>NC_083335.1:117294168-117611502 GCF_963455315.2 Globicephala melas
CTGCAGGAAGCGCTTTGGGCTGGGCCCCTAGGAATAATCTCTGGAACCCACTGCAGAACTAGTGTTGCATGAGCGTTGCTAGTTCTTTCTTAATCAGGAAAGTGGAGATCAGGAAGCAATCTCTGGACCTGTTGGCTCTGTTCTCACCCCATTTTACACGTATGGAAGCCAAGACATGGACGAGTGACACACCCACGGTCACACAATTTCCCTCTGAGTCTGACCTTCAGACGTAATCACTACCCTTTATTTCATCACTCAGTCTTTTTTCAACTAACATATATGGAGCATCTTCTCGGGTGAGACCCTATGCTAGGAGCTGAGGGGACAAAGCTAAGACCCAGATGCTAGTTTTACGATGTGTGCCCTGCAGTTGCATGGCTGCAACATATCAATAAGCCATCTGGCTCTGGGTCTCCACTCGTGACTATTGCGAGTCCTGACACTAGAGATAACTCACTTGTTTTCATTTCTTTTGGTACTTCTAAGCTGTACTTTTCCATAGCAATGAGTAATATTTCAAGTTTATTCCTGAAACCTGTTAGCTTTTCTTCTCCTGCTGGGAAACGGTTTCCCAGAAAGATTCCAAGAGTTTCAAAGGCATAATTTACACAGAGAGCTTAAGAGTTCACATCAGCTGATGGCTCATGGTTGCCTTTGTTTTGCTTTGCTTTTCAAACAGCAGAAGGGGGCCAAGTAGGCATTTCAAAATAGCGAAAGTCCAGGGGAATGGAAATTGCTTCAAATTAAGCCAAATATTTACTAGGGTGATTTTTAAACCTTGCAAATGTTGAAATAGCAGAGAAGGAAAATGGATTGTGGTGACAATGTATTTGCTATTAGTTCTCGGTTGCATGTGGCAAAAATCCAGGTGGTTTAGACAGGAGAAGGATTTATTTTAAGGATACGGGTGTCTTATAGAACCAAAGGAAGGGATGAAGTTGGGCCTCAGGGAGGGAATATAAACAAGAACCAGAAAGGAGGCCAAAAAAAAGGCTGAGGGGTGTGTATGTGTGTGTATGCACATGTGTACATGCATGCATATCCGTGTTGATTGGCTTTTCCTGCCTCTCCATCCATGTGGCAGAATATGGCTAACCTGACAAGACCCTCAACTTAAATACTACCATTCTGGGCTTCCCTGGTGGCACAGTGGTTAAGAATCCGCCTGCCAGTGCAGGCGACACGGGTTTGAGCCCTGGTTCGGGAAGATCCCACCTGCCGTGGAGCAACTAAGCCCCTGCGCTGCAACTACTGAGCCTGCGCTCTAGAGCCCGCGAGCCACAACTACTGAATCCCGTGCGCCTAGAGCCTGTGTTCTGCAACAGGAGAAGCCACTGCAATGAGAAGCCCGCGCACCGCAACGAAGAGTCGTCCCCACTGGCCACAACTAGAGAAAGCCTGCACGCAGCAACGAAGACCCAACGCAGCCAACACATACATACATACGTACATGCTACTATTCCAAGAACACTCAGAGCTCAGCTGTCTTTTACTACCAAATTAAGTTCCCAGGAGAAAATCTCATTGGCCCATTGGGTCAAGTGTACAAACCTGATCCAGTCCATTTTCGCCAGAGTGGGCATGGTCACATGTCATAATTGAGGCTGCCAGAGGGTCATCCATATATCCAATATTGCAACGAATATGTATTAAGTGCCTATTCGACCAGATGCTGGAAAAAAAGCTGTGATCACCAGGACAAACGTTTGCACTCTTGAGGACAGTTCTCAAACGGAGAGGGTAGCTTGTGGCCAGAAACTCCCCAAAAGATTTCTACCACACAGTTTCTATGTGTTTAAAATTTGTTTTCAATGGTGAAAACTCACTACCTCATAGAGTTTCCCTAAGATCCTAATTCCTAATCTTAATCTTTAGCCTTTATGCATTTATTCACTCCTTCCCTTCAATAACATTTATTGCGTATTAGATGCTGAGGAGAGTAGGATGCCCTAGTCTTGAAGCGCTTAAGGCCCTTAGGAGGGATTCAGACTTCGGCAAGACATTCATTAACGTACAAGGACATTCAACAAAATTCGGCAAGACATTCATTAACATACAAGGACAGACGTATATATGAGAAATATTGGGGAAACAACAGTCAATGAGGTCTATTCAATCCTGTGGCCAGGAAGGGCTGAAAAGGTGATTTTGTGTTGCTCTGCTTTTATTTCAAAGGTACCTGGAAGAATATCATGAAAGCCTAGATACCTGGCATACGTTAGCAGAGCTGGAATCTCTGGAGTCTTCAGTTTCATTTTAGTGACACACCACGTTCTAACCTTACTCAGAAATGCCCTCTAACCTCTATCATCCCTCTCACCCTCTGGTGGGTCAAGGCTGAGAGAGTATGGTTGGCGTTCTTTAATCCTTCCCAACTATGATGAAGACATCAACCATTCAGAGCTTCAGACTGGGATCTTGGGTTGGGTCCCACTGAAGAGCTAAACCATTTGCAACTCTCCTCTAGAAGGGTAGCATGCATCTGCCTAATACCACCCCTCAAAACGCCTTAGCAGCTCCTAAAATGTCTTTTTTAATGAACCAATCATAATACAGTAAGTCCCCTACATACGAATGAGTTCAGTTCCACTTGTAGAGGATGTACACACGCGACAATATACGCCAGACACGTGAACTAACTTACGTGATTGGACATGCAAACGCACGTTTGCATCTTTGAAAGTTCGCAATTTGCAGGTTCGTACATAGGGGACTTACTGTATTTAATTATCCATGAACACCACTTTCTTTTTCAATAGGAACATCTAAGTTTTAGTCTAGACCTCCTTCACATTGTGAATTAAAGACTCTTCTACATCACTCTGGGCTCAGTCATGAGGTTTTATGATGTCATTTTATCATGTTCTGTTTTGATGCATCATTTCAAAGACTGATGTTCTTTCGTTATTTGCAGTATTTTCTTTCTACTAAGCTCTCATTCTGCAAGCTTGGTGCAGATATTACAATAAGGCATAAGAAGAAAGCAAAGTCGGATCACTATAAGTTTCATACTCTTTCCTTAGAGAACTGGTCCTCAAACTTCAGTATGCATCAAAAACGCTTGGAGGGCTTGTTAAAACACAGATTTCTGGGCTCCATCCCCAGCATTTCTGATTTAGAAAGTCTGGGATGAACTTCAAGAACTTTATTTCTAACAAGTTTCCAGTTGGTACCAATGCTGTGGCCAGGGCCACACTTTGAGAACCAGTTGCCTTTGATCTTCTCTAAATAGTTTCTTGAAACATCAAGGGCTTGAAGGTGACCAGCTGTACCTTCAGCTGATTAGATGAATTAACTGTCCATGGAACCCATTAAAAATTTATGGCTAATTGTGTTAACTAGAGATGTCTTGTATGAATATTTAAGAAAGTTTTACCAGCCTTGTTTATCAGCACAAAAATCTACGTTCACCTTTCATGCAAGTATAATTATATCTTTGGCAAAGAAAATATATACACCATGTTGTAACTTGTGTTTTGAAATGATACAAGGTCCAGCAAGTTATTTTGTGGATACTGACAAACTGATTCTAAAGTTTATATGAAAAAAATAAATAAAGTTTATATGAGGAGGCAAAATACCCAGAATAGCTAACACAATATTCAAGGAAGAGAATAGAGTTGGAGGACTGACACTACCTGACTTCAAGACTTAGTATAAAATGACAGTCATCAAGACAGTGTGGTGTTGGCAAGAGAACAGACAAATAGATCAGTGGAACAGAATAGAGAGCCCAGAAATAGACTCACAAATATAGTCAACTGATCTTTGACAAAGGAGCAGAGGCTACACAATGGAGCAAAGGTAGTCCTTTCAACAAATGGTACTAGAACGACTAGACATCCACATGCGAAGAAAAAATGAATCTAGACACAAAACTTACACCATTTATAAAAATTAACTCCAAATGGATGGATCGTAGACCTAAATGTAAAATGAAAAACTATAAAACTCCTAGAAGATAACAGAGGAGAAAACCTGGATGACCTTGGGTATAGTGATGACGTTTTAGGTTCAACACCAAAGGCACATTCCGTGGAAGAAATAAGTGACACACTGGACTTCATTAACATTAAAAGTTTCTGCTCTGCATGAGGCAATGTCAAGAGAATGCTATGACAAGACGTGGGCTGGGAGAAAATATTTACGAAAGATCCATCCGATTATTGTCCAAAATATATAGAGAACTCTTAAAACTGAACAATAATAAACAACCCAAGTAACCTGATTTTAAAATGGCCCAAAGACCTTCACAGACACCTCACCAACAAAGACATAAAGATGGCACATAAACATATGAAAAGAAGCTCTACATCATGTGTCATCGAGGAAATGGAAATTAAAACAATAATGAGATATCACCCCATACCTATTAGAAGGGCCAAAATGCACAACACTGACAACACCAAATGCTGGTGAGGAAGTGGAGCAACAGGAACTCGCGTTCATTGCTGGTGGACATGCAACCTGGTACAGCTACTTTGGAAGACAGTTTAGTGGTTTCTTACAAAAGTATACATACTCTTTACATACCATTCAGCAATACCATCCAGCATTTATCCAAAGGAGTCAAACATTTATGTCCCCACAAAAACCTGCGCAAGGATGTTTATAGCAGCTTTATTCATAACTGCCCAAACCTGGAAGCTACCAAGACGTCCTTCAGTAGGTGAAAGGATAAATAAACTGTGGTACATCCAGACAACACAGTATTATTCAGCACTAAAAAGAAATGATCCAGGAAAAGACATGGGGGAACCTTAAATGCACATTACTAAGTGAAAGAAGTCAATCAGAAAAGACTACGTACTGTATGATTCCAACTATATGACATTCTGGAAAAGGCAAAACTATGAAGACAGTGAAAAGATGAGTGGCTGCCATGGGCTCGGGGCAGGGATGAATAGGTGGAACACAGAGGATTTTTAGGGCAGTGAAACTACTCTGGATGATATTATAATCATGGATACACATCACTGTACATCTGTCCAAACCTATAGAATGTCCAACACCAAGAGAGAACCTTACTGTAAATTCTGGACTTGGATAATAATGATGTTTCAATAGGTCCATCAGTTGTAACAAACGTAACACTCTGGTGGGAATGTTGATAATGGGGGAGGTTGTACATGTTGGGGGATCAGTTTTGCTGTGAATCTAAAATTGCTCTAAAAAACAAAGTCTTTAAAAAAATTAAATACATTACACACACACACACACACACACACATATATATACGATACAAGGTGACAGGAGCAGTAATAAACAGCATCAAAATGATGTATTTCATTTCAAAACTGGTGCTTTGAACTTACTACCTTCAACAGCTTTAGGATTGGCAGCATAATTTTAAAATTATTTTAAATTGTGATAAAATACACATCACATAAAATTTATCATCTTAATCGTTTTAAGCATACGGTTCAGTGACATTAAGCACGTTCACACTGCTGTGCAACCATCACCACTATCCATGTCCAGAACTCTTCATCTTGTAAGACTGAAACTCTGTGACCATTAAACAACCCATTTTCCCTCCCCTCACCCCTGGAAACCACCATTCTACTTTCTGTCTCTATGAATTTGCTAAAATTCCTGAAGTGCAGAAGTGGATAAATACCAACCGAGACTTTAAAATAGCATAAAAATACGTACTGATAAACCATTTGCAGGGGAAGAGAAAAGATGAAAAGAGTATGGGTATCATACTAGTATCAACGCTAGTAACGCGCGCTGGTGCCAATTTCCCAGTAAGTGATGTTGTTGCTAAGTAACCTGCCCTAACACCCTCTCACCTTCTTTCCACACCACACATCTCATTTCTCACCAGATCCTAAGTGGCCTTTGTGCCCTTTATCTCCTTACACTTAAGAATTCTAATGATTGGGTAAAAGCAGTGGACGACCAAAATACCATGAAGCCCAATGTGTTTTTCTTTTTTTTTTTTTCTCCTCATCTTTGAAACCCTGATATTACTGAACAGTCTGAGCAGAAACACGTCATCAGCCTCAGGTGTACAAAAAACCTGGCCACAGGCCCAAGCTGGGTGATGATGCGGGCCAGGTTTGCAAGGTCGCGGCACAGGAGCAAGCCAGCACTCCTCTAGATGCCTGGACACAGGGTTCAAAGGAAACAGCTAGCAAATTCTAAATGTAGTTAATCCCCAGGCCAAAGGTAGACTTTTCAGTAAATTAATAATCCCTGAGTGACATCTGATGACTTCTTTCTAAGACATTTCCCTTCGCCCTGCCCAACCCCGACCTACACTTCATCCCTTGCGAAGTGAATGGAGCTCCTTGGAATGACTTCTCCATTTAGACCTTTCCTCGCCCTCTCGCTAAACAGAAACCTTGAGAACACCAGATCATCAATTTACACTTAGGCCTTTCTTCAGAAGCTAGATGTTTTGGTGCCTTTCAATTTTACTTTATTGACTTTTGAGAAGTTTGCTTTAACAACAATAACAACAAAAAGTAAAGGTTCTGGCAAAAGGAACATAATGTTTCATGAACACACTGTGTGTTTACCCAAAAAAGCAGCTCCCAGATCATGTTTTTAATGCTGTACTTTTCTTTCCCCAATAATATATAAGATTTTATAAAACTCAAAAGTGAAAAATTACAGGTAAATGCAGACCTGAAAGCTTAGTTCAGGGGTTAAGGTGTATGTTGCATCGTACTCAAAGGGGAAATACTAAGGGGGCGTTATGGGAAAGAGAACTGACATTTACTGAGTCCCTATCATGTGCTAGGGACTCTGCTAGATCTTGTGCTCGACCTCATTTATGACTCCTGTGACAGCTACCACCTCCAATTTTGCAGATGAGTAACTTGTTCAAAGTCATAGAGTCGATAAGTGACCAAATCAGAATTCAAATCATGTTTTTATTCATTTCTTTAAAATTAGTTATTGGACACCTATGAAGGGCCAGGTGTGAAGGGTCCCATCGTTACTCTCCACGGAAGTCCTAATATGTCCAAAGCACTCCTTTATATGAATTACCAAGAATCCTCATACCAACCCTGACAGCCCGATGATATTACTATCTTTGTATCGACTCTGGACATTAAAGAGGAAGAATAATTTGTCCAAAGTCAAATGATGAAGCTAAGTTTTGAATCTAGGTCTGTCTGGTTCAAAAAGCAATACTTTTCATTATTATGTTTTAATTAATCCCCCTGGGCCTCAGTTTCTTTGCCTGTAAAATGGGGCTCACAATAGCTCTATTCATAACGGCCAAAAGGTGGAAATGACCCCAGTGTCCATCAAGGGATGAACGTATAAAAAAATATGATCTAGCCATCCAGGGGCATATCATTCAGCCATAAAAAGGCATGAAGTACTGACACAAGCTATGACACGGATGAACCTTGAAACATTACGCTAAGTGAAAGAAGCCAGACACAAAAGGCCACATATTGTGTGATTTCATTTTTTGAAATGTCTAGAATCATGGAGAAAGATTAGTGATTGGCAGGTGATGGGGGTAGTGGGCAATGGGGAGTGAATGCTAATGGAGACCAAGTTTCTTTGAGAGGTGATGGAAATATTCTGGAATTAGTGGTGACGGTTGGACAACCATTGTGAATCTCCTAAAAAACAATGAATTGTACACTTTAAAATGGTGAATTTTATAGACTGAATTATCATCTCATAAATAAACAAATAGGGCTAATAAGGGTATTAACTCCTTAGATTGTTGTGAAGATTAAATGAAAAAAATTCCAGGGAAGTGGTTGGCACAGAATGTACATAGGGCTTTTTAGGCACATAAAAGCCCTCCACCAAATGTTGGCCTTTGAAACGTTCTAGGGGAAGGGCTGGCTGGTGTGGGTGGCCACAGACCCGCTGTGAGTAGCCTATTCTCTGCCCTCGTTCCTTCCTCCATGACAGCACTTTGTCTGTCCATCTATCTCTCCATGAGACCTCTGAACCTCTACCCCAACTGCCATTTCTCCTGCCTGTCCAGCCTCCCTACTGCTTCCCCTCCAGCCAGTGAGACAAAGGAGGAGTCCCTCTATGTTCCTTGTTCAGGGATGTGGGCCCCTCATTGTGGCCTCCTCTGATGCTGCCAACTGGATGGAAGAGCCCACAATCTTGAGTAAGAACTCACAGGAAGGGGGAGGTAAGAAATGCCAGGACATGCGCAGTTCTTAACAGGGGAGGCGAGGAGAGGAGAAAGGAAAGGGCTTGTCTCAGAGGGAAAGGGAGCATCGTGTGAATGTCCAAGTGACGTCTGAGGAACTGCCAAGACCCCCGTGGAGTGAAGAGAAAGAAGACAAGCACGGGGGGGAGGATGAGGGGGTCTCATAGGCCCTGCTATGATGTTTGAACTTCATCCGAAATACCATGGGGCTCTCCTGATGGGCTTGATGGAGGGAATGCTATAATCAGATTTCTATTTTAGAAAAAATACTCTCGCAGCGTGGAACAAGGAACAAGGCCATCAGTAAAGAAAGGAATTCAAGGGGACGGGAAGGTGGGGAGAGAGGGTGGGCAGTGCTAAGTCCAGTTTGGGTCCTTTTGAATTGAATATGCCTATGGGAACTGGAGATGGAACTTTCTGGAAGGGTCGGGTGACTGAGTTTGGAGCATCAGAGGAAGCCTTAGGAGAGAGAAGGTGAACAGCACCAGGTAGAAGAGGAAGCATGAGTGTAGTTGAGGTCCCCAAAAGGAGAGGGACGGAGCCAGACATGAAAGAGGGTGTGGAGGGAACTGACATTTACAGGTGGTGAGAGGAGAGCAGGGCTCTCAGTCCAGAGCACATGAAGTTGAGCTATTGTTTAGTCAAGACACGGAAACAACCTAAGTGTCCATAGAGAGATGAATGCATAAAGAAGATGTGGTACGTGTATACAATGGAGTACTACTCAGCCATATAAAAGAATGAAATAATGCCATTTGCAGCAACATGGATGGACATGGAGATGATCATACTAAGTGAAGTAAGTCAAAAGAGAAAGACAAATACCATATGATATCACTTGTATGTGGAATCTAAAATATGACACAAATGAACTTATTTGCAAAACAGAAACAGACTCATAACACAGAAAACAAACTTATGGTTACCAAACGGAAGGGGGGGAAATAAATTAGGAATTTGAGATGAGCAGACACACACTACTATATATAAAATAGATAAGCAACAAGGACCTACTGTATAGCACAGGGAACGATATTCAGTATCCTGTAATAAACCATAATGGAAAAGAATCTGAAAAAAAAAAAAAAGAGCCACTGTTGCCACAATCTGGCATTCGAATCCTAGCTCTTACACTTCCCCACCATTTTTTGGAAAAGGCGTTTTCCTTCTACATCTGTAGTTCACCCCCCGAGTCGTGAGAACATCACCAATTTTTAAGAGACCACTACACACATTTCTCCATGAACAAATGTTGTGATGGGCAGGTGGGCGTAGAGCCACATACAGAAATAGCCTGGCGATAGCCTGGTCATCAGTATAATCCAACAAAGTGGTCACAGATTTTGTTTCTTTTTTTCATGCTGAGAGGTTCATCAGTTTTGTACTGTTGCAGAGCAAATAAGACAGCAACATATATTGTGCAATCTGCATGGCCAGCTGCCCATACTGTGATTGTCCCAGCCCACTTCTAAGGGCAAAATGCTTTCACTTTGTGGGGCTGGGGGCGAACAAGAACCCTTCAACCATGTGAAGGAAAGTATCAAGTCACCTCCCTCCCTATTCCTTCCCACCAGTTTAGCCCAGTTTTTCTTACTGAGCAAATGATTCTCTAGCAGTCTCAACAATAAGGGAGCCAGAGTTGAAAACTGGCCATATTTTGAACTGTCTTTCCAAGAAATTATTTGCTTTTTCTGAAACACGTAGATTTTTTTTTTATCGGAATAAAATTGCTTTACAATGTTGTGTTAGTTTCTGCTGTAGCGTGAAGTGAATCAGCTACATGTATACCTATATCCCCTCCCTCCTGGACCTCCCTCCCGCCCTTCCCCCCCCACCTAGGTCATCACAGAGCACCGAGCTGAACTCCCTGTACTACACAGCAGATTCCCACTAACTATCTATTTTACACATGGTACTGTATTTATGTCAAACCTAATCTCCCTATTCGTCCCACCCTCCCCTTACCCCACTGTGTTCACATGTCCATTCTCTATGTCTGCGTCTCTATTCCTGCCCTGCAAATAGGTTCATCTGTACCATTTTTCTAGATTCCACATATATGCATTAATATACGATATTTGTTTTTCTCTTTCTGACTTACTCCACTCTGTATGACAGACTCTAGGTCCAACCATATCTCTACAAATGACCCAATTTCGTTCCTTGTTATGGCTGAGTAATATTCCACTGTATATGTGTACCACATCTTCTTTATCCATTCATCTATCGTTGGACATTTAAGTTGTTTCCACGTACTGGCTATTGTAAATAGTGCTGCAATGAACACTGGGGTACATGTCTCGTTTTGAATTATGGTTTTCTCAGGGTATATGCCCAGTAGTGGGATTGCTGGGTCATATGGTAATTCTATTTTTAGTTTTTTAAGAAATCTCCATACTGTTCTCCATAGTGGCTGTATCAATTTACATTCCCACCAACAGTGCAAAAGGGTTCCCTTTTCTCCATACCCTCTCCAGCATTTATTGTTTGTAGATTTTTTTAAAAAAAAAATACATTTATTTATTTATTTTTGGCTGCATTGGGTCTTCACTGCTTCGCATGGGCTTTCTCTAGTTGTGGCGAGCAGGGGCTACTCTTTGTTGTGGTGTGTGGGCTTCTCATTGCAGTGGCTTCTCCTGTTGTGGAGCATGGGCTCTGGGCCCATGGGGTTCAGTAGTTGTGGCACATGGGCTCAGTAATTTTGTCCTGTGGGCTCTAGAGCACAGACTCAGTAGTTTTGGCACACGGGCTTAGTTGCTCCGCGGCATGTAGGATCTTCCCGGACCAGGGCTCAAACCTGTGTCCCCTGCATTGGCAGGTGGATTCTTAACTACTGCGCCACCAGGGAAGTCCCTGTAGACTTTTTTGATGATGGCCATTCTGACCGGTGTGAGGTGATACCTCATTGTAGTTTTGATTTGCATTTCTCTAATAGTTAGTGATGTTGAGCATGTTTTCATGTGCCTCTTGACCATCTGTATGTCTTCTTTGGTGAAATATCTATTTAGGTCTTCCATCCATTTTTTAATTGGGTTGTTTGTGTTTTTGATATTGAGCTCCATGAGCTGTTTGTATATTTTGGTGATTAATCCTTTGTCAACTGCTTCATTTGAAAATATTTTCTCCCATTCTGAGGGTTGTCTTTTCGTCTTGTTTATGGTTTCCTTTGCTGTGCAAAAGCTTTTAAATTTCATTAGGTCCCATTTGTTTATTTTTGTTTTTATTTCCATTTCTCTAGGAGGTGGGTCAAAAAAGATCTTGCTGTGGTTTATGTCAAAGAGTGTTTTTCCTATGTTTTCCTCTAAGAGTTTTATAGTGTCCAGTCTTACATTTAGGTCTCTAATCCATTTTGAGTTTATTTTTGTGTATGGTGTTGGGAGTGTTCTAATTTCAGTCTTTTACATGTAGCTGTCCAGTTTTCCCAGCACCACTTACTAAAGAGACTGTCTTTCCTCCATTGTACGTCCTTGCCTCCTTTGTCAAAGATTAGTTGACCATAGGTGCGTGGGTTTATCTCTGGGCTTTCTATCCTGTACCATTGATCTATATTTCTGTTTTTGTGCCAGTACCATACTGTCTTGATTACTGTAGCTTTGTAATATATTGAAGAATCTTTGCATTCCTGGGATAAATCCCACTTGATCATGGTGTATGATCCTTTCAATGTGCTGTTGGATTCTGTTTGCTAGAATTTTGCTCAGGATTTTTGCATCTATGTTAATCAGTGATACTGGTCTGTAATTTTCTTTTTTTGTGATATGTGTCTGGTTTTGGTATCAGGGTGATGGTGGCTTTGTAGAACAAATTTGGGAGTGTTCTTCCCTCTGCAATTTTTTGGAAGAGTTTGAGAAGGATCGGTGTTAGCTCTTCTCTAAATTTTTCATAGAATTCTCCTGTGAAGCCATCTGGTCGTGGACTTTTGTTTGTTGGAAGATTTTTACTTACAGTTTCAATTTCATTACTTGTGATTGGTCTGTTTATATTTTCTAATTCTTCCTGGCTCAATCTTGGAAAATTGTACCTTTCCAAGAATTTGTCCGTTTCTTTGAGGGTGTCCATTTTATTGGCATATAGTTGTTTGTAGTAGTCTCTTACAATCCTTTGTATTTCTGCGGTGTCAGTTGTGATTTCTCCTTTTTCATTTCTAATTTTATTGATTTCGTCCTCTCCCTTTTTTTCTTGATGAGTCTGGCTAAAGGTTTATCAATTTTGATTATCTTCTCAAAGAACTAACTTTTAGTTTTATTGATCTTTGCTACTGCTTTCTTTGTTTCTATTTCGTTTATTTCTGCTCTGATCTTTATGATTTCTTTCCTTCTACTGACTTTGGGTTTTCTTTGTTCTTTCTTTAGTTGCTTTAGGTGTAAGGTTAGATTGTTTGAGATTTTTCTTGTTTCTTGAGGTGAGATTGAATTGCTATAAACTTCCCTCTTAGAACTGCTTTTGCTGTGTCCCATAGGTTTTGGGTTGTCATGTTTTCATTGTCATTTGTTTCTATGTATTTTTTTTATCTCTTCATTGACTTCTTCAGTGATCTCTTGGTTATTTAGTAGTGCACTGTTTAGCCTCCATGTATTTGTGGTTTTTACAGTTTTTTTTCTTGTCATTGATTTCCAATCTCATAGCATTGTGGTTGGAAAAGATGCTCGATACGATTTCAATTTTCTTAAATTTTCCAAGGCTTGATTTGTGACCTAAGATGTGATCTATCCTGGAGGATGTTCCATGCACACTTGAGAAGAAAGTGTATTCTGCCACTTTTGGGTGGAATGTCCTATAAATATCAATTAGATCTATCTGGTCTACTGTGTCATTTAAAGCTTGTGTTTCCTTATTTATTTTCTGTTTGGATGATCTGTCCATTGGTGTAAGTGAGGTGTTAAGGTCCCCCACTATTATTGTGTTACTGTCGATTTCCCCTTTTATGGTTGTTAGCATTTACCTTATGTATTGAGGTGCTCCTCTGTTGGGTGCATAAATATTTATAATTGTTATATCTTTTTCTTGGATTCATTTCTTGATCATTATGTAGTGTCTTTCCTTATCTCTTGTAACAGTCTTTATATTTTAAAGTCTATTTTATCTGATACAAGTATTGCTACTCCAGCTTTCTTTTGATTTCCATTTGCGGGTAACATCTTTTTCCATCCCCTCACTTTCAGTCTGTATGTGTCCCTAGGTCTGAAGTGGGTCTCTTGTAGACAGCATATATAGGGGTCTTGTTTTTGTACCCATTCAGCCTGTGTCTTTTGGTTGGAGCATTTAATCCATTTACATTCAAGGTTAGTATTGATATGTATGTTCCTATTACCATTTTCTTAATTGTTTTGGGTTTCTTTTGTGGCTCTTTTCCTTCTCTGTGTTTCCCGCCTAAAGAAGTTCCTTTAGCATTTGTCGTAAAGCTGGTTTGGTGGTGCTGAATTCTCTTAGCTTTGAAATGTGTAGATTTAAGAAAGAAAAACTAGTTTAAAATATTGCTTGTCTCAACATATTCAAATTGAGCAGATGTAAAGGAATACATTAAATCCGTTGTTAATGGATATGCCCATTACAGACACATTCAGACGTGATTGAGCACTTGCACTCTTTATCGACAATGTTGAGCCTTCCTTAAATACCAGTGATTATCACCTCCCAATGGCCAGCCCCAGATTCCTTCCGTCTTTTTTCCAGAGAATCCTGGGCAACATGCAGCCATCTGTCTCCCCTTTGGAATTGCTGTGTGTTATAATATACAATCACATGTGATAAAAGAAAATGTAAGAAACATATGGTACAAGGGCAGAAGGCATTTGCATGATTGCACCAAGGGCCACTTTTAGCTCACTTTATACACGGCCAGAATAATAAAAAAAATTTTTTTGCCAAGTCACTTGCAACAGTATATTTGTTTGTCCAGCATGATTGCCTTCATCGGTTCTTTTGATGTTAAATCACCAAGTGACAGTGGAGCGAACTGACCATAAATCAACAGGTTACAACTGGGTCTCTCTGGCATTCTTCTCCACTCAGGCTGTCATGTCAACCAGCATATCTGGAGATAATTCTATAAATTAGGTTATCTCGAGAAGGGCAGAAGTGAGCGAGAAGAAAAAGGATGGAAAAAAGAGCACAGCAAGCTCAAAGAAGCTCTAAATTCCTGATAAGGATCGAGATGGCTCAGCTCCGTGATTTACTACAGTCCCAGTTCCGGCTACTCCGCAGACAACTTGGCTCCAGATTTTCCAGGCTACATGTTTTTAGTTCAGTGGCACCCAATAACGGCCTGGTAGGATGGACTGGCCTTGATTACAGGGGAAAATAATGTATTTTTCCCAATAAGATACCTTGCTTTCCAAAATAGAATCATTTGTTCATTCAACACAACACCCCTAAACATTGTCTTTTTTTTTTAATTTAACAATTATTTATACAGGGCTTATTACAGGCCAGGCACTGTTCCAAGGGCTTACAAATCTATTAACCATCCTAATATAAATATTATAACACTGAAAACAACCATAGGACATAAGCGTAATTATTATTCTCATTTGCAGATGAGAAAACTGAAGCACAGAAGTAACTTGTCCAAGGAAGTTACAGTAGGTGGCAGGGCTGGGATTCAAATCCACCTCTTGAATCATCTTGTTAGAAATCAAGAAAAGAAACACACTTGGTTATCTCGGGTCAAAAGGAGTATCTCAGAATGCACGTGGACTCACTGGAATTAACACTGGAACTGAAAGCCTCCCGTCAGAGACAGCACTAACTCTCTCTGCCTCTCTCAGTCATGGTCTGTGGCTCCAGGAATCTCCCTTTCTCTCTGCATGTCTCCATGCTCTCCAGCTGGTGGCATCTCATGGTTCCTTCTACTTCTTTCTCTCTCTTTCTCTCCCCACCTCTCCCTTCCTCCCTCCCTCTCTTTCTCTCCCCCCTCTCCCCCCCCACTCCCTTCCTTTCTTCCTTGCTCCCTCCCTCCCCATCTCTCTCTCTCCCCCTCTCTCTCTCCTTTTGACTCCAGTTTCTCTAGAAAATGGCTGGCTGGTGGCTTTATCAAGCCAGGCCACACTGTACAGCCTAGCATTGCCTTCCCTTGAGTCAAGCCCACTGTTGCCACTGGACTAATTAGATGCATGTGGTAAGTGACCTCCAGAGAAGTCTCCCAACAGTTCTCCCACCCCCATATGAGCATGCTGCAAGAGATGAGTCCACTTCCCCTCCCCTTGAATCTGGGCTGTCCTGTGATTTGCTTTGGCCAATAATTTGTGGTGGCAGAGACATTCTGGCACTTCTGAGCCCAGGTCTGAGTAATAATGACAGCTTCTGTCTCCTTCCTCTTGGAAATCAGCCACCATGTTCGAAGTCTGACCACCCTGTTGAAAAGAAGCCCAAGCCCTTACACCATGTTGCAAGGAAGACCAAACTACGTACATGAAGATATGGGGACTGAAAGAGAGAGAGGCCAAATGGCATCGTGGAGTAGCACTGAGGTCCTAGATCCATAAGCAAAGCTTTCTTGGATGTTCTAGCCCAGTCCAGCTGCTAGGTGATAGAGCCAAATGAATAACCCTAGCTGACGTACATGGAGCAGAAGAACCAGCCCTCTGAGCCCTGCCCAAATCCCAGACGTGCCACACTGTACCAAATAATAAATCATTGTTTCAAGGGTCTAAGTTTGGGGCTAGTTTGTTACGCAGCAAGAGATCAGTGCAATAGTGGGCTAGTGTGATTTTTAATAACATTTTTCATAAGGTAAAACAGGGGAAGGGTAATAGCCAGATAGGCAGACGGGTGTCTAGGTGATGCCTACCAATGGTGTCATCAGTGAAGCCAGAGAGAAGCAGGATCGCTGGCTCCAGCAGGACCCGGCCTTCCCTCGTCCCATCATTCTGGCCTCACCCCAACCCTATGAGCCAGCTAATCTTTTGGGGAAAAGGGTGTTGATCCAACTTCCATCAAGTCCTTATCTGGGATTTAAACCTGACTTTTATACCCCTGCTCATCTTTCTGTATCATGTGTCTTCCCTTTTACAGACAGGAACTTTAGTCACCAAAGCTATATGACCCAACTCCCCAGCCACGAGCATTGAGCCTGGCCGGACACCTGCGCACAGGTGACTGTCATCCGCTGTGTCTCATGCTGCAGGCAGCAGCCTCGCCAGGAATTGCTTCACTGGGACCAAAATCAAGACCCACTCTTATGTCCCCTGAAGACCCAAGTGGGAACCTTCCTTTTGTAGTTTACCCGCCACCTGCATCCCCAACATCAGCTACAAACATTCCTGGACCCCAACTCCATGCGGGGCCCTGTGCTAGCAGCCCAGGATACAAAGAGATTAAAACTCCAAGGTTGACATCAAGGAAGTTAATGGAGGAGACAGATAAACACATCAGCCACAAGCAGCAGCACAAGGCCATATGCACAAGAAGAAGAAAGAACACTTTAGAAAAACAGCACTCGGATAAGACATCAGGGAGTACGGGGCCCCTCTGGGAGGGCAGAAGAATAAACTAGACTCTCAGCAGCACAACCTGGATTTCTCTAGTGAGAAGGGGACTTTCACAACTCTAAGGACTGATCTTACAGGGAAAAAAATTATTTGTGAAAAGTTTTCAATTTTCTGAATTTTAACATCAGAATTCCTAGCCAGATTTTCAAATCCTCTATCAAATTCTTCTACCCTCCATAAAACAACTCAGTTATTTTATTTATTTATTTATTTATTTATTTTTGGTTGTGTTGGGTCCTCGCTGCTGCGCGCGGGCTTTCTCTATTTGCGGTGAGCGGGGGCTACTCTCTGCTGTGGTAGGTGGGCTTCTCATTGTGGTGGCTTCTCTTGTTGCGGAGCATGGGATCTAGGCACGTGGGCTTCAGTAGTTGTGGCACACAGGCTCAGTAGTTGTGGCGCACGGGCTCTAGAGCGCAGGCTCAGTAGTTGTGGCGCACGGGCTAAGTTGCTCTGCGGCATGTGGGATCTTCCTGGACCAGGGCTCGAACCCGTGTCCCCTGCATTGGTAGGTGGATTCTTACCCACTGTGCCCCCAGGGAAACCCCCAACAACTCAGTTCTTACATGAGTTTCTCAGCCAATTTTCTCTGTTGAGTATTTAAGATTTTTCTCACAATGTTCCATATTCTCAAAGTAGCCCCTGTCCTTTCTACAATATCTGGAAATAATTTTTATGTCTTACTGGAAACCTTCACAGACTTTTAAAACTCAGTTTCATATCCTAATCGGACCTGCTTCACCAGCACGTCTGCTTCTGTGCATCCAAGTTTTGTTTTTGTTTTTGTTTTTGGCCATGCCGTGTGGCTTGCAGGATCTTAGTTCCCCAACCAGGGACTGAACCCGGGCCCTTGGCAGTGAAAGCCCGGGGTCCTAACCACTGGGCCGCCAGGGAATTCCCTCAAGTATTTTCATTAACTGTCTAACACCTGTACACATACACATTGGTTTTTTCATCAACAAATGGTTGACACATGGGGGAAAATTATTATTTAAATTATCTGAAGCTAGTCGGGGTGAGAAACAGATTTAGGTTTAGGTTCATTTAATTACATGGATAGAAGCCCTCCAAAGAGTGATACGCTCTCAAAGTGAGTTGCGTGAACAGCTGGAGAAAGCAGAAGAATCAGTAGCTGTGCAAAGTAGAAGGCAGCCAGCCTCCTGACCGGTCCTGACCTGGTCCCCAGAGAACATGGAGGTCAAGGTGTGACACGCAGCCAGGGAGCTGGCCGTCAGATGGCAAGAGCTCACGCGAGGCCAGGCTGCCTTGGACACACCTCTCCATCCCCACCCCATCCGACCCCGTGCCATGGGGGCGGCCAGCTCCCAAGCACACTGCTGGTTCTCACCTCGGTGCCAGGCTGGGTCTCTCCACTGTGTTTTCTTGGGGTTTTCTCTGCAGAGCCCAGAGCTCTCTCAATCCCCCTGTTCAGGGACCGTTCCAAAGTGCAGGGCATTAATGTACTTGGAATAACGTTCCACTAAGGAGAGCTGGAATTAGAGGGTAAATGCCTCCTGGCCCATGCTTCAGAGTGGCAATTCTAAGGCACATTCTACAGAGTTCCGTAGGAGTCCCTGGTAGGACTGAGCCCCAGCTGTCCGCAGCTGTAACACTCATGAACGTACTGTTTATTGTTTCTTTCCACCCTCCTTTCCTCCCTCTCCTTAGTCTCTCATTCCTGTTTCCTGCCATCACCTCTCCAATAAAAGAACTGCCTCTAAATCCTTATCACAGACGCTCATCTCAGGGGCTAAGACCAAGAGACGGCTGGAAATGAGGGAAAGACAAGACGAGGTGCTGAAGGAAGATTCCACACTTTGGGTGAAAGGCAAGAGGCTGATCGAAGCCAGAAGCGTCTTTACAAAGACAAACCTCCTAGATTCCAGGTTGCCCCATGGCTGACCTTTTAAAGGGGACCCTGCCCAGTACAGGCTGAAGAACTGAGCAACAGTTGGCTGAAATCTGAACACTCCAGTTAGGGCACTGTTTAAGGAACTCTCATTTTAATAAAGGACACAAAAAATTACAATCTCTTGATATATCCAACTTGGATGGAGCTTAAGGGTATGCTGGGTGAAAAAGCCAGTCTCAAAGGGTTACATGCAGTATGATTCCATTTATACAACCACCTTGAAGGGACAAAATTACAGTGAGAGAGAAAAATCGGCAGTCGCCAGGAGTTAGGGTTGGGGGAAGGAGCTGACCACTGAGGGGTAACGTGAGGGAGTTTCTTTGTGGTGAAGCAACAATTCTGTATCCTGATTGTGACGGTTATTTGAAGCTACACAACACCCACACACCCACACACACGCTTTAATAGTATTGTACCAATGTTAATTCCCTGGTCTTGACAATGTACTACTTTTATGTAAGATATCACCACTGGAGGAAGGCATAGCCCAGGAACTCTCTGTACTATTTTTCCAACTTCTTGTAAATTTTAAACTATTTCAAAGTAAAAAGTTATAAAACCGAAAAATATTGTTTAAAATTGGATGCTGAGAGAGAGAGAGAGAGAGAGAGAGAAATACAGCCAGCTTTCCCTTTCTTCTCCCTCAAATGGCTGTTTTGGCCATATGACTGGTATCCAAGGATGAACAAATGAGATAATCCATGTCAAGGGCCCATCCCAGTATGTTCAGAAGAAACATGATCGGTTCTTATGATGACTGTGATTACTGACAAATACGATACAAATTATTACTCCGGCCACCTGATCAGCCAATAGTCTAAGAATTGAATGAAGGCATTTATTCTACTGCTTAAGGAATTGAAAAATTGTCTGAACATTTTCTTTAGGCTCATTCCCCCCTTGGCCATGACTGCTAAAGAGAATTTCAACTTGGTGAACGTGATTCAAATTGAAGTTGGGAAATGAAAGGGCTAATACCAGTGACCAGGAAACCAACCTTGGATCGGGGCATCATCCAGTGAACTGGATGCAACCACGGCATTGAACCTGATCCTGGTGAAAAGAAGATCTGCCTACCATATGCATGGCTTCCAAACAGAAGGCTCTGGTCTGTTGTGTAGGTGCACACATGCGTGTCTGAGAGTACCAGGCCATAAGCAACTATTTGACTCAAAGCCATATGATAGGACGGAGCATTGGGGCCAGGTGGTGAGGAAAAGTCTAGTGGCTACATGATGGGAGAATCAGTCACTGGAAGCCAATATTAGAAGCCAAAAGTAGATCACTGGAAGGAAGGCAGAACTGGCAGAGAGCCTGTGCAGTTTAAATCTTTTCACACAAGCAATTAAGCAAATAATCCACGGAAAATGTTTAGCAATATTTTAAAAATTATTTTATGTGTCCTAAATGTTAAAGAAACCTTCAATGTTAAAGTTTTAAGAATTTAAGTTTAAGATATACATTCCACGGCCACCTCCCTCGAGCCATTTCTCTTTCAATAGATTAAGGGCTGAAAATTCACTGGAAGTCATGAGAACGGGGCAGAGAGAGAATCCACAAAGGAAACATGAACAGAGGGTAGACGGTGTTTTGCCCGGCTTCAAAACGGAAATCTTGCAACCCAGGAGACAAGAGCAACTCACTATGAAGCCAAACAGAGAGCCTGGAAAGACAGAAAATGAAGGTCATGCCAAGAGATGTCTAGCCAACCTCCCACCGAAAAATCAGAATTTGGAGCAGTGTTTCCCCGACCCAGATTAAGCTCTAAATCTGCCTCAGTACTTTCAACTCTCTATGCCGAGACCACCACGAATGCTAAGAAAAGGATCAAGAAAAGAAAACAGGTAGGTCTGAAGTAGCAAAAAGAATGCCTGGCTGGTCCAGGAACCAGGGGTTAGAACAAACTGATTGTGAGGGTAAATAGTGACTTGTGAAGAGACTATTTTGTGAGAAGGGGATTCCATTTTCAGAGCTTGGGCTGCAGAAAAGCTGAGAACCGTGTTACAAGTAGAAGGACCTAAGCCCAAATTCTGACACATCATAGGCAGTCAATGAATATCCTAGAAAGGATAAATGGATGGATGGATGGATAGAAGGAAGGAAGGAAGAACATAGGTATGAAAGGTAGGGACACTGTATTTCTAACTCTGGTAGTACTGAAAAATGACAGTAGAGATATTCTTTAGTTTTCTTAAACATACATTATTTTTTATTTTATTAGAATAAGGAAAAGTGAAATCTCTTCTTCCAGAAATACACGAGGAAGGACAAGGAAGCCTGTGTTCTCACAATAGAGCTGCATGTCACATGCCACCAAAGGGTCTTCTCCAGTGGTCATTCCTGAGCCAAGTTCAATACTTGAGTCTTACTGCTGGTTAATAACGCTAAAAGTTTCAGAAAGTTATGAAGTGGAACCATTCTGCATTACAGGATACAGAAAAACTAATTCCAACAAATGACCTAACCTGACTTTGAGGCAAAGCCCACAGAAGTCATTTTCCAAATAATAAAATTTCATTTCAGCCTCCAAATAAGATTCCACAAATGCCTTCAGTATTTGATCACTGTCACAATTTCTCTCCACCATACCTGAACCTCCAACCTATCTCCTGGAGCGGAAGTCTCATCATCCTCTTCTGAGTAACAACCATTCATATACATCGAGATCACAAGTATGTTTTCTCTTCTCCAAGACCTACAAATCCTAGTGTTTGGCCCATGCACACAGATCTTACAGTTCCTTTTTAAGTTATCATTGGCCATCTTACGACCCTTCATAAGTTCTCTTTATCTGTCGTAAGGTAGTACAAGGGATTTTAATAAAAGTTCATCGATGCATTCATCCTTGTGACAGAGTAGATGTGGCTTATATAAATTTAATTTCGGTTCTGCTGTCAAGAAAAAAATAAAACATAAATTTGTCAAACTTAGTAACAATCAAGAATCTTTGCATCTTAAGTGATACAAACTCAACTGAGACTTGTTCAAGGAAAAGAAGAGAGGTTTATTGATTCACCTAGGTTCTAACTTAAGGCATGCTGATCCGGAATTCAAATACCATTGCTACCTCACTCTCCCTGCCTCTCCCTCCATCTCCAGGTCAGTGTCTCCCCATCTGTGGTGTCACAGTGTCTCCCACAGGGGGGCTTCCTCCATGCTGCTACTGGATTCCAACATCACAGCCAATGACCCAAGTAAAAAGACACTGATTCCCTCTCCAGCTGAGGCTCAGGGCACAGATATCAGTAGCCCCTTCCAGTTTTACTATCTAGAGATGTAGAGATCCTGGGAATCCTTCTTCTGGTTGAATTACAGAGCTCTTCCTAAGGTAACAGCCACCAGCCCAGCCTCTCCTAAAACAGTCTCAGCAGTACATTGGATTCAATCCCCTCACATATACTCAAAGCCAAATTCTGACTCTTTGCTCGCGGGAACAGAAATACCCTTATTTTTCCTATACATAGCTCAAACATTACTTTTTAGAATATAAAAACCACTCGCCACACATCTATGATCTATCAGTATGTGAGTATCATCAAAATGTGCATTAGAGGCAGGTGACCCTGGTGTCAGTGTGGGGGATCGATTGATGTGGGACAGTCAGGGAAAGCTTCCAGGAGGAGGTGATGCTTGAGCTCAACTTAAAGGATGAAGAGCAGGAAGCAGCATCGAGGTAGAAAAAGGCACCCAGGTCAGAGGTAATATCATGGGCATGCGTATGTGCTGGCTGGAGCAAGGAGCAAAAGGCCTGAGGGAAGGGGATGGTGGGAGATGGGGCTGAATAGCTAAGTAAAAGCCATGTCATGAAGGCACCTAAATTCCTTGCTAGAATGTTTGAATATTTCCCTAAATGTTGTGTGGGTGATGAGGACCCACTGGAGAGTTTTCAGTGTGTGAGTATCATCAAGTGTGCATTTGAGGGCTTCCCTGGTGGCGCAGTGGTTGAGAGTCCGCCTGCCGATGCAGGGGACACGGGTTTGTGCCCCGGTCTGGGAAGATCCCACATGCCGCGGAGCAGCTGGGCCCGTGAGCCATGGCCGCTGAGCCTGCGCGTCCGGAGCCTGTGCTCCGCAACGGGAGAGGCCGCAACAGTGAGAGGCCCGCGTACTGCAAAAAAAAAAAAAAAAAAAAAGAAGAAGAAGAAGAAGAAAAATATTCCATTTACCAAAAGGAATGATTAAAATCCTTAAAAAATTCCTTTGTTACAGCATCATGTTCTATATATGGTTGAAAGGTCTGACATAACTTTCTAGGTGGGTGTAAAATTTACATGTAGACCTTTTTCTGCAGATGGGAAAGACTTTAGAAGCAGGGTCACTAAACTTTGTCTCCAAAGGACCAGATAGTGAATATTTTCACATTTGCAGGCCAGACAGTCTCTGCCACAACTACTCAACTCTGCTGCAGTAGCAGGACAACAGCCATAAAGCACACGGATATGAATGAGCATGGCTGTACTCCAATAAAACTTTATTTACAAAACCAAGCAGTGAGCTAGATTTCCCCTGAGGACCCTCATCTGAGGACTCCTCTTCCACAGTAATATCTTTACAGACCTTCCCCTTCTTCACAACCAGGTGCCAAAAGGAGGGGAGTGAACAAACCATGTCCAGAAGAGCACAACTTTTCCCAGAAACTGCAGACTGATGCCGAGAACATTCCAGAACATTCCGTCAGCCCTGTAACCATGACAGACTCTAGTCAACGTTCCTCGGAATTGAGAGGTGTTTGCTTCTGGCAGACACAAAGTTCTGCCTATCAGCATACTTATTACATGCTGTGCCTACAAATTAAAGCACTTAGAATTTTTCCTCCAAACTCCAACTATATGCAAATGTCACTGTTTTGTTTCTTTCCACTACTTCTGCTTTAAGTCACTTTCAATAGTCTGTGTAAAACTAAAAGAATTCTAATTAGATATAGACATGTATGTTCCAGTTCTTTTCCCAAACAGTGATTTGTATACATAATGTTGAGAAAGAAGGCATTTGAAGTCTTAAGAGGGAAACTCCTCAGCAAATTCTTAAGTAAACACAATGCAAGACTGCAACCCAGTTAAATTATTAGAAATATTGTTAGATATTTTAGAAACATTAGAAGGATTTCAGTATTTTCTAAGTGTGTGTATCCGCTTATGGTGGTTATTCATTTAAGTTTTGACTAGTCATCCAACAGAAGCAGATGTGATGTGTGTCACTTTCAGGCAGAAGCTTTCAGAACCACAGATGATGGACTTCCCTGGTGGCACAGTGGTTAAGAATCTGCCTGCCAATGCAGGGGACACGGGTTCGAGCCCTGGTCCGGGAAGATCCCACATGCCGTGGAGAAACTAAGCCCGTGTGCCACAACTACTGAGCCTGCATTCTAGAGCCTGCGAGCCACAACTACTGAGCCTGTGTGCCACAACTACTGAAGCCCGTGTGCCTAGAGCCCATGCTCCGTAACAGAAGCCACAGCAATGAGAAGCCCACGCACTGCAACGAAGAGTAGCCCCCGCTCGCAGCAACTAGAGGAAGCCCGCACGCAGCAATGAAGACCCAATGCAGCCAAAAATAAAATAAATAAAAAATTAAAAAAATAAAAAAAAGAACCATAGATGACTCCTTTCCTCAGCCATAGTAACCAGCAAATTCCAGATGGTCAACATTCTTTCAGCCTGGGTATTAAACTCTCATCTGGGGGGGCACTCGTTTTTTCTGACTACACCCTGACTAATAAAGACACTGACCTAGTTTAATACCCTCGTCTGAACAGCAGTTCCTCTAAACCAGGGGTTAGACAATTTTTTCTGGAAAGGCTCAGAAAGTACCTATTTTCAGCTTTGTAGTCCGTCACAACCCTTCCACCCTACCACTGAAGCAGGGAAGCAGCCTCGGGCAATAAAAACGTAAATGAATGGGCGTGACTGTACCAATAAAACCCTATTTACAAAAACAAGTAGCAGCTGGATTTGACCTGCAGGGCAGTTGTTTGCCAACGATCTAACCTAACTATCTAAGTAACTCAGTCTTAGAGTCTCCATGTATTTCTTCCCGGTGGGGGAAGGGCTGACAGACATTCCAAAGAAGGAGGTAATCATAGCTGAGAGGAAAAACCTATTCACGCTCCTGTTTCCCAACTGCTGCAGGAAAAGCCTGCCAGAAATAAAGGACCAGAGAATCCACTGGACTCAAAGTTGAGCAGAAGTGGAAGGGCAGAAATTGCTATGGAATTAAATATTTTTAGTATAAGGAATTTGCTACACAATGATGTACACTTTTGTGTTAATTCAAAATTCCCTGTAACAAAAAGTGAAGGAGGAGGGGCTTCCCTGGTGGCTCAGTGGTTAAGAATCCGCCTGCCAATGCAGGGGACACGGGTTCGAGCCCTGGTCCGGGAAGATCCCACATGCCGCGGAGCAACTAAGCCCGTGCGCCATAACCACTGAGCCTGCGCTCTAGAGCCCGCAAGCCACAACTACTGAGCCCGCGTGCCGCAACTACTGAAGCCCGCGCACCGCAACGAAGAGTAGCCCCGGCTCGCTGCAACTAGAGAAAAGCCCGTGCAACAACGAACACCCAACACAGCCAAAAGTAAATAAATTAAATAAATAAATCAGTGAAGGAGGAGGAGGAAGAAATTTCTAGTATCTCACGTGTTTTGGAAGATGATTTCTGGGTATTAGTATAATTCAGGGCTTGGTATTTGGCAAAATTCACATAAAAAGAACATTATGGCTGGAATCATGGCCAGCATTTTATCTCGGAAATAGCATATGCTTTTTTTTTTTAATGATTTCTCTAGTCCCTGAGAAACTATAAGGGCTCAGCTGGCCCCTTAATCCATATGACATTTTTATGACAATTAAAATATCACCCCAAGGAGAGTCTTTCATTCCATTGTCAGATTTTATTGGGCTAACATAAGCTAACAAAGCAGAATAAAATTATACAGCTAATATTATATTTAAACCATCAATTTATTACATTTAAGGCTATACCAAGAAAAAACACTGGCCTCTGGTGTCAACCGAATAAAATTAATCACACAGATGTTTAATATCTGATTATAATTTTTCCCTAAGAGTAAGTTTCTTTGTTTGGACCACATTTAACAAGATTCATCCTTTCAAACATAATGAGAATTTTAACAGCAACTGAAAATCATCTTATGTCCTTCTGTCCAGTCCTTGTAGTAGTTATATGTAAATTCACCGAACTTCTTCCAAAGGAAAATTGTATGTCTTTTTGTTAGGGGAGATGCAACTTTCTCTCTCTCTCCCTCCCCGTCCCCCACCCTTGGGCTTTGAACTGCAGAGTCATACAGACTTGAGGTCAAACCACCATCCCAGCACTTGTAACTGTATGACCTGGGCCAAATTGCCTAAGCTTTTTAAGTGTCAGTTTCCTCATTTGCTGAAAACAAGTAAATAAATGCCCAGGATTAATCTCTACAAAGCTTTTAGCATGGTGGCTGACCCATAGTAAGTATTCAAGAATTGCTAGCTGTTTTCCTTTCTCTGGAACCACTTTTTTCCAAAAAGTCACTGTGCCCTTGATCTAGTTCGATTACCCATCAATCCTATTTGGTCGAAGATCCTGGACTTAGCCCTAAGGGATCACATGCCCCATGCAGCCTAGCCTGTGTTCAATCTGGCTAAGCTGTAGAACCAACAGGAGAGCTTTCAAAATACAATTTCCAAAAAAAAAAAAAAATACAATTTCACTGAGTTGTCAGCCTCAATGACAGCACCATTTACATTTTTAAACAAGACCCCAGGCAGCTCTTTGGCAAGTGGCCTGGGGTCATCCATGCAGCTTACTTGGTTGTCAGCCCTAAGGCAGGGCTTAGAGTCAATGTCATGATCCATTTCCTCACCCACAATCCCTAGATGCTCCTCGCACTTCTTTTCAGTATCCAAACTTCACCTTTTCAGAACACAAACCCAAGAAATGCAAGAAAAATACAAGAACCGCACCAAGAAATGTTTTTGTAAAGAACTGCTTTCAATGTTTTCTTCAGGTTAATGTCATGCTTTCTTGCCAGTGGTATTTTCAGATGTAGGGCAGACTTTAAAGTCAATATAGGGACTTCCGTGGTGGTGCAGTGGTTAAGAATCCGCCTGCCAATGCAGGGGACATGGGTTCGAGCCCTGGTCCGGGAAGATCCCACATGCCGCGGAGCAACTAAGCCCCTGCGCCATAACCACCGAGCCTGCGCTCTAGAGCCCGCCAGCCACAACGACTGAGCCCTCATGCCACAACTACTGAAGCCCACGCGCCTAGAGCCCGAGCTCTGCAATAAGAAGCCATCGCAACGAGAAGCCCGCACACCGCAATGAAGAGTAGCCCCTGCTCACCGCAACTAGAGAAAGCCCACACACAAGAGACCCAACGCAGCCAAAAATAAACAAATTTATAAACAAACATAAAGTCAATATAAACTGGAAAAAACCACCAATCCAACAGCACAGCCTCCCCAGATGTCACTGATATTGAGTATGGTGGCCACCGACATTACAGGGTTCGGGGTTCTATTCACATTTGATTATTTCTCTTCGCTACCAACCTTTCTCTAGCCGTTCCTCCTGGATAAATGCCATCTCCAGGTAGTGATTTTTCAAGCAATGTGAGTTTTAATTCTGCTTTCATAGAGCCGCACTGTCCCAAGAAGACACACCAGCAAGAGAATTCCTGTTCCCAATGTAGACCAGACAGGGTGTGTCGCTGAAGGCCTGTGTGCACAGCCACCAGCCATGCTGACCCCCGTCTGCCTGGGGCCTGTCGGGGCTTCTGAACACCAGGCCTGTAATCTCGAGGGCCTGGCAGTGCTAGGACCTCTTCCTGCCAGGCCAGCTGGTACTCGTGGGGGTCAGGTCAATGATAAAATAAAGCCATGGTCGTCCTGTACTTTGTGCCCTAAGAGAGTCCTTTTTACTCTTTCCTCTGTCTTAATGTTTAAGCGGTGGTCTTCATCAGGGTTCACCTTAGCCAAGCAACAACAGGGGCAGCGCCCTTCAGGAAGAATTTTCCATTTTCCCCTGAATTATCTTTTACAAGAACACTTCAAAAATAAACTTATTGCCCGCTTCTAACCAGTGGGGTTAGGAGAGGTCTAAGTGGCTTGTCCAAGGGCAAAGAGCTATGTGGGGTGGGGGGGGCAGGGGATATGGGAAGGCCAGTACTCTCCCATCCCAGATATAAAGCTCTTAGCACAGCCCACCTCCTTCCAATTTGGCCTTGGGGCAAAATGGTAAAGTTGGCAACTTGACTTTGCCTTCCTTTTCATCGACCCGGCTTCAAGAACTAAACATTCTAAAACATTTGTACTGAATTGGGGTGGGGAGATTCTCAGAGACCGAAGAGCTTTACGGTCACCCATTGAATGTTTATGAGACAAAGGAAGGGAGGGAGGGAGGGAGGAAAGAGGGAAAAAGGAAAAAAATAAGGAAAAGGGAAGGAAAGAAAATCATCTGTTGCTGGTGGTAACAGACCAACCAGAGATAACCCCCGGCCGTAGAGCCCCCGACCTGTCCGTCTGAGCACTCCCGGTCTGAAACAGCTATCTCCAACTAGAAGAAATTTGGTCCGATTCCTTCAACGAGGCTTATGTGCCGGGTTCAGAGCCCCTATCTCACTCCTAGCCCACTAACAGTCATCAGGGTTTCTTCTCATTAAAATAGTGTTTCATAAAGAAAAAAAAAGATATATAAAACCTGAATCGACATAGACTTTGGTGCCTTAAGCAAATAAACCACGTATGCCCACTTTGCTCACAAGGAATTCAAACAATTAATTCCCACTACCGTAATTTTTCACTTTGCTAAATCTTGGTAATTTTTGTCTCATCAGTCAAGGCCCTATTTTCACTGATGAACATAGCGAGCACAGTTGAATCCTTTGCTCACCTGAGAGAGGCCTGTGACGTAGGATGGTCACTGGACTGGGAAGAAGGCGACTTGATCCAGTTCCAACTCAGCCACAAATCTCTGGAAACGTAGCCGCGCGCCCCGGGCCGCCATTGTCTCTTCTGTGAAATGAGCTGCGAGATCCTCACTCCTTCAAGCCTGGTCCTCGGATTAGCTTCATCAGCATCACCTGGAAGCGAGCGAGAACTGCACACAGCACCTCGGGCCCTCCCCCAGCCCTGCTGAGTCAGTATCTGATTTTAACAAGACTCCCGGAGATTCGAATGCACGTGGAGGGCAGTCAGGCTCTGATGGGGACGGCGTCTGTGGGTGCAAGGCTGCCTCACCTGGGGTCCTCCCTCCGTGCAGCCTGCTTCTGACGCCTCACTCACTGGTTCTCAGCGGTCACTCAACATTGGCATCATCTGGGGACCTTTTACAATTCTGATGCCCAGACCAATTAGATGCAAATCTCGGGCCGCGCAGGCCGAGCAAGGGCACTGTGGAAATCTCCCCAGGTGATTCCTGTATGCAACCCTGGTTGAGAGCCTTGGCCTAAATATTCCTCCCGGGCTTCGGCGCCCTGGAGCTCATTCTCTTGTGCGTGCTTTTTCCCAGTCCCCCAAAGGAACAGCAGAACTTGATCCCTTCTGTTCTGAATGCTCTTTTGCACAACTGGCTGCGGTGTGACGACAACTGTAGCTGCTGTTAGCCCCCGAGCCCCAGGGTTTTGGCATTCACTTTGGGCATCTGGGATTTTGGTTTAGGGGTAGCCAACCGATATTTGCCACAAAAGTGCTAAGAATGGAACCACCACCAGTCATAATACCTATTTATTAAGCACCTCTAGGTTTGGAGCACTATAGAATGCAAAGATGTGAAATGATCACGCATCCTTCCTTATTTCTATGCACCCACCCCCTTTCTTGAGCTCAGAAGAGAAGATTCAGCAGAAGCTGGAGAGAGAGAGAAGTCCCAACCAGACCAAATGGAGGCCATCCTTGCAGCTGCCTGGTGAAGATCACTGATGACTAGGACCTGGAGATGGGCGACAGGACCCCTTGGAGTTGTTTTTAGAGTTATTTTTGGCTCTGTGCCACATCCTTCTTTCATGCTCCCGAGCTCCTGGGTTAATGAACTCCATCGTGAATTGTTATATGCAGACCACGGCCTGGTAGGCAGAGTAACAGCCCCCAAAGATGTCCACATCCTCAGCCCTGAAACCCAAGAAGGTGTTACCTTAGACGGCAAAGGGGATTTTGCAGATGTGAAATAGTTAAGGGTCTTGAGGTGGGGCAAGTCTCCAGGGTTATCCAGATGGGCCCTACGGAATCACTAGCATCCGTACAACAGGAAAGTGGGAGAGTCAGAGTCAGAGAACGGGACATGCTGACGGGAGCAGATTTTTGGAGTCCTGCCATGGCTGGAGGAAAGAGAGCCAATGAGCCAAGGAAGCCGAAAAGGCAATGAAGGGATTCTCCTTCAGAGCTTCCAGAAGGAACCAGCCCTGCCCACGCCTTGATTTCTAGCCCCTTTTAGACCCACAGAACAATAAGATAAGGAATCTGTGGTGCTTCACGTCGCTCAGTTGTAGCAATTCGTTACAGCAGCCACAGGGAACTAATACCAACCAGCCTTCCTATCGCGGTCTAGATTCCCCAGCCCACAGCGGGCAGAACTAGGTTCCTGGCCACCACGACAGAGGCCCGTGTTAGGAACTCTGTCCCTTGTTGGGATGTGCTGCTGGTGACACGCAGACCACGGCCCCCAGGCCTGCAGAGGCTCTCCCTGAGAGAACACCCTCCCTCACCCTTTCTCCCCGCCCCGCCCCCAACCAGTTCCCCGATTTCTATAACTAATAACCGCCACTGGCAAAAGAGGTCAGGCTTCCCAATTTGAACATTTAAAATGTTTTAAGAAAAATAGGCTATTACTTTGCTGTGGAACCCTTTGTGGTAGAACAAGGGAAATACTCATCAAAGACATACGGAGAACACACCACCAAGGAAAGTAGATGCTGGGATTTTTTTCCCCCTTTGGTGGTCAGCGTTCAAAGCCCTCCAGGACATTGAGCCAACAGTAACATCTAGAGAAGCGGAATGTTTCTGCTGCACATGTGTTAGAGTTGGGACTTAATGGGGATCAGAAGTTAAACAGAATTTGAGCTGAGCTGACCTAGTGGTAAGCCCAGTGGAACCTCAGGTCCACCTGTGTTTAGTTCTTCCAAATCCTGAGCGTATGCTCAGCCATGAGCTAAATACCAACTGTGCTCCCAGCCCGTGGTAGGAGGTGTGTGGAAGGCTCCAGAGTCCTCCCTCCAGAGCAAGAAAGGCCATTACGAGCAACACCATGAACCCGAGGGATTCATTACTGATTGGAAGCACCATTGAAGACATGGAAGACGCAGGATGGGAATTCCCATCCATCTCCACTAACCTCTGCATTGTAAAGCGGAAAAAGAGAGATGGGTCGTGGAAAGTCAGAGGGTGACTCCAACTGAGGCTGCTCTGCTAGACGCAGTCTCTTTACTGGGGAAAACTGAAATCCTACAGCAGCACCTTCATGTCACTCTTACACCATCATGGCACCCTAAACATGGCTCCTTGTGCCACGTTCCAGCCCTACATCTAAGGGACACAGTTGCCACATCACCCAGCACACCAGGAACTGCTCTTCATCCTTTCTTGAAGATCCAAGTTGTGATCCAGTGTCACTTCCTTCCCACCTGCTGTTAGCATTTCTCATAGTGCAGGTCTGCTAGCAACGGATTCCCTCGGTTCTTCTGAAAACATCTCCAGTTCTCCTTAATTTGTTAACCTGACCCCTGGGTAGTGTTTTCTGTCATTGTAGTTATTTCTGCTACAATCAGTACCAACCTGTGTTGCCTTCAATAAATTTAAGCTGTAAACAGTGAGTCAACACAGACACAGAGAACAGACTTGTGGTTGCCAGGGGGAAGGGGAGTGGGGGAGGGAGGAATCGGGAGTGTGGGGTCAGCAGATGCAAACTAGTATATATCGGATGGATAGACAACAAGGTCCTACTGTAGAGCACAGGGCACTGTATTCAGTATCCTGTGATAAACCATAATGGAAAAGAATATGAAAAAGAATGTATAGATATATATATATATAAGTGAATCACTTTGCTGTATAGCAGAAATTAACACAACAACTATACTTCAATAAAATTAAAAGAAAAAATACAAGTGCTATTACAAAGAAAAAATGGTCAGGTGTTCCAAATTTAGGAAGCGTGCTAAACATGGGCAGGAACCATGAGCTATGGCTGCAAAGTTACAGACTAGTTGACCCTCTAGTCTGGGTGACCCCACATAGCTGAAGGTCTAGAAACCAGAATTGTAGAAGTGATGGCTCTTAGAAGACACAGCCAATCCTTTTGCTTTCTGGGGGAAAAATTGTTTTAAGTGACTTGTCCAAAGTCACATAGTTAGCGATTACTGGCATTAAAACTGGGACCTCCTGCCGGTTCACCCCTGCTATCTCCTCTCTAGAGCCCACCCTTTAAGCTCCCGTCCAGCCTTCTAGACAAAGACTTGCCACATCTACATTTGTCTGAGAGACATAGCTAGCATACCAACTCCCACACCACATTAGCTATGGAGCCAGCATGTCCAGTGTCTGTTCGGGGCTGTAACATACAGGAAACAAGAAGTGAAAAGAAATGTACGTGGTTTGTGAGCTCAAAACATTCAGCAGCCCCGAAACAATGACTAGTTTTGAAAGAATGTGCTTGTAGGTCATGTTAGCCCAAAGAAAATTACTTTTAACAAGGATTAGCTCAGAATCATGTACATAGATTTCTTTCTTTTTTTTAAGGTGCCTGAATTTTATGACGTCACATTTGTCTGTTTCATGATTCGTTTCTTATGGCAAATATAGGCCAAAAAAAAGGAGAGGAAATCAGTTCATAGGACAGATTTTCATGTACCCTAAGGGTCAAAATAAACTCCTTGGATGAGAGAACGGTGGACTCAAAATATTTTCATCTCTGAAACTGAGGCCTCAAACAAACAGTGACCTGTGACACATCCTACAGAGAGAATGCAGAGAGAGAAGGACCTTTCCAGTGGTGAACGACTATGCCCAGCTCAGCTCTGGGAGAGCCAGGCTGTGATGACCTTTTCTGTTTTGAGAAGGTCAGGCAGTAGCCGTGAATAAATTGTGCCAAACAGATAATGTATTCCAAACTCGTGCCTGCCCTGAAGAAGACATCAGCCTCCACAGCTGCTGGTAGAAGCTGTTAATATTTCTTCCATTTTAGAGGCGGCATCGCAATGAGGAGAACACACTCATTAGACGTGGGCAGAGACCAACAGATGCCAGACCGACAGATGCCAGCACATGTCATCTGGCAGCTGTCTGTACCAGGAACTACAAGGTGCTATTTCCCATAAGTAAAATAATGGGGCATTAGCCCCTGGAAAGTGAAAACCTAATACACGGAATTTATGAATTGATAATTCTGTTTACCACAAGGATATGATGACTCGTTATTTTCCTACCCAGGAAGAAAGCTAGCTCTTCCTTCCTGCTGGTTTCCACTGAGCATGTTTTTGATTGGGAGGTCAGCGGAGGAGACTGTTTCCCTTTTTATCATCTACAGGTGTGAGGTGTGTCTCACTTTATGCCACAGGTAGAGTCCAGAAAAATTGTGAATGTGTTACATTGCTGAATAAGGAGGCATGCTTTTTTAATTGGAGTTGATGTACAATGTTGTGTTAATTTCAGGTGTTGTGTTAGTTTCAGGCGTACAGCAAAGTGAGTCAGTTACATATATATATGTGTGTGTATATATATATATATATATATATTCTTCTTCAGATTCTTTTCCCTTATAGGTTATTACAAAATACTGAGTATTATTCTCTGTGCTATACAGTAGGTCCTTGTTGGTTATCTATTTTATATGTAGTAGTGTGTGTATTTGTTAAGCCCAAACTCCTCTTTTATCCCTTCCTGCCACCCTTTCCCTTTGGTAACCATAAGTTTGTTTTCTACGTCTGTGAGTCTGTTTTTGTTTTGTAAATAACTTCATTTGTATCACTTTTTTTTATATTTCACATATAAGTGATATCGTATATTTGTCTTTCTCTGACTTAGTATGATAATCTCTAGGTCCATCCATGTTGCTGCAAATGGCATTATTTAATTCTTTTGTATGGCTAAGTAATAATCCATTACATATATATATATATACACACACCATAGATACCATACATATATGTGTGTGTGTGTGTGTGTGTGTGTGTGTGTGTGTGTGTATGTACCACATCTTCTTTATCCATTCATCTGTCCATGGACATTTAGGTTGCTTCCATGTCTTGGCTATTGTAAATAGTGCTGTAATGAACATTAGGGTACATGTATCTTTTCAAATTAGAGTTTTCTCTGGATATATGAAGGCATATTTTAAATCCCCAGTGAGAATGAACAACTTGAATGAAACTTGTGCTGAGTGATTGTCTACTTCATTGCCAAGTCCTTCTTTCACATGGCTCACAGTCATGTTTCAGAGACCGCTCCCATTTCTCACCGGCGGCCTCACACTTTTTGTAAGGTAGAAGAATGAAAAACCGAATAAGAGGGCTTCCCTGGTGGCGCAGTGGTTGAGAGTCCGCCTGCCAATGCAGGGGACACGGGTTCGTGCCCCGGTCTGGGAAGATCCCATATACCGCGGAGCGGCTGGGCCCGTGAGCCATGGCTGCTGAGCCTGTGCGTCCGGAGCCTGTGCTCCGCAACGGGAGAGGCCATAGCAGTGAGAGGCCCGCGTGCCGCAAAAAAAAAAAAAAAAAAAAAAACCAAAAACTGAATAAGAGTATTCATTCATTCATTTTTGATCTCGTACAGAAATGAAGACTCTAGCACAAAAACATGACAAGTCACAACCAATTTTTTTAGTTCTACAATTTAAAAAATTTTTCTTTTCCACAGTAAACACTGTGCTATCTGGGCAGGTAGAAGGGCCGAAGTTTGTAAAACCTTCCAATTAACTGGGCATTAAAATTCCCTGGGTATGTTTGCAAAGAACCAGGATGATCTCCAGAGGGCTTTGGAGCCTGGGGCAAGTCACAGGAGATAACTGAGTCTTCTGGTACTGAAATACATTTCCTCAGGCGAAATCAGGTTAAAATGAACTTCAAAGCTTCCTCAGATCAAGAGAAACCAGAGCGTAAATGTCAGGATCAGAAGGAGATAAAATTGTGATTAAAATAAAAGAAGTCATCACAAGACAGGAAAAGTCACAAAGGTCAGAATTCAGTTATTTGTTTGCAAATGATTATTATGCTTCTCCTCGCTGTGCCAGAGGATGGGGGATTCAACAAGAAAACAGACACTTCTGCACATTTCAACAATCTCACAAAACAGCCATGACCTGCATGTACTAGGCAGAGGAGAACAGTCTGTAATTAAGCACTAAAAAGCCTAGGGGCTCATGGAGGGCTTCACAGGCACGAGCATCCAAATCTTATTTTTTAAATATTTGTATCATTAAAAAATGTGCATATGCATCTATGTAGATGGACATATACAGTCCTGATGCTGTGAGTGACAAAATCCTTCGATAAATGATTCATTATTCAGAAGTCACATTTGGTTCTCATATTCCTTGGATCATATATGAGTAGCTCCTCTTAAAAATATCGTGTATCCACTTTCCTGTCCAGTGTTTACAACCACTGCAGGTCCCAAGTTCTAGGAGAGAAAACCAAGCCAAAGGGAACTGTGAAGTTCACACCCACGTCGTTATAAGATGATAACAAGTTACCCACCTTTGTAACTGGGACTGGAGATAGGACGTTATGCGGGTGGCTTCTTCCAGCTGCATCAGGAGACAGTTTCTTTTTTCCTGAAGTAGAATCCTGTAGGTACGAAAAGAGTCCACTGGTGGATTTCAAAGACGCCAAGTATATTTTCCTAACAAGAAATTCAACTGTAAATTCCCCCAAACCGATTGAGGTGTGAATGCCTAAATTCTAAAAATCACATCCAGGTCATAAACACCAAGATAACAGAGATGGGTTTTGTTTTGCTTGAAAATGTACCACCGGCCCCCTGAACAGTGCCTGATACAATGCGGAAGTGCAACACATGGGTAGGTAGGTGGGTGGGTGGATACGTGGATAAACGGATGGGTAGGTGGGTGGAAGGAAGGAAGCAAGGAAATCCTGAGTAGGAAGTCCTATCTCCAGTCCCTGTTACACCCTGAGTCCTTGTAGAAGTTCTGATCAGCTCCCTTAAAAACAGTAGCTGGAAGTTATAACACAACCCTACAGTATATTCTTTGGAGTTTGTGGTAAATATCTATTTAACAGTATTGAAATGGATATAGTTCTCTTTCCATAGCCTGGTTCATTTCCTCTCAGCTAATCCTCTTATTATCTTCATAAAGTCCCAGGTCAAGGAACCCCTGTTGCTTTGTTATAAATTGACGTACAAATTGAACAAGCTCTACCTGGCTACTGAAGTCAAGATAACTATACCCAAAATCTGAGGCAAAGCAGTAAGTGACAGCCCTCGCATATTTTGTCTCCAGCAGGCTTATTTCTGTCAGATGTGCTCCATCTCACATCTGCTTTTCCTAGTCCAGGGCCATCTCTGCCGTTATTTGTACCTGGAGTCACTGCCCTGTCTATAGTGAGTGCTAAATCATGACTCAAGAAAAGTACCCTAAGAGCAATAAAGAGAGTGTTTCAAATGCAACTTGATTGACCCTTATGCTCGGATGGTGCTTTCTGGCCTAATGATAAGGAACTTCTTTCTTTTCCTATTGAGTGGCAACTGAATTCTTTTTTGCAACATACAGAGGTGTATTTATTGATTTACTGCAACTGTCTAGATGCACTGAAGATTTCTTCATTTAGCTGCTTCCTTTTGACCTTTGGGTGAGACATTAGGGGCAAGGCAAGGGTTCCTCTTCATCACATCCTCATCCACTGAAAGGATGAGGTCCGCCCCCAAGCCCAGCATTAACTCACTCAATAAACCTCTACAGCCTGCAACCTCGCGGAGGCACTGTTCTATGTCCAGACAATGATCTCCCCCCAAAGAGCTCACGGCCTAGGACACGGAACAGAGAGGTACGTGATAATTACTTTCATTCAAAAATCTTCTGTTGAAGAAATATTTGTCAAGGCTCAAGTAAGAGCATGGGAAAGTGGCTACTGTATGCCCCTGACCATAAAAGCCTTTCTCAGGCCTCTTTCAAAGCCATGTTTCCACCTTCATGAGTTAAAACACAATGGTGAACAATCCCATGGGAGATTTCACAAGTCTTTCCTTAACCAGTCAGAACCTCACACCTAGAGTCCCTTCTGTCTCGGTTAACCTATTGCTGTGTAACAAGCCACTCCGAACTTGGCTTAAACCAGCAACGATTTATTTTCTCCACACGAAGCTGTGAGTTCACTGGGCTCAGCTGGTGGTTCTTCTGGCCTTGGCTAGAGTCACTCACTCGGCTGTATTCAGTGGGCATCTGAGCTGGCTGGAAGGGTCACAAAGCCTTCACTCACATCTGGTGCCTAAGTGGGCTCTCAACGTGGTCGCCTTGGGCTTCCTCACAGCATGGGGGGTCTCAGCATAGTCAGACCTCTCAACTGGCAGCTGGCTTCCCAGAGGGAGGACCTTAAAGCTGCCATTCCTTTTAAGGCCTGGACGCAGAAGTCCTAGAATGTCATATCCTTGACATTCCATTGGGCAAAGCAAGTCACAAGGCCACAGTTCAGATACCAGGGGAGGGGAAAGAGATGTCACCCTTGCTGGGTGGAGCAGCATGTGTGTACAGGGAGGAGAGGAATTGATGGTGCCCATCTTTGGAGACTGTTTACCCCACTTCCTCATAGGATATAAATTCCCCCTTTTGCCTAAGTTGTCAAGTTACATCATTAACGGTGAATTTCAGTATTGTGTGACAAGGTGACATCAGACAGGTAAAAATTTGTTATCATGTTGTCAGGAAAGAGGACATAATCAACACTGATTTCAGAAGGATGCATCTGGAAATTCTTCACAAAGGTGGAAACGCTTTGTGGTAATCCTCAAACCCTTGAGCTTTAGCGGAGGTGTTTAGGGTCCTAAAGGGCTTCATACAGTGCACATTTCTTAGGGAAGAATAAACTGTGACTGGCTAAGAGGTTTGTATGAGTCAGGTAGATTAACTACTGCAACAAACAACTCCCAGATGTCAGGGGTCTCACATTAATTTAAAGGTTCATTTCTCATGCATGTCACAGTTCAATGCAGTCCATCAGGCAGGTTTTCCTCCACACAGTTATTCTAGGACCCAGATTCCTTCCATCTAATGGCTCTAACATCCCTGGGGGTCCTGAGGGCCTACACTACATGCTCTGCATTAGGTCATCCCTCAGGGAAAGAGAAAGTATGGGAAATAACAAGGAAACTCTGGATGGGCCGGGCCTGGAGATGGCTTCACAAACACTTCATCTGACTACAAGGAATCTGGGAAATGTTGTCAAGTTTGTGCCCTAGAAAGAAAGGAAAACAGTTTGGAGATCAGCTAGTCAGGCTTTGCCACAAACTCTTACTAACCCATCCCTATGTTTCTGAAATGTAAATACCCTCTGTTATTGCAAAAATGCTTAATTTGCATTTAATGCCTGTTAGCAGCCATTTGAGAAGAATTGGATACACGATATAACTGAAGAAATATCTAAGTAGGGTCCCGTGAAGAGCTTGAGAGGCTCTAAGCTCTGAAAGATATGACAGAAACGCCATCCAGAGCCGACCCCCTTTCCCGATGTCAACCTAAATAAAAACAATACTGAGCCCAAAAGAATAAAGGTAAGGAAGTCCAACAAGTTTCTGATTTTCCCATAAGTTTGCTATTTTTTCAAAACATCTAATCTCCCCCCACACCGAACGGTGTGTGTGTGTGTGTGTGTGTGTGTGTGTGTGTGTTATAAGTATCCTAAGCCCATGCATTGTCTGCCTATCAGATAGTCAAATTTAGCCCAGTAACTAAAGAATGAATGCCAGAAGATAAGGGACAGGAATACAGAAAACACTGGCAAGTGCACAAATTCCCATAGTCCCCTCCAATCCCTGCCCCACCAGGGACACTCCTCAATACTACTTTCAAGCCAACTGTACCCATCTTGTAAACAACTTAATATTCTTGAAGAGGTAGTGTTCTGCGGTTCTGCATTGACAAACCACAGAAACTCTGGGGTCCTGGGTAGTTTAGAAGAAGAGATTATTTGAGCAGAAAACTTGGGTTTGTATTTGCCTGTTCATTTTTGTTTACTTTTTTAGTTTGAGTCCTAAAGGGGTCTAACCAGAAGGTTTCTCCACCTAGCCTATTCTGATACTTCAGATATTTGAGGCTGAGAGCTCCAGACTTTTAATATATTTGTAAGCAGTTCACAGAGAAGACAGTGTATATTTTTCCAAGAAGGTGGAAATTAAGTTTAGTCAGTATAGGATTGGCTATGCTGCAGTAATAAGTGTCTCAAAGGCTGAGCACAACATAAATTTACTTCTTACTTACGTGAAGTCCAATGCAAGTTGGCCAGGGCTCACTTCCATCTGGTGACTCAGGGATCCAAGCTTCCTCCATCTGGTGACGTTGCCATCATAGTACGTGAATTCCTGGGTTGCCATGCTTGGGAAAGAGAGGGATGTGTCACTTATGGGCCAATCCTTCACTTCCCTGGCCCATAAGTAACACATGCCATTTCCACACACAGTTCCTTCACTAGAAGTTGTCAGATGACCCCCAGTTCCCAAAAGGCTCAGAAATATAGGGGAGCACACTGTAAATTTGATGACTAACCATCTTCGCCATATAAGAGAAATAAAATTATTTTTAGAAAATTAAACAGGCAAAATTCACATATCATGAATGCAATTAGGAATCAGGAGCATGTGTGTAAATGGGTAACTGAAGAGTCAGGGAGATATCCAGAGCTCCATGAAGACCTTGAGGCTCTGGAAAATCATTGGTTAATCTGGAGATTAACAGGCACTGGGGCTTCCGGTCACTGGCAGTGTGTCAATTTTTCCTTTGCCTGGGAAAGAAGGGATGCCTAAACTGACACTTTTGTCAATAAGGCAAGGTGCTGCCAGACTCTTGCTTCAACCCCAGATATAATTTAGACACGCTGCAGAAAGGGAAGAGAATTGCAGATACAAGTATAAAATTCCTGAGACAGAGCTTCCTCTTCCAAAATTGTGACTTGCTATCTTAATGATATTATGAGAGGAAACCTTCCAATGAGAAGAGTAAATCATAAGCAGAAAACACCAGCTCTCATCATTTCTGCCCCAGAGGAAATAAAGTCACTTTGTCATACCAGCCAAGCTTGGCTACAGGCATGCCTCTCTTTGCCCTGTCCACCATCTTGGGATGAGCACGCCAAGTTCCAACATTTGAAAGATAAAGAAAATCTCACTGATATAGGGCTAAAAATCCCAGTGTGGTTAATGTGTGATTATTACTTGATACTGTCATGGAAAAAAGAAATGAAAGAAAAACTCTTCTTGTGTTTGTTTGTCTACCTCTTTGTGTTTTGAAATGTCCATCCCAACACTTTCAAAAACCAATGAGAGGGGCTTCCCTGGTGGCGCAGTTGTTGACAGTCCGCCTGCCGAGGCAGGGGACATGGGTTCGTGCCCTGGTCTGGGAAGATCCCACATGCCGCGGAGCGGCTGGGCCCGTGAGCCATGGCCGCTGAGCCTGCGCGTCCGGAGCCTGTGCTCCGCAACGGGAGAGGCCACAACAGTGAGAGGCCCGCGTACCGCAAAAAAAGCAAAAAAAACAAACAAACCAATGAGATAATGAGGACAAGTAAGAAGTTGCCCCTAACCTGGTAAGATCAGAATTACACCAGCCTCAACTTAGAGAGGCAGGTCTAGAAGGTGATTGTAAACTATTCCACTGTGTTATATTCTTTCTAAAGAAAGGCTCTTTTTTTTTTTTTAAGGTGAGATGATACTGGTCTACCTGTAGACTAGAAACATGTGTATAATAGAAGCAAAATATGGTAGGGTTTATCCAGGAGAGAGAAGCCAGCACTGAGTCTGACAAAGACAAACGCTCTCATTCTTACGAGATAAATACTAGGGAGAGAGTTGAGTGGTTTAACAGAGTCACTGTGACCTGGATGGAGTAGCCTTGACCATCCACCAGCCTTGATCCTAATTCCTTGTCATCCACCCAGTCTTCTCATTTTTAAGCCAACTCCCCAGATGTCTGGACACCAGGACAGAAGGCATCAGGATGGCTGGCACAAATACTCCAGCCTGGCACCCGGTTAGACCTTGCATTTGTGTTCTGTGTTATCCCTCAGTCTCTTAGGTGATTGGCTAGCTTGAGTCAGTTCCCAAGAACCCAACATCTCTGACGACATTGATAAAATAGCCTTTCTGTCTTTGAAAACCCAGAACAGGGTGAGCCCCTGCATTGCCTAAACTGTCAGCCCATCACCTCACCTCACCTCTCTCCTGTCTTTAGCTGCACCTGTGAAGACTTCTCCCTGGACTGCACCCACAGGGACTCAGTACAACGAAGTCACTCACCTTTGTTGTAGTTCATGATTTAACAGGAATGGACAAAAAAGAGCTCAATTCTTTAAATTGCCAAGTAGTAATTATACAGCCCTTTGCCTGTTAAATTTATCCAGCTACAGACATGCTTGTAATAGCACGTGCCTTAAATTTGCCCCTTGGGGCCATGGGAAAAGTTTTAGGACACCGCCAGTGACGCATACTGGATTTCCAAGACAAAGCTTCCACGGAAGTCCATCATTATTTGTATTCATATCAAATCTCAGTGATTAGAAGTCAGATGGGTGAACCAGACCTTCTGTTTTGTTCTCTTGAATGCAGGTAATGAGAAGTCACTACGGGAATGTATTATGATTCTCATACACTCAGAAAAATAAGGATTCTGTTCATTTTTATTTGCCTGCCAGCGAAAATAACAGCGCTTGCAGCTGAGTTTCTTCAGACCATGTGACCTGGAATTCATGCCTTGTACTTGGCTGGCTTCTTCTGACGGCCATTTATAGACCCATGATTCTATGTGCCACCTTCCCATAAAATTCACTCCCAGTTTGTAAGCCCAAGGCCAATGACATGCAAACCAGGTTTCTGGAGACACACTAGACAGAGTGGTCTCAGAGAAATGATGACACTCAAGTCTAGGGTAATAACCTGTTTCCTCACTCTCCCCTGGACCTTGGATTCCCAGTTCAGCAAGGCTAAAGCCAACCCCCAAACAAAAGAACTCATCCCCTTCCATAATATGCCTGAGGGCAGAAGGCAACTCAAAGGGCAGGTAGTCTTTGGAATTCGTCTGGTCCTACATCAGCTTCTGACCAAGGTCAATGCCTCCACGAGAAGTAGCCTTGGCTGCATGGGCTGCCCTGAAAAGTGTGGGTAAGCAGGCTGTCTCCCTGCTCTCTGTGTTCATTGCTCCAGCTTGATGGAACCCATGGCCTCACGAAAGTGCAGGCCCTGCAGTTGGTGGGCTGCCCAAAGCTGACGCATAGTTTTCAGATCCAGGTCTGCCTTGTACTTCTAGGGCCAGTTTCAGAGAGGTAGTTTGGAAGTGGTTTTGAAAAGAATCACCAACGAGGAGGTGATTGGGAGCCCTTTGCTGTACCCACTCAAAGCTTGGGGCTCTCGCCTCCCTCCTCCCTCCTTTCATCCTTCCAGGTGTCTCACCCCCTGGGTGAACGTCGGTTACTTCTTCCTCTGTCCGTGTGCCAGCTGAGTTCTCCAGGAAGCGAGCACCGAGATGTACTTAGGAATGCGAAAGATGTATTGGAGAGAAACGCCTGAGGGGAGAAAAGGGAGGAAGAGGAATCGGGGCAGAAGAAGATGCCAGACTATGACGCTGACCCGACAATTTCTCCATCATCACAACTGGGAGGCCCAGAGCAAAAGCCACCCTTGGAGGAGCCTCTGCACTGGGAAGAAGTGGCTAGGCACTTCGTAGCCTTGTCTTGTTCAGGCCCCGGCCAGGGACTGCCCTTGGAAGAGCGTGACCCTGGCTCCAAAGCGAAGGCAGTTGGCCAAACACATACTCAGCGGCCAGCTTTTTCTTGAAGCTGGAAGAAAGACCCGGACAGCACATCTCTGCATGTGCCAGAGCCAGCCACCTCTCCACTGGGAAAGAGCCCCACGCCAGCACCACGCAACTCTAGCAGGGCAAGGAGTTGAGACCCTTTGCTTTCTTGGTCACGGGGATGAGCACATGCCCCACGGAGGGATGATCAGAATCAGTTTTTGGACATCAGGCAGAAGGCGGCGAGGGCCTCTCTCTTTCTCTGCAGTGATGGACTCTAAGGACCACGACAGCTTGTCGCTTCTGTTGCGGGGGGCATCTTATTACCATGTGGATAAGCCTGTCTGAGAATCAGGCAGATGCACACAGTCAAGAGATGGAACAAGAGACAGGGAGATGGAGACACACTGATGGTGAGGGAGACCCCTGTCTGAGCCACTTCCAATCCTCTTGGCCTCTGCCCTTACCCCACTGCTGCCGAGATCAATTTCGCGCAGGCTTCGACCAGGCTCGTGCAGACACGACCTGACGCTATGTGCCACCCTACGACTTCCCTGTGGCCGCAGCGAGTTCACGTTCTCCCCGGAGGCTTCTCTCCGGTGGGACACCTGTGGAAGCTGTCAGTGCTCACACGTGCCAGCCATCAATGTGGGAGGAGTCCACACCCATGGGCCACACTTGATGCCTGCAGGACAGAGCCGATGAATCCATGCTTCCCCCTTCTGTCTCCGGGAAGGACAGTCCTGAGATGCCCTGGAAGGACCTCCCGAAGATCCCACAGCTTGAGCTCCAGTTTCCCATAATGCCAGGCAACTTGTTCAGGCATCTTTTGCTTAGGTCTCCCACCTTCCCTTTCCAATGCTGCTCCCAAATAGACTACCAGGACACAAGCCTTTGTCTTAGGTTCTTTTGTGGAGGAACCCAGCCTATGACAGATAACACTATTTGAGCACCTGGATCCAGCTGTTCCTGAAACCACTCCCTTGGCCTTCTCAATTCCTTGAGTCAATAAAATTATCGAGTTTCTTTTTTTTTCCTTTCTTTGTTGTATGTGTGCATATGTTTAAGCTACTTTGAGTTGAGTCTTTGTAATTTGCAACCGAAAAACAACTCACCCACCACAACCTTATTCTCCTCTTCTAAGTGGCTCATCACCCCCATTAATCACCACCATGCCCACCTTCCCAATACCTCTCCACGCTCCCAGTCAGCTCCAGGAAGACAAAGTGTCACCACTGACTCCTCATCCGTCTCCTCCCACATACGAGCAGATGACAAACCTTGCAAGCTTTCGGTGTTCTGCATCTAAAGCGTGTCTCTTATAGACAGCATGTTGAGATTGAAGTGCCTGGGGGACCTCCAGGTGCACCCGATCAGGAAGGTACAGAAGCCAATCTGGAGTCCCTGGAGATAGGGCAAGGCCAGATGCTGGGGAGAGATGGTCAAAACCAAGAGCCTGCATGAGGTCGCTGAAACAGCTTGACAGACGGGAAGGTCAAGGCCGGAGCCCGCAAGCCCATATTTAGGGGCTGGAGAAGGCCAGTGCTGTTAGTCTCCCCGACATTACAGGCATGTTACATGGGCCCAGAGGAAACCTCAACAACAAAATTTCAGGTGCTGCAGAAGATAAAGAAAGACCCAGGCCGCGCCTCTAAGTGTCGAGCCCCCGCTCCAAGACAGCTCCCCGTCAGCACCGATCAGGTCACTAATGACGACTGACTGGGGCACGAGTGCGGTTCGGAGGGCTGAAAACCAATTGCTGCCCTCTTTTCTAGCCTCAGATCTCTCATTTATTATCTTTGATTTCTCGTTTTTCCATTAAAAACCTCTCCGTTTCTGGTGGCCGCTGATCACTTCCGTGGTCGAGCGGCAGGCCTGAAATTTACTTAGTTCTGAATTTGTGCACAATTAAGGACTCGGGAAACGTCCCCGGGCTTTGCAGTCATGCTCGAACGGCATCAAAGAGGAATTTAAGAGGGGACGGGGAGAGAGCTGACATTCCACAAACCTGGTTGAACTTGGCTCAGAGAGGCTTGGGAAGTGTGCACCGGAAGGACGATACAGTGTGAGGTTAGCTGAATAAAATGGGAGGTGACAGCTGATCGTTAAGAAGGCATCGTGATGAAGTTTCTAAGCGAGGAAAGAACACTTGCTGACAGCGGTCGCTACTATGAGAGCAGACAATTTTCTGGGGCTTTGACTGGGAAGGCATTTTGTCTTCACCAACGCGTCCATACTGCAAATGCCAGACGGCTGGTGTGCACAGCACGCACTTCATAATGACATCTGCAACTTCGGGTGACGGAATTCTCTGCTCTTTTATTCTTTCCAAACATATTGCTTCTAATATTTGCCTTTGACGACTGTCCAAATCACAAGATGAAATAGAATCTGACCCCTAGCGCCTGGACTTTGCCAGGAATATTTGCTCCAATAAGATGGCTGAGGGTTTAGAAGGAGAAGAGAAGCTAAACTTCAAAAGGCAAAAGGCAAAAACATTCTGTTCACCACCCTGATCCTGGGGGTCTCCCGGGCCGCACACTCATTTGCTAAGGGAAGCTGTGCATCTCCCATTTTCCCGAGCCTCCGTGCGTTACCTACAAAAACCCCGCGGACTGGCTTAGCTCAGGGCTGTCAGATGGTCCCCACTGCTTTCAACACCATGATTTTGCAAATGAGGTACGCAGTCGGTCAAACCAAAAAAGGACCGAGTATCTGCCAGAAGGTCAAAGCAGGGTCTGGCAAAGTGTGGCCCGCGGGCCAAATCCAGCCCCCTGTCCTCACGCCCCTCCCCCCCGGCTGTGCTGTGTGGCCCGCAGATGTGGCTGGAGCAGGCCGGCGCCTGAGAACCCGGAGAGCAGCCAGGACGTCACCCTCCACCCCTACGCCCCACTCTGCACCCAGAATCTGCGTCCGGGCCCAGTGGCCGCTGCTCAGGACCTGCGCTGGTCTCCAGCTCTACACCGGGGCCTCTGCTGTGGGCCCGTGCTGGGCGTTGAGCATCCCGGGCCCTGCAGCCAGGCGCCCAGGTTCAGATGACTTGGCGCTTCAGGAGGAGAGACGAGTGTGCTGGCACCTGGCGTCCCTGAGGCACAGAGGGAAACTGGGCAGGGCGGTGTGGGCCCCTCCTCGCAGCCCCCCCGCTGCTTCAGCCAGCGCCAGGCCCCAGCCCGAGGGCGGGCCACCGGGCCTCTGGAAGGCTCCAGCGGCTGGCAACTGGACACCGACTTGCCCACCAGCCAAGACCAGCCACGTGGTCAAATGGGGCAGCGCGTGGCAGCACTCTCTCTCTCGTTCCATCAGAACCTGCAGACGAGGCTCCGCTTTGCCTCGTGACGTGCAAAATGAGGAATACTTACTATCGCTCTACAGAGAAAGCCTGAGACCACTGGTACAAATTTCCATAACACGTATTCCCCAAGAGATTAATCATGACGGCGAGGAGGGGGCTGGAGAAGGGGGCAGCCTTGGGCGTCTACGCCGTCAAATCAGAGGTTCTTAATGCACACTCACAAGACAGGTGCAAACCTGATTACGTATACACTGGAGTACGCACGCTTCTGAACACTGCATTCACTCTTCCTGTCATTGGCACACCAGCCTTGGTTACAGTGGGTATTTGAAGGCCACCTGCTGGGCGCTAATGGCCTCCACTCATTGGAAATGAACTGGGCGGTGACAGCTGGCATCTGACCGCATTGCCTGGCTGGGCCACACCGCACGTGACAGCTGGCGAAGGACGCGGAGCGTGCTGAAAGGTATTCTCTGCCACAATCAAACTTCTCCCTCACGGCAGCCTCTTTGTGGTGGAGGCCGTCCTGTGCATTGTAGCGTGGTTCTCAGCTTTCCCAGCCTCTACTCATGTAGTGGGTTGAACTGTGTCCCCCCTCAAAATATATGTCCAAGTCCTAACCCCCAGGACTTGTAACTGGGACCTTATTTGGAAATAGTGCCTTTGCAGATGTAATTAAGTTAAGGGTCTGGAGATGAGATCATCCTGGCTTTAGGGTGGGCCTTAAATCCAATAACAGGTGTCCTTACAAGAGAAAGGAAAGGGAGATTTGAGGCACGGGAGAAGAGGGGAAGGCCCCGTGAAGCTGGATGCAGAGATTGGAGTGATGCGGCCGCAAGGATTGCCGGCAGCCCCCGGAAGCGAGGACAGAGGCCTGAATTGAATTCTCCCTCAGAGTCTCCAGAAGGGACCAACTCTGCAGACATCTTTTGGACTCCTGGCCTCCAGAAATGCGAGAGAAAGAAATTTCCCTTATTTTAAGCCACCTGGCTTGTGGGAGTTTGATACAGCAGCATCAGGAACCTAATACACCCCATCAGATGCCAGTGGCACCATCCTCCAGTTGTGACAATCAAAAACACCTCCCAAAAGCAGCCACATAGCACAGGGAGATCAGCTCGGTGCTCTGTGACCACCTAGGGTGGTGGGATAGGGAGGGTGGAAGGGAGACGCAAGAGGGAGTGGATATGGGGATATATGTATATGTGTAGCTGATTCACTTTGTTATGCAGCAGAAACTAACACACTATTGTAAAGCAATTATACTCCAATAAAGATCTATTAAAAAAAATACCTCAGATGTCCCATGAGGAGCAAAAGTGCCCCTGGTCGAGACCCACCGTGTTAGCATTTACAGTTTCTAAAATCGAAAGGGAAGGAATCTTCCAGTCTAAAAGGAAGGAATTCCTGAGTCCGTAAATGCTGCCCAGCCATCATACAAACTGAACCCAGGTTGAGACCACTGACCTGCCTGGCAAACGCCGACGGCAACTGGATCAAGGGAGCGGTCATGCAGAATGAGCAGCACCTTGCTTTTCTGTTGCTTAGACATTCTCTCTGAACCACCACTGGACACGAGCAGGAACACTTTTTAACCCATTTTGATCACGAAACATTGAGACCTTGCAACGTCGGTGGTGAAATCCAGCATCCATCATACCCAGGGATGTCCTCCCCTCACAAAAACGTGTCTCCAGGAGAAAGGGCAACAGTTCCCAGAGGGCTGCTTTGCCCCCTGACTCATTCGTGGCCTCTTACACTACCGGCTAAAGCAAGATGCCAACTTCAGGTCTATTTCTGAGAACAAACTCGAGCCACTTCCAAAAAGAGGGTGACAGTATCAGTGCTGGTTAGAAGCGTGGGCTCGAGAATCTGACCGCCTGGTGTCGGGGGTGGGCTCTGCCGTGCGCTAGTTAAGTGAGCTGCCCAGAGCCCCCAATCCTCGTCTGTACAGTGAGGGCGGCCCTGGGGGACTCAGCTCTGAGCAAAGTCTTCAAAAACGTAATGATTTTAAAAAGTGCTCGGCCGGGAGCCTGACTGGTCAAGTGCTCAGGAAATATTTGCTATTATTACCTAGAATGAAGCACATTCCTGAATTAGCCAACCAGTTTCACGAGAAGATAAAAGTTATTGGTGCTTGGAAAGCCCGACCAGAGACTTAGAGCTGCAAAACCTTAGGGTTCCAAGTGGCCAAAACAAGAGTGTGCTCAGGCAGAGAATTTTCAATTATCTGGATGAGGGATTATCCACAAATAGTTCAGGTAATCAAAAGCAGCAGTTAATCCAGAAATACCTGGACCGCAATCAGCGGCCCCATCACCAGCAGATTTCCCTCCTGGCAACAGCTAACCTACCTGCGTGCAAGGTCAGGGGCTCTGCGCTGAGAAGCCCCAGACGATAAGTGATAGACCTCAGAGACACACCAACCCTGACCTTGATTTGATCAGTTAGCCCACTGAGCTGATTCCCAAAACTAACTGAAAATAGACTCCCAAACATCACAATTACGTTGGACCCCCCAAAGGCAATTTAAAAATACATAATTTGGGGGGATTTCCCTGGTGGTCCAGTAGTTAAAACTCTGCGCTCCCAAAGCAGGGAGCCCGGGTTCGATCCCTGCTCGGCGAACTAGATCCCGCAGGCATGCCGCAACTAAAAAAAAAAAAAAAAAAAAAGATCCCGCGTGCCACAACTGAAAATCCCGCATGTCGCAACAAAAGATCCCATGTGCCACAGCTAAGACCCAGCGCGGCCAAATAAATACATAATTTTTACAAAATACATAATTTTTAAAACTTGACTGTGTGGGTATATTAGTTTCCTCTTGCTGTTGTAACAAATTCCTACAAACTTATAGCAACACAAGTGTATAGTTCTAGAGGGCAGAATCCACATGGGTCTCATAGGCATTCCTTGTCTTTTCCAGCCTCTAAGGGCTGCCCACATTCCTTGGCTCCTGGCCCTGCATAACTCCACACTGTTTCCATCATCCCATCACCCTCTCTGACTTTGACATTCCCGCCTCCCTCTCATATGAACCTTTACGAGCCCACTCAGACAATCCAGGATCATCTCTGCATCTCAGGATCCTTAACTGAATCACACCTGCAAAGTCCCTTTTGCCAAATAGGGTAAAATATTCATCAGTCCTAGGGATTAGGATGTGGTATCTACCACAAGGCAGAAATTCTGATGAAATATACATCTAATCCAAGATGACTCTAATCATGCGAGATTGTAAGAGAACTCTCCAGTTCTGTCATTTCTAAGAGTGTGATTCAAACCATTCTTCAAATCATTCTTCTTATACGTGACGGCACTGAAGGGATTGAATGCAACAGAGGTCAGGGTGCATACGTTATATCAAAGTCAGGGTCAAGGGCCGCCAGGACAATACACGTGAAGTCCACACGGAGAGCTCAGAATAGGGGAGTCAGCTCACCTCTCACAAAGCAAAGAGTAAAGAGATTCTCAGGGGCCAGTTAGGGAAAGAACAGACACAAGCTGGCAGTCTGGACAGGTTATGGGCATCCTAGACATGCCACTGACCGAAGAGAGCTGACAGATAAGATACCGCAGCCACTGTCCCCTTGGGGTGAGAGCTCTGAGATGCGTGTTCCACACTGTCTCCCATGTCTCCAGTCGCCCGCAGAGGCGACTTGCTGGATAACACACCTTTTGTCGGCCGCCTCTCCCCCCTGCCTCACTGCTTCCTGCCCCCATGTGCTGTTTCCCGGCATCGCCTTCCAAATAAATGACTTGCCCTTGAATCCTCATCTCGGGGTCTGCTGTTAGGAGAATCCAGACTGAGCCCCCTCTGTCCTGGCGTCAGCCTCCCTCACAGGAGTGCAGAGACAATAAGACACTTTCCCTGGTGCCTGTCATTACCGAGTGCTTGGGAGTGAGGGCATACTAGGCTGGTCCACCTGGCCGGTGGGTGTCTTCTGCACCAGGCTGCAGAGGACACCCACCGGCCAGGTGGACCAGTGACAACCAGATAAAGCAGGGGGGCAAAAGAAGACCTGAAATTTCTCAAGAGACCCAACACATAAAAATGTAGCCCTCGTCTCAAATATCCCTTTTTTAAAAAAATTAATTTATTTTATTTATTTGTTTTTTTTTTTTTTTTTTTTGGCTGTGTTGGGTCTTCGTTGCTGTGCGCTGGCCTTCCCTAGTTGCGGCGAGAGGGGGCTCCTCTTCGTTGTGGCGCGCGGGCTTCTCATTGTTGTGGCTTCTCCTGTTGCAGAGCAAGGGCTCTAGGCACACGGAATTCAGTAGCTGTGGCACGTGGGCTCAGCAGTTGTGACTCACGGGCTCTAGAGCGCAGGCTCAGTAGTTGTGGCGCACGGGCTTAGCTGCTCCGCAGCATGTGGGATCTTTCAGGGCCAGGGATAGAACCCGGGTCCCCTGCATTGCAGGCAGATTCTTAACCACTGTGCCACCAGGGAAGCCCCATACATATCCCTATTCTCAAAGGGCAAAGATTAGACTGTTCTCCCCCTTCACCGTATGCCCCACCTAACCTCGGGTGTCAGCTTCCATCCTTTCAGAATGTCTCCTCTGTTGAAGTTATTCAAACCTGATCTTGATTCACAGACACACACACTTTCTGAGTTATACACACACACAGTGGGTTATGAGGCTCTGGGATGAGAGAAAGGGGAAATAGATATATTCCCAGTCAGTCGTGTTCTGGTAAATGTTCTCCAAGGGAAAAAAAAAAAAAAAAACAGCTGGCTGTAGTACCTGCTGATCTCCATGGTGTAATATTCCCACCATGGCTGATTTCAAGCTAGGAATGTGACATCAACCTCCTGGCAGAACTCCTACAAATTTAAGCATTGGTCTTGTGAGCTATACAAGCTGGCTCACACCCCACTGGCTAGAACTAGTACATGGCCACACCTAACTACAAAGGATGCTGGGAAATGTAGTCTAGCTGTGTGCGCAGGAAGAAGAGAGAACACGGATTTGGTGAGCATGCGCTGTCTCTACCACAGTCGCATTTTTGAGCTTTCATGTGTCAAGTACTGTCCTCAACCAGTTTATATGGACAGATGAATTAACATCTTTTACAGATGAGAACTGAAACTTTCAGACACTGACTTTTGTCTTACTGGCGAGCCTTAAGTAGGAATGGACTCTTCCCGGTACAGGCGGGAAAAGCAGACATCCACCAACACAGCTCTGCATCAGCGGCTGTGAAGTAGGGTACAAGCAGTTTGTTAATAATATGACGTACTCACGTATGCACAGTATCTCTTCTTCCTAAAAAATATAAATTAGTATACTTATTCCTCCAATATCATTCCCCAACATTTTGCCTCAGCCTCTCTGAATCCCCAAGAAAAGAGTCAGGGTGCAAACACTGTCCTCGGGTTTGCCCACAAACTCAGAGTCTCCCTGTGGGAGCGTTTGTGCTGGTGAATTTCAGCCATGTGGAATGTCAAGGCTGAAAACCACTTTTGGAACCACTTCTCTAAAGATTACAATGCTCCTTCTATCTACAGCTATATTTTTATTCCCCTTCAGACATGGCTATGAGATGCGCCTTTTGGAGACGTTTTCTACAAAATCACTTCAAGTTCTTACATTTAAAAGAGAGAGAGAATCTATTAACCAAATCCAGAAATACTGAAATTTAATCTCATTTCTATTCTCTCTCAACACTGAACACCAAAAGAACTTTCCAGTCAGTAGGGCATTTTTCCCTTTGATGTGACATGTTCAGTAAAGCCATGGGCATGGATTTCCTGAGCCGTTGGTCTCTGCAGCATTTAGAACTTGCCACGCTTCTTTGTAGGTTCAGCTAGATCAAAGATACACCAGGGCACAGAGTCTTCAGACTCCACTTTCAGATTCATTCTTTGCAAGTTCAGGATCTCTCAACCCAGCAGCCCTTCTCAGGCCGTGAAACACCAAGCCAATTACCATTTTCTTTTGACACGGAGTGTTTTTTGTGACACTTTACACAATGACAGATGGGTCTCTTCTGAGGAGACGCTGTGTCTTCAGAAAACTCTGCCAGGATTATTTTCTTGATTTATTCTAAAAGGTCACAACTAAAAAATGGGTTTTCAGCACTTATCTATTCTTCAAAAATATGTAATGGTTATCATCTATATACAAGAACTAGAACTGACACTGAAGAAAGATCTTGGAGACATCACTCCTTAACCTTGAGAAACTCACAGATTTGACCAAGAAGGCCAATCTCAACTTTTCACCTTCAGAATTCCCACTTTCAGAATCAATACTCTATGTATCTTAGTTCTGGGCTGAAAAATCAAACAAAACCGCAAGTGATCACATCTGCTTCTAGAGACTGTGCTTTGGAACTTAAAATTAAGCTACTACAGAGAGCGAGGCCCGCTCTTGTTAACTCTTAAGAGTCCAACTTGAATATCAAAGTGCAGACTTGAAACCGTCATGAGCTCACATGGCCCCACTCATCTTGGAAACAGCATGTGCTTTTCAGTTCCACTCTCTAGATCCAGTAATTGCAAAAACAAAACCCAAATCAGATGATGTGATTTCACCCAACAACAGCCCTTTCTCGGAGTCTGTAATCACTGTTTATACTTTCCCATGTCAGTCTGTGCGAGTCCCCCTCTCTGCTTTTCTTCTCCCGTTGGCAGCTGGTGCTCTGAACGTTCGGTTGAAACAAACATTCTTTGCCGGGGCATGAATGTCTGTCCCCTCGCTCTGGGCGACCAGTACACAGCCCTGAATTATGTATGTCTTGGTGCAATTTTCAGATTGGGAATGGCGATGCTTTGGAGGGGGAAGTTCTGAAAGGGACTGAGGGTGAGGCTGGATTCTTCCACCCCTCTGTGCCACACTGAGGTGTCCCTTCCCCTTGACAAGTCTCCACTAACGATGCCTATTGTGGAGCTCGCGTTACAATATGACTTCCGGGGCCTTTGAAGTCCCAGCTGCAGGAGCAAAAGCACTGTAGTGATTAGGGGGCCGCCCTCTCTGGGAAGGAGATGGCTGCACAGCTGAATACGAAATGCAATTAAAAAGAGGCACCTGGGCTGAAATCGAAGCAAAGAATGTGACTCTGGCTCCAAGTAGAAGGGGGCTCGTATAATCACGCAACAATGTTCATCTCTACCAAGTGCTTGATTCAGAAGACCCCCAAAACTTTAAAAAACAAAAAGGAAACAAAACAAAACACCCTCCGACTTGCCAGCACAACAAAGGAATGCAGGAATTCTTGCTAACACCTTCAGGGCCGCCCAGGTAACATTAAGTTAGCAGAGGCTCATCCCAGGACAATAAGATCTTTTTTTTTCTTTTCACTGCCCTGGTGTTTTCATACTTCCCCAAACGCCCATGGATTCTTACTTTTTCCATCCCTTCTCACGCTCATTCTGCCCCGCTACACCCAGGCTAATTTCCCAGAGGCAGTGCCTGTTCCAGGTGTGTGTGTGTGTGTGTCTGCGTGTGTCTGTGTGTACGTGTGTGTTCTGGTTTTAGCATCTTACCTCCATCACAACTCTCCCATCACTTTAGACCTGTGGTTCTCAAACTTGACCTGCATCTGAATCAGCTATTAAAACTCAGATGGCTGGGCTCTGTCCCCGGACTTTCCAATTCTCTAGGTCCAGCCTCGGGCAGAAAATTTGCATTTCTAACAAACGGCTGGAGGATCTTGATGCTGCTAGGTCCAGGGACCACACTTTGAGGACAAGTGGGTTAGACCAACCAGTTCAGCTCGGAGACTAATATAAGCGATGGTGAGTTGTCATGCTGAAGAAAAAGTTCCTGGACTTAAAGTCACCAAGAAGAGCCAAGTTTGAGCTCTGGTCAGACCACCAATGAGCTATGCCAACTTGGGTAGGGCTTTTCAATCTCAACCACACTCCAGAATCCCCCAGCAGCCTTTTACCAAGTTAATGCCAAGCCCCACCCAAGATGGACTGAATCAGAATCTTGGAGTAATTCCTCTGTGTTTTCACCACTCTGAGCCTCAGCTTTGTCTTCTAAACAATGGGTATAATAATTTTTACCCCACAGGACCACTGAGGGGAATAAACACAAATATTAAAACCCCTTCATAGACATACAGATGGCCAATAGGCACATGAAAGATGCTCAACATCGCCAATTATTAGAAAAATGCGAATCAAAACTACAATGAGGTGGGACTTCCCTGGCGGTCCAGCAGTTAAGACTTCGCCTTCCAGTGCAGGGGGTTTGATCCCTGGTTGGGGAACTAAGATCTCACGTGCCTCGGGGCCAAAAAACCAAAAACATAAAAAAAACCCCATAAAACAGAAGCAATATTCTAACAAATTCAATAAAGACTTTAAAAAATGGTCCACATCAAAAAAAAACCTTTGAAAAAAACCAGGAACATTTATCTTTAAAAAAAAAAAAAAAAAAACTACAAGGAGGTACCACCTCACACAGGTCAGAATGGCCATCATCAAAAAGTCTACAAACAGGGATATCCCTAGTGGCACAGTGGTTAAGAATCCACCTGCCAATGCAGGGGACACGGGTTCGAGTCCTGGTCCGGGAAGATCCCACATGCCGCGGAGCAACTAAGCCCATGTGCCACAACTACTGAGCCTGCGCTCTAGAGCCCGCGAGCCACAACTACTGAAGCCCGTGCACCTAGAGCCCGTGCTCCACCACAAGAGAAGCCACCACAATGAGAAGCCAACGCACCGCAACTAGAGAAAGCCCACGCACAGCAATGAAGACCCAACGCAGCCAAAAAAAAGTCTACAAACAATAAATGCTGGAGAGGGTGCAGAGAAAAGGGAACCCTCCTATGCTGTTGGTGGGAATGTAAATTGGTGCAGCCACTATGGAACACAGTATGGAGGTTCCTAAAAATATTAAAAATAGAGTTGCCATATGATCCAGCAACCCCACTCCTGGGTATATATACAGACAAAACTCTAATTTGAAAGGATACATGCACTCCTATGTTCACAGCAGCACTATTTACAATAGCCAGGACATGGAAACAACCTAAATGTCCATCGACAGATGAATGGATACGGAAGATGTGGGACATATATACAATGGAATACTATCCAGCCATAAAAATGAATGAAATAATGCCATTTGCCACAATATGGATGGACCTAGAGATTATCATACTAAGTGAAGCAAGCCAGAAGGAAAAAGATAAATACCTATGATATCACTTATATGTGGAATCTAAAATAAAAAACACAGAAACGTACCCCAAAACACCCCCAAAAACCATACAAATGAACTTATCTATGAAACAGAAACAGACTCACAGACATAGAGAACAGACTTCGGGTTGCCAAGGGCAGGGGGTCGGGGAGGGATGGATTGGGAGCTCGGGGTTAGCAGATGTAAGCTATTATATAGAGCATGGATCAACAACAAGGTCCTACTGTAGAGCACGGGGAACTACGTTCAATATCCTGTGATAAACCATAATGGAAAAGAATATGAACAAGAATGTATATATATATATGCATAACGGAGTCACTGTGCTATACTATAGAGCAGAAATTAACGCAACATTGTAAATCAACTCTGCTTCAATAAAATGAAATTTAAAAAATTAAAAAACAATGTTTTCAACCTTCATAAATGACAAAGCGCCAGTCAAATGTTAGTTTCCCTGGCAGAAAACATTTAAATTTTACCTGAGGTCACCAATATCTCTGCTAATATCTAAGTCAGGACAGATATCTCTGGCACAAGTTAAACTCTTGGAGAAACTTGGAGGAGAGAAAAGCATTTTAACACATTCATCTTACTCCACCAATACACAAGCCTCTCCTTGCTTCTGTTTTGAAAGCATCTCTTCATGTTTTCCACCCAGTGCAAGAAAGAAAGTTAAATTACTCTTGGTGGCTCTCCAGAGGTTCGGTGACCCTAATTAACTCTAAGCCAGGAGTCGGCCAACTTTTTCTGTAACAGGCCAAAGAGTAAATCTTTGAAGCTTTTCAGGCTATGCAGTCTCTGTTGCGACCACTGAACTCTGCCTTTGTGGCTCGAAAGCAGCCACATACAATGCGGAAATGAACAGGCATGGCTGCGGGCCAATAAAACTTTATTTACAGAGACAGGTGGCAGGCTGGATCTGGCCCGTGGGCTATAGTTTGCCAACCACTGCTCTAAACTTGCAATCAAGACGCAAAAATGTTCAAAGTCGACTCAAGAAAGCAGCCGGTATCTCTCTAATGAAATGGCAGAAGCAAAGAGCCATTTTCTACCCATGGTCGCATGTGTGGACCAGAAGTGGGAGACATCTGGGGAAGGAGGACAGGGCAGATGACACAGCCGGCTGAACATCAAGTCACCTGCTTCAAAATCGCCACTTGGTGTGAGCTGTGTGCCACGGTAAGGTGACTACAGCCTTGCCCGGTGGACCACATTAGGTTCTCAGGAACCAACAAGGACCTACTGTGTAGCACAGGGAACTCAATATTCTGCGATAACCTGTAGAGGAAAGAATCTGAAAAAGAATGAAGATATGCATATGCATGACCGAATCACTTTGCTGTACTCCTGAAACTAACCCAACCTTGTAAATCAACTATACTTCAATGAAATTTTTAAAAAGGCAAATGTCCCCCCTCCCCTTAAACTGGTGCTTTCTGCTTAAACGTGGGGGGACACTCTTCCCCAGCCACCCAACACACCCATGCCTGTCCCCAGGCCTTGGATTCCCCACCCTGTCCTTGCCTAACACAAAGCATTCCCCCCCCACCTCAATGAAAAACTCACCAAAAAGGTATGGTACCTTTGTCCATGCTTCATAAATCTCAGTGCTCGCTGATGTACAATTCAAGTGCAGGAAAGGGGGGACTGCCCCTCACACATACACAACCTGGCAATATCCAGAGACATCTGGGGTTGTCACAACCAGCGGGAAGGCTGCCACTGACATCTAGTGCGTAGACGCCAGGGATGCAGCCAAGCATCCTCCCGTGCACAGGCCAGCCCCACACAAAGAAGGACGGAGCCCCCAACGCCACTAGCGCTGATGCTGAGAAGCCCTCAGTGCGGTGGTGACTGGGGAAGTCTGGGGGCTGGATAATGGGATTGAGAGACCTCATGGCAAGTTTCTCTCCACCTTGTTTCTCTGGAGGCTCCTTCAGTGACTCAATCACTGCAGCCACCACTGTCTCTCTCTCTGGAAGTGAGAGAATCTTGGAGAACTCTGGATCTTAGAGCTGGAAGTAAACTCAGGAGATCCCTTCGCTCAGAGCCGTCACCTAGGGTTGGTGCTTCTCAAACTTGACTCTGCACACAAACCCCCAGGGATCTTGCTCAAATGCAGATTCTGACTCAGCAGACCTGGGCGGGGCTTGGAACTCATTTCTAACCAGCTCTGGGGATGCAGGCATGGCTAATCCCTAGACATCATCCTGGTTATCAAGCATAAGGAAAGGTCACTGCCTCACAGATGACGAGCTTGAAGTTCATTAAAGGTGCCTCACTTCTTCCAGGTCGCTCAGATAGAAATTCTGAAAAGAAACTAAAAAGGAGACACTCCTGACGCCATAGCAGTGCCTCCCCAAGACTGGTCTTTGGAACCCCAGTCCCATGAGATGGAACTTTGCAATTTAGGGAAGCTCAGAATCCACTCTTTTCCTCGGGCACCTAGCAGCATCCTGCAGAAACACTGTACCTTGGAAACATTTTGGGAAGCGCATCCCCACTGCATGCAGACCTGCTCTTTGAGACTCCGACCCTATGGAGAAAAAACTCGATGCTGGGCAACTCCCTGGAGAGAGTTCCTCAGTGACCATGTCAACCACCCACAGCCAGTCCTGGAAACACTCTGGTCTTTCTGGGGAGCGACTGAAGTTCGAGAAATGTCAGAAAAGGAAAAGTGTTCATCACAAGGGAGCTAGCTCCAATTTCCGCTTGGGTCAGCATCCTCAGTGGGAGACAGGTGGGAGCCCCGAGAGTGAACGTGAGGGCGTGAAATGAACACGGAGCCTCGCGGAAGGAAGGAAGGGGTGTCCTACTTGTAGTAGCATCCTCAGGCCTCAACCTGTCAGGCAGCCTGCGGAATGAGAATTTACGCGTTTTCAATTTCTCTGACGGAATCTGTCTGGATTGAGGACGGCTGCTTAATCTTTGAAATATGTGTTCCATCATAAATGCTGGAATCACATAGAAATTGCTCCCTTCGTTCTGGGAGCCAAACCCTGACCAAAGGGGTTCGGAAATCCCGGCAAGGTGCTCTATGGTTATTGCTCATTCGGAAAGAAAAAGCCATTTCTCTAATGAAATGCAGTGTTGAGGAACTGCCAGAAATAGATGCTCCCTATCTGCCTTCCCATATGGTAGCTTCTTTCTAGCCAATTAACTACCAACAAACTGGGGAAGCGCTGTAACAACAGGCACACCGGGCTCCGCCATGCTCCGCCAGAGAGCGTACTCCCGGGGGGAGGACATGGAAGTTTCTAGTCCTGTCTCAACTCATGAAAGCCCAGGAAGAAGCCTGCCTAACCCAGACATTTATTTGCAAGGCCCTTCTGGTTAGCTCTAGCTAAGCCCCCAGAGTTAAAACATGATGCGTTTTCCCCTTTCGGACAAATCCTGTTAGTTCATTCTCCCCCTTTGGCTTTTAACTATTGTACATCATGTTGAAGGGAAATATCCAAGGCCTATGAAAGGCTGGTCTTCATGAGTTAGACTAATGAGACTTATTTCTACATTAACACCATGCCAGAGAGAGTTTTCTCTGTCTGCAAGTGCAGTGGGTATTGGGTTTTACATTGTCTGAAAACAAGCAAGTTACACACAGTTTTGTTTCAGGAATTCTTGCTCCAAAGATGAAGCTAATCAATAGCTTAGCATCATGTGTATTTATGCTTTTCTGCTCAAAAGTCAATATAAAAAAGAATATCTATGTATACGCGCGCGCGTGTGTGTGTGTGTGTATATATATATATATACATATAAAACAATCACTTTGCTGTATGCCTGAAACTATTAAATCAACTATACTACAATTTTTTTTAAAGTCAATATAAAGCCACAGAGAAATGGAATTTCCTACCAAGTGGTTTCTTTCCTAAGAATTTCCCATGAATTTGGAGTCAGTGAGGTTTGTTTGTTTTTTGACATCCCTTAAGAGATCTGAGATTTTGTTTATTTTGTTTGCTTGGTTTCATTTTGTTTTGTGGGGGGGAATGACTGCAGGAAGAGTTGGAGAGAAAGGCAACTGGTTAGCTCAACCTCTGTTTACTTTTAGCAGTCTTATAATTAAAGTGTAATATGTCCTTTAACAACACAAAATTAATTAAAGTAACTTCCAGTTAAAGCTACTGGGAGGGCATCATAATGTGAGAAGGTGATAATATCTACCATTTGCATGGTCTATTCCATGCCACGTGCTTTACAGTGAGTAACTCTCACAGCCATGCCTCTGGTCAAGGGCACTGGCATGCTATACAGTAATGGGGAAACCCAGGCTCTGAAAAGTGCGATCCTTTGACAATGTCACACAGCCAAGAGGCAATGAAGCTGGAATTCAAGGACAGTCCTACAGGCATCTAAGTCAGTGTGAATCCCTAGAAACTCAATGTTGAAATTCTGTCAGCATGTTGGTTCTTTCTGCTCCTCGGACACCACTAGGCCACAGAAATTTCCAGGTATGGCTTTAGTACCACGGATATGCCTATGGCTTGATCTCTATCGCCAACCCTAACAATTCCCCTGAACTCTGGACTTGAATGTCCAACAGATATCTCCAACGTAGTACTTCCACCTCAGTAAATGGCGACCTAGCTGTACCATTTCATATCCATCCCATGACAAATCTATTGGTTCTGCCTTGGAAATACACCCAGAATTCAAGAACTTCTCTGGGCAAGCCTCCATCAGAGCTCACCTATTTGCAATAGCCTCCCAGCCAGACTCCTGGTCTTGCTATACAACAGCCAAAATGGTTCGTGTACCATGCAAATCAAATCATGTCCTTCCTATGAATTCTGTATCTGTACCTGGCCCTCCATGACCCAAAGCGCCTCCTTGTGTCTCCCCTTCCCGAACAGGAAAAAGGAAACCAACTTCAAAACCCCCACTCCTTCCCCAGACACCACACAGCCTGCAGGCACTCACCCCTGGTGGCCTCCAGCTTCACCCCAAGCCTGCTTCCCCACAGGACAGTTGCTCTTGCGGGTCCCGGGGCTGGCTCCCTCCCCTGTCGGAGGGGACTCCCCTCACTGCCTCTTCTAGGTCAAAGATACGTGAGCATTCTTTGTGCTGTTCTGTTTTTTTTTTTTCAAATTTTCTGTAAAGTTGACAATTTCAAAATACAAAACTGGTGAGGAAGGACATAATTCAAACCCACCAGGCTAAGAACAAGGGATTTAAAAGCTGAGCCAGGGCTTCCCTGGTGGTGCAGTGGTTAAGAATCCACCTGCCAATGCAGGGAACATGGGTTCGAGCCCTGGTTCGGGAGGATCCCACATGTCGCGGAGCAACTAAGCCCGTGCCCCACAACTACTGAGCCTGCACTCCAGAGCCCACGAGCCACAACTCCTGAAGCCTGGGCACCTAAAGCCCGTGCTCTGCAACGGGAGAAGCCGCTGCAATGAGAAGCCCGTGCACCGCAATGAAGAGTAGCCCCTGCTCGCCGCAACTAGAGAAAGCCCGCGTGCAGCAACGAAGACCCAACGTGGCCAAAAAATAAATTAATTAAATTAAAAAAAAAAAAAAAAAAAAGGTGAGCCAAACAGAAGCCCCAATCTCACATGACAAGTACCTCCCAGTCACAAGAATCAGGTTTCAAAGGTTCCACGGGGTAGCAACAGGCTGGGAAATCGATCTCTCTTCCAATTTACAACATGCTTCTTAAGGACTCTGTGCTTGTTTCATTTTTAAAAATAGAGTTCTGGGACTTCCCTGGTGGCGCAGTGTTTAAGAATCCACCTGCCAATGCCGGGGACATGGGTTCGAGTCCTGGTCCGGAAAGATCCCACATGCTGCAGAGTAACTAAGCCCGTGTGCCACAACTACTGAGCCTGTGCTCTAGAGCCCGCGAGCCACGACTACTGAAGCCCACGCACCTAGAGCCTGTGCTCTGCAACAAGAGAAGCCACCGCAATGAGAAGCCCGCACACCGCAACAAAGAGTAGCCCCCGCTCACCGCAACTAGAGAAAAGCCCGCATGCAGCAACGAAGACCCAATGCAGCCAAAGATAAAAAATAAATAAAATAAATTTATAAAAGAAAAATAGAGTTCAAACCCTCCTACACTGTTAGTGGGAATGTAAATTGGTACAACCGCTATGGAGAACAGTATGGAGGTTCCTTAAAAAACGAAAAATAGAACTACCATATGATCCAGCAATCCCACTCCTGGGCATATACCCTGAGAACACCATACTTTGAAAATATACATGCACCCCAATGTTCACTGAAGCACTATTTACAATAGCCAGGGCGTGGAAGCAACCTAAATGTCCATTGACAGAGGAACGGATAAAGAAGATGTGGCACATATATACAATGGAATATTAGCCATAAAAAAGAAGAAAATAATGCCATTTGCAGCAACATGGACGGACCCAGAAACGATCACACTAAGTGAAGTAAGTCAGACAAAGACAAATATGTGATATCATGCATACGTGGAATCTAATTTTAAAAAATGATGCAAACGAACATATCTACAAAACAGAAACAGACTCACAGATTTCGAAAACAAACTTACAGTTACCAAAGGGGAACGGTGGGGGGAGGGATAAATTAGGAGTTTGGGATTAACATACACACACTACTATATATAAAACAGATAACCAACAAGCACCTACTGTATAGCACAGGGAACTCTTCTACTCAGTATTCTGTAATAACCTATATGGGTAAAGAATCTGAAAAAGTGAATATATGTATTACTGAATCACTTTGCTGTACACCTGAAACTAACACATTATAAATCAATTATGCTCCAATAAAATAAATAGTTCCTTTAAAAAAAACAGAGTTCGAACATGTAATGTTTAGAAAGGTGCCAACGTTTACACAGAGTGTTACAATAAATTAAAAAAAAAACCCGCACTGGGCTTCCCTGGTGGCGCAGTGGTTGAGAGTCCGCCTGCCGATGTGGAGGACACGGGTTCGTGCCCCGGTCCGGGAGGATCCCACATGCCACGGAGCCGCTGGGCCCGTGAGCCACGGCCGCTGAGCCTGCGCGTCCGGAGCCTGTGCTCCGCAACGGGAGAGGCCACAGAAGTGAGAGGCCCGCGTACCGCAAAAAAAACAAAACAAAAACAAACCGCATTGCTATGTCATCATTCCAACACCAAAAGCGAATATATCTTTTTCCCAGCACAACTAGGATGGCAAATAAATAGTTAGGACTGCGCCGGTGAAAATGGAGTCTGGTTCATGTTTCCCAACTTAGACAGACAGGCTCCCCGCTCAGGTCAACCATATTTCAAAGGTTAGAAGCTGAGTCTGATAAAACACTGCCCACGCGAAATGAAAATGAAGACATAATATAATTACTTGAAATTCAATAGTTCTCCTCCTTGGGTTTCTCACCTGTTCCAGCTCAGCATCTGAATAATAAATACAATGAATACTGAACAGATTTCGCATGTGTTGATAATTTAAAGGAACCAATTCTCACCTAAGTGAAACAAACTGCTGGAAATTTTTCAGTTTCTGTGACTTATTAGGGCCAAAAAAATATGTATTGACATGTCTTCTCCTTTATCAAGTCGTCAGGAAATGTCAAATAGAGAACTTTAAGATTGACTGGTTCTAAGGAACGGCAAACACTGAATACAGATTTGCTCCTAGCACACTTGCTTTTCCGTAAAAGCCACATGCACATCTGCATTCCCAGGGGATGCGCTGGAAAACACAAGAAATCCACATGTCACATTCGGGATGCTTTTTATTTGCCATCTGTCCTTCTGTAACACATTCCCTTAGTGATAGAAAAAGAGCAAGAAGTAGGTTGATGTACCTCATTACAGAACTCCTTTTCCATTATGTACTTATATTTATTTACATTAAAAAAACAATTCAGAAAGAATCCAGAAAGTTCAACGAATGTCTACAGCCTTTGGTTCTGGAAAATGAAACAAAAACAGTATTCTAAGAAATGTTGGTTTCACGTCCACATTCCAGATCTACTTATCTCGTTCAACAGATCACCAGGTAAAGTGGATGAAGTTCTACATTTGAATACAGCCAACACCTTCAGAATCCCCATCCACGTACTTCTATGAGAAAGTGTCACAAAGGGCCCAGCAGTGCGTTCCCCGTGAGTGTGTCTGAGGCCCGGGCCGGTGGCTACAGGTCAGGGCTCCAGGGAAGGCAGGCAATTGGCTCTGGCAGTGACGCCGCAAGCCCCCGATCCCGGCCTCGACCTGCCTGTCTGATGCTGGCCCTCTGAATCCCACGGACGTCTCCATGCTAAGCAATGGGGAGAGGACACAAGCCCCATCGGTGACCTCGGCCCAGAGTCAACTCTCCCCTCCCCTTCCCAGGCCTCAGCTGGAGGAGGGGGAATTCTGTGGTTTTACTGACCTTTGGCTGTCTGTTCACTGTTGCGTGTTCCCTTCTGAAGCTCCTTGTTTCGGCTAACGGGGTGTCCTGGATTATAAAAATCGAGGCTACGACTAAGACTCTTTCGAGAGCCTACATGGGAGTTAAGAAGGGAAGTACATTAAGACTTTTTAGGATTGAAAGTCCAGGAGAATCCAGCTTCACTCGCACTGTTCCGTGGAAACCTCAATAGCAACAAAATGTTAGGATCCGTTACTCAGTACTTAGGTGCTGTGAGTGAGACAACAAATTTCATTCTCTTATAGGACCAAAGATTACATTCTCTAGTATAGACTGACCTTTCCACACCGAAGTGCCTATCTGATATTATTTGGGAGGAGGCCAATTAATTACAGAAACATATTTTCCATAATTTGTCAGCGTGATCTGACTTAAACTCCTTTAAGTTTTCAGTCAGGTTAAACATATCCGTATATTTTCTTGTATCCACTAGAAGTTTCACGGAAGCCCTCTTATAGATAGGTTTTTATCCAGAATGAACATTTTTATTAGGGCTAAGAAACGATGGCATCTGACTGGGAGTTCTAGGTCAAAGCCAAGAGGAGGGGTGGGGGACTATAAGGTCACAGGAGAGTGTTTGGAGGGGGTCAGTGAGAAAGAGAAGGACAATGACAGGGACACGATGACAGCGTCCAACAGAGCAGACAACACCCCCTCCCAAGGAGCAATCCCCCTTCCTTACTCAGAGAGTCTCAATCTCATTCAGCGTAATATGCCTACGTAGCTAAATATTTTCCTTCCCAGACTCACACACAGCTGGGGGTGCCATGCGACAGAAGGCTAGCCAGTGGAGGAAAGCCGAGCATCTCGGGGAAAGCTTTGCCTTCCCGACACGGACACTGCGCCTTGTCATTTGCCTCTTCCTCCCTCTTTCTGCTTAGAAAGCAGATACCGGACCTGGCGGTTCAGTGAGCATCTTGTGACTACAAGGCAGTGACCCAAAGGAGAAAGGGTAAGGATGGTAGGAAAAAACTACCAAAGACTGTGAGTCGTCGACGATACTACGGAGACAGACAGTCCTGAGTGCCCACCTCCAGGTTTCTTATGCAGCTCTTCGTTGTGTGTTCCGTTTTCTATTACTTGCAGCCAAATGCACACCTGACACATCAATATCCAATGATGAGAATGAAAAGGATGAGGTTGACTCGGTGAAAAGGGAAGAACAAAGACGAAAGTGAACGGGCAAGGGGGATCAGTCTTACAGAGATCACCCAGTGGACCTAAGAAACACAACTTCCTTCCCACGGACAAGACAGAAGTCCTGACTAAAAGAATAAATGTATCATAACGTTCAGTTCAAAGACACCCAGTGCTCAAATTGGCTGTCTCGAATTTTACTCTGTCCTTCTGCGCTTTGATTGCTAATATGAAAGTACATGCTTACACTTTAAAGCTGAATGTTTTGCACTCTACAGAGAAGAGAACGGAACAGATTTAGAATCAACTTAGCATTTCTCTTGCAACCCATTTGGAGGAGTTCCCACAGAGAACTCGTCTGCCTCACCCTCTCGGCAGCCACATTTAATAGGATCTGAGAGGAAAAAAAAGTAGTAACACTGGGTAGCCTGTTTTGACTCTTGTATATGCTATTTGGAAATTCAGCCACTACGGCAAGCTGGCAGAATATAGGACATGGCCCTTGGAAAGCGCTAGACTGATCAATATTTAAGAATGCACAGGCAACAGCAACAAATAAATGAAGCAAATGCGATGGGGATGCAAATCAATGAGGGGTATGTATACCCTCAAAATAAGCACGAATCCCTTTTCGTGGCAGGAAACAGTGCAGCACTAAATGCTCGACAGTTCATCGCGCAGTCCCAAGATGCTGGTCTTGCATAGAGAAATGATTTCTTCATACTCAACATGGCAGGTGACCCAATGTTGGTTCAGAAAGCAATGGATAAGCAAAATAACAGGCTGAATACAGGAGCCAGCAACGGCTGGTCACGAGTGAACCCACTAGCATACTTGCAGCTTTCACTACGTTCACATTTAATTTTTCTTTTCCAACAAAGTAAGTGCAAATATCTTTAATCTGATTCAGTAACATAACAGCCAAACCTCAGGAACCAATAAATAAGGACGCTGACACGCCAATACCCCTTGGCCTTTCAGACTCAAAGCTTCACCAACACCAGCCTTCAACAGGAGGGGCAAATGTTTCTTGACTCAGCGATTGTGTTCCATGTCCTTGTACAAACCGTATCATTTACACCCACCCACGGGCCCCCACAGTAGTTACTAAACTCATAACACAGCTTGAAACTCATAAGGGGTTAAAGCTATAAAATGCCTACTCGCCAATGTATTTTTTCTAAGTTTCATTCTTCTTCCCTTCCTTTTAAACAAAGCTTTTGTTTCCGCTGCCCCCAGTGCATGACCGTTCATTAGGATGACATATCATTTGTTTATTTCTTTTCAAATGACACAGTTGTATTTTTCTCAAAGAAAATGCCATCTTGTTTCTAATTAAACATGATGGATTCAGGGTCCTGGTTTGCCATCTGGGCCATATGTCTCAGAACATCCTTTTTCGTGATGATGCCAAGAAGTCTCCTGGAGAAGAAACAAAATAGAGAAAAGAGGTCAGCCTCGCAATACCGACTCATGCCTGTCCCTAATCCCCAGCGCCCTTTCCACCCGGGCACACGGAGAGACATTTCCCAGCCTCCCTTGCGGATGGGTGGGTCTAACTGAGTGAGCTCTGGCCAATGGCGTGTGGGTGGAGGTGAGAGATACCCCTCCCGAGTCTCCTGCACATTTCCTCTCTCCTCATCTGCCAGCCCAAGACAGAGGAGCCAGTGAAGGACTCTGAGGTCACAGAGGACTGAATCAGGAGTCACCAGATTCAAAGACCTGGGTTCTGGAATGGCTGTGTGGTGCAAAGCCCACATCTGCTGCAACTCACACTGGATGTGAGTGACGTGGGAGAAAAATTAACCTTTATTGTGTTCGGCCACTGAGACTGCAGGCTTGTTTATTACAGCAGTAAGCCTATGATGACTAATATGCTCCCCTAAATTCCAAGACTATAATCAATTAAAAAGGGCTTACAGAAGCCATTGTCAAAACGTGACCACACCGCAGAAATTCCAAGCGTGGGGCATTTTAAGCATAAGAAATTTTAAGTATAAGATAACAATTGGTTCTATTTTTATTTATTTATTTAATTTTTTGCAGTACGCGGGCCTCACACTGCTGTGTCCTCTCCCGCTGTGGAGCACAGGCTCCACACGCGCAGGCTCAGCGGCCATGGCTCACGGGCCCAGCCGCTCCGCGGCACGCGGGATCCTCCCGGACCGGGGCACGAACCCGCGTCCCCTGCATCGGCAGGCGGACTCTCAACCACTGCACCACCAGGGAAGCCCGGTTCTATTTTTAAATCTATCTTACTGGAAGGGTAAAGTTTCATCTCTGCCCATATATGTAAATTACCTGCTCTTTCATAATTCCATGGTTTTCAACTTATAAAAACGATGCCACTTCTCAGGGATCCTGGTATAGAGACACCTATACTGTATACTGCCCAACTCCAGGGAGCACCACTGACAAACTCGACAACGTAAACAGTGCCCCTGGATCATGCCTCACTCTTGATTTTATTAAATACTTAAATAACCACCTGCTGGGGTCAAATCATGCCCCCTGGGGAAAGTGAAAGGTTTGAAAGAAGGGGATGTTTGCAAGTTCTTCAGAGAAAAGAAGTTCCATTGCCAAATTAGTTTGCAAAACGCTGCTCACCATGTCTCCATCATCCCCAGGAAGAGGAGAATAGAGAAGTAAAGGACGGCAGTCTCACCCTGGAATACTGTACGGCTATTGAAATGACAGGTTTCTACTCTGTATCTGGGTAAAATGATGATACACCAAAAAAATCAGAAAACACAACTGTAATACACTGTCATTTATTTAATTGAAGCCAAACTATGAAACTCATCTCTTACTAACAGGAAGTGAACATGAAGAGGGGCCGCAAGTACCTGGAGCAGTACTCCAGTCAGTGACAGCTGGTGAAAGGGACACTGGTTAGTGAAACTGTCAGCTAGAATTCTTACTTCCTTGTCCCTGACCACACTGGACCTTAACCTTGAAAAAGCGATCGATTTCTTGTGTTAGTTTCCCCATCTATCACACCGGGGGAGACAGCAGATACTACCTCTGCCCCTCCATCTTATAGGAACATCTTCAGGTGATAGGAAAATAGCAAAAAGGGCCTTTAAAAGCATGCTAAACAAAAAGAATAATGACAATACAGATGACAAAACACTGAAAGAAAGCACCATGACTAACATGATAATCAAAAAAAAAAAAAAAGATGGGGAAAAAATGTAGCAAGCACAAAAGAATTAGAAAATCAACATTTTGCAACCCCCAATGTAATCATTAGTTTAGCCAATAATTATCGATGGATTCCAAAACCATCAGGTAAATGGTTGCTGGAAAACAGAAAATTCACATGGTCTCAAAGTATCCCTCCACAGATTACGTACAAAGAGAAAAATGTCCCCTTACTACAGAGGGCTCTGGCCATCCCCACCTCATCCCAGTGATGGAGCTTATCACCAACAAAGTCAGAAAAGCTGACATTATGACATCATCTACACTGGAACACTGCCCGAAACTCGAAACTACTTAAACCAAATCAAACCATGAGGAAGCAATCAATCAAATTCAGAATGTGGGACTACTGGTCTGGATTCTTAAAAAAAAAAAAAAAAAATCTATGTCATAAATATCAAACAAAAAAGGCAGGGAGCCGTTCTAGATAAAAAACAAAAGAGGAAAAACAACCAAATGCGATGTCTGAACCTTGAAGGAACTCTGGATTGAAATTTGATATGAACTAGGTATTGAGTGACATATTGAGTTACCATTAATTTTGTGTAATTATGGCTCAGTGGTTATGTAAAAGAATGTCCTTAGTCTTAGAAGATGTATGTGTCATACATAATTGGCAAAACTTGGAAGCAACCAAGATGTCCTTCAGTAGGTGAGTGAATATACAAACTGGTCCATCCAGACAATGGAATATTACTCGGCTCTAAAAAGAAATGAGCCATCAGGCCAGGAAAAGGTGTGGAGGAGCCATCTGAGAAGGTTACACACTGTGTGATTCCAACTCTAAGACATTCTGGAAAAGGCAAAATGATGGAGACAGTAAGAGGATCAGTGGTTGCCAGGAGGTGAGGGGAGGGAGGGATGAAAAGGCAGAGCACAGAGGACTCTAAGGGCTGTGAAACTATTCCTGATGATACTACAATGGTGGATACATGTCATTATACATTTGTCCAAACCCACAGGACGTACAACACCAAGAGCGAATCCTAATGTAAACAATGGATCGTAGTTAATAATAACATCTCAATACTGGCTCATCAACGGCAACAAATATAACACACAAATGCAAGACTTGACAGTAAGGGCAACAGAGAGAGGACCAGAGAGGGAACTCTGTACATTCTGCTCAATTATGCTGTAAGCCTTAAACTGCTTGAAAAATAAAGTCTATTAATTCAAGAACACAAAATTCTTAGGGGGAAGAAAGCGGTTGCCTGAAAGGGGGTGGGTGGTGAAGGAGGACAGAGCCAGGAATTGTTCCTTCCAGCTGTTTAGAGCTACTTGACTTTAACAGTGCTCATAGATCACTTCAAACACATTTCTAAAATTTATAAAAATACAGTAAAATCGAAGATGCCCCATAAAACAAGATGCTATTCTACTAAACCTGCCAAGCTGAGTCTGTGTCCTGACAGAGTTAGCTTGGTCTGCTGTAACAAGGCACCATACACTAGGTAGGTGGCTTAACAACAGAAATGTATGTTCTCCCAGTTCTGGAGGCTGGAAGGCCAAGATCAAGGTGCTGGCAGGTTTGGTTTCTCCAGAGTCCTCTCTCCTGGGCTTGCAGACACCACCCTTTTGCTGTGTCCTCACATGGCCTTTTTCCTCTGTGCAAGCATCCCTGGTGTCTCCTCTTTTTCTTCCTTTTTTTTTTGCGGTACGCGGGCCTCTCGCTGTTGCGGCCTCTCCCGCTGCGGAGCACAGGCTCCGGACACGCAGGCTCAGTGGCCATGGCTCACGGGCCCAGCCACTCCGCGGCATGTGGGACCTTCCCAGACCGGGGTATGAACCCGTGTCCCCTGCATCGGCAGGCGGACTCTCAACCACTGCACCACCAGGAAAGCCCCTCCTCTTCTTTTAAGGACACCAGTCCTATCAGATTAGGGCCCCACTTTTATGACCTCATTTAACCTTAACTATCTCCTTAAAGACCCCATCTCCAAAGACAGTCATATTGGAGGCTGGAGCTTCAACATATGAATTCGGGGATGGGGCGGGGGGCACACAGTTCAGTCCATAACGGTCCTTCAACTCCCTTTAAAATCAAAAAGGAATAGTTAGAAGGCAAGCAGCTTACGCTTGTAATACACCACTAAGAAAGCTGCGATCATCAGAGAAGTGGCAGCACGTGAAAAGGTGAAGCGCCTTCTCATCCGCGGTGGGAGGAGTTCCGTGGCTGGCGGCCACCAACTGGCAGACACTCCCTCAGCTTAAAAGGCTCTTTTGTTCTTGCGGACATTTCTTTTCTACTTGAAAGCCTGGCTGAGGACACTGCCCTCCAGAACACCTGGGGAACACCACTCAAATTGGATGACGTCCATGTTCCTTGGTAGATGACAAGCTCCTTGATTTTTTTTTTTGAAAGCCTTTTTGAGCTTCCTCCAGTTCTCCCCTCACATAGACGCTCAGTAAGATGCTGATGAAACCAATGCCGCTTTGAGAAAAAACAACTTGTTAACACACACAGACACCCTCCCATATCTATAAAGCCTGGGTTTTGTTCCCTTACAGTCATCCTGGACATAATAGCAAAAGGTCAGGCACATGCAGTCCTGACAACCCCGTCTTAAAGCTTGGTAACTATGTCTGAAAGTCAAGCTGGTTATAATGGCTCTGGGGAAACATGAATTCAGGAGCTGCCTTGGGTTCTGGCATAAATTGTGCCTGGCCTGCGACAATAAGTATCAGAAAAGAAGAAAGTTGAACATCCTCCCAAAAGGAGGCAGCATTAAATCCAGTGGGGTTTGTTAGTGGTATGAGATGTCCTACTTGATATAAATCAAGTGTTTAAACTTCCAGCCCCTTTGGGTAGCAGTTCAAGTGAACCTGTGGAATGATAAACAGTCCATCTATGACCATGAACATAATTCACATTAGAGCAGCTGGGCTCCTGTGAGAAGGCCACGCCCCAAGGCCCACCTAGCAGGGCTTGGTGGAAGCTGACACCATCTCCCCTGCTCGCTTTTTCTTTCTAGATCCTCTGTGGAGAAAATCCCAAATTCACTCTTGGCCACTGGAGGCTTCCTAGACTCTGGCCTTAGGGAGACAAAGACTTCCCTGGCTCCTGGTCTGCTTTTAGGATCACCTGGGAGCCCAGGCCCTGAGAAATCCTGCAGACAACGCGAGTCAAGGGTACGAGCTCAAGTGCTCGGCCTAGAGCAGGGAAGGCACATGGCGACGGAATACATCAAAAACGCGAGCTGGCTTGAGCCGTGCCTGCCCTGGCTCAAAGCCCGAGAAGATGAAAGGCCCCGCAAACAAGGATCTCTTGCCAGCACTAATGTATCAGCATCTGTGTTTGTTTAAAATACGTAGAGCGAGAGAGAGGGTGCGATTGTTTTCTCGCAGAACATTCGGAGCCAATTTCGACACCCAGATCTTCACAGGAAAACCTCACGGGGCTCCGTGAGGTGTGAGTGGGCGTTGAGGGCAGCATTTCCTGCCAGAACTGGAGATTCCAATGATAACTGACATTGGATTATTATTTTAAAGGAAAAGAGAAACTGCTATACACTTGAGACGACACGGCTGATCACGGTGGTATTTCTGCCGAGCGCTGGAAATTCAGGTTCATCGGTAGGCTTCAGCAGTTTGCAAAGTGGGGACCCCAACCAGCAGCAACCTCCGGGAGCTGGTTAGAAATACACATTCTCGGGCCCCCTCCCAGGTCGGAGGGGTCAGTAGTTGCAGGGGGGCCCGGCACTCTGGGTTTAACCTAGAGGTTTACTCCTCCGGGGGATTCTGACGCCTGCTCAAGTTTGAGAACCACTGACTTCCTTTAAAAACCACCAGCAGAGGGCTTCCCTGGTGGCGCAGTGGTTGAGAGTCCGCCTGCCGATGCAGGGGACACGGGTTCGTGCCCCGGTCCGGGAAGATCCCACATGCCGCGGAGTGGCTGGGCCCATGAGCCATGGCCGCTGAGCCTGTGCGTCCAGAGCCTGTGCTCCGCAACGGGAGAGGTCACAGCAGTGAGAGGCCTGTATACCGCAAAAAAAAAAAAAAAAAAAACCACCAGCAGAAATGACCTCTAGCCTCAAACACTTATTTATTTGTTCCTTATTGATTGCCCCTCTCCATGTGCAAGACACACCCCAGCTGCAGTCAGAGCTAAGAAGGACACTCGTCCCATCGGCCGAGATTTCTCTGGGTCAAATGCAAATTCAGCTCCTTGCAGAGCCATGAGCAGGGCAGCAGGAGGAAAGCCTGGCACCGATGTCTCCACAGCCCATACCCCACCTCCCAGCCCCCAGCCCATAAAGGAATCAACTGGGCAGAGAATCCTAGGTTCCGCGCTACCTGGACCCAGCCAATCTCTCGCTCCACCCAAGTTTCTGAGGCCCTGGAATTTAGGGAGAGCCCCTGAGCCCAAGCACAGCCCACGGAGCACTGCACCTCTTACATCATCACGAACCTTTGCTCTCTGCAGTGCTGGTTTCCTGGTTCGTGATAACACAGAGCGAAAGCAATATGGCTGCGGCGGAGACGATGCCATGGGCCACCAAATCTCTCGGCTCTGCGATAACGTTTGAACACGTGAAGTTGTTTCGAACCGACCGATGTATTAGGGAGTAATTTGAGCATACTGTGAACCTCACGTTTGCTTATGGGTCATTTCATCCACAGGAAAGTCCAGGAGGACAGAGAAAGATGCCCCGGCCGGGAGCACCCAGGGGCATGGGAATACTCAGCCGCAGCCCTCGCGATGCCCGCTTCCACAAGCCAACTGCGGGGCTTTCTCAAGGTGAAGGGACAATAAACGGCCTTTTTGATACACTTCTCAACCATTTAATGTGTGTAAATGTCTGACCGCTTTTATGAGATTGCCATCTCTGTTTTTTTTGATCTGTCACTGACGAAGTGTTCGAGCGTTGTGCGCCTAACCCTATTTTTCTCATCAGCCCTGAGATCCTTGTTGCTCGTTTCTGCAGAGCACCGTGATGTGGAGGAAAGTGTCGTCACATCGCAACGTCACAGCAGGACAGACCGAACCTTCTCCCAGAGCCAGGACCACTGCGGGTGGCGGGGGAGCCACAGCCCCTCCCCGTGGGCTTCTCCCCTCGGACTCCACCTTCAACCTCAGGGCAGAGACAGGAGCCCCACCTGGAAGCCTGAGTCCCAAGCTCGCTGGCAACTCCTCCTCCTGGGCTCACCTACGGACATCTCTTCCGAGCACTGCCACCCACCCCCCTGCCCCGGTCCCCGCCACTCCCCCAAAGGCTGAGCCCGCATCCCCTTCATCTTGTTCCCCCCAGGGTCCCGCCACTCACCCGCTCCGCGTCACCAGGCACTGGCGGAGCCCCAGCTTCCGGAAGATGTCCACCACCGTCTCCATGGGGGTGTGGTCCGTGACGGTGAAAGGGCTGAGGTTCAGGACGCGCCGCAGCTTCAGGGGCTGCGGGCTGTTGGCTGGCAGCTCAGGGGGCTCCTCGGTGAAGTACATGACCGAGTCGCTCACGATGCCCTCCTGCCTCTGTCTGGCGTTCTCTGCAATGGGCGAGCAGGACGGTGAGCCTCACGAGACTCCCTTGCGGAGTCCCTTCCCCCACCCCATCCCACCCCATCCCACAGCAACACGCGACTTCCCTCCCCCAGCAGCCTAGAATCCCACAGAGGAGGGGCGCGGAAGGCAGACTCTACATTCTTAACAAGGAGCTTCAGCCAAACATCTGTGAAACTGGCATCTCTCTCTCTCAAGCTAATGCTGCGCGAGACCCCCCTGCTGTGACCTGATCATTCACTGCCAAAGTCTTGCAACGCGGGCCTGACCAGGCTACTTCCTTTAGCGAATGCACTGCTTCTGCCTGGAGGCCAGGGCGCCCAGCTGGCCCAGGGCCTGCAACCCTTGCTTTCCTGACACACCTTCACCTCATCAGGGGCTGAGGTTTGACGTGAAAAGAAACCTCACTTAGCTGCCCAATGACCTTAATACATGGTTTGCTTTTTTTTTTTTTTTAACAAACTAACGTATAACTGGCCCAGATGGCATTATAAATCCTGAAAGGAACAAGAAACCAAGAGGACCATCCTAGGCTCACAGCCCAGAAACGCAGTTCAGTCTAACTATGACCCTTGGGACCAAAGAAATAACCCTAGAAAAGCTGCATTCCCCCCACCCCTTGGATCGCCTCTCTTAAATATGGGCCATTTGGTGGATTTCTCAAAGAAAGATAGTAAAACTGTTATGGTAACAATTAGCCTATTTCTATCTGTAGGCGGGCCCACGTGAAAGAAAGCTGAAGAAAAGTAGGGTAACAGGAACTCATTAGAAATACAGCTTTATGCGGTACTAGAAACCTAGGCTATTTTAAGTCACACATGAAATAAATCCATCGGTCTCAAGATATTTCTCCAAGGCGATTTTCCTTCTGTTGGAATTTTAATCTTTCTTTTGCTTCATGGGAAAAGGTTAGGGAAAATGTACAGCAAGGCTTGCCTTAAAATGGATCCTGCTTTCTAAAATACTTTTTTTTTTTTTTGCCTTCTCAAAGACTACTATTCACCTATATTGTTCTTTGAAAAATAAAATTCTAACTGCTGGCTCTAAAGCTATTTATTACAACAGAGTACTCTAATGGAAAACTGGCAGCATTCGGGGTCAGACTGAGTTTGAAAAAGGGTCTCTGTTTAAAAGGGGAACAGAGGGCCCGCTGGGCAAATGCCTGCACAGTATGTGGGTCAGGTTCAATCGAGTTACATCAGATGGAGTACAATTCAACCACAAATACCAGATGACACTGATGCACAACATGCTTTCAGCCGTAGGTGCCACACAGTACACACTGTGCATTTCTCTCCTAAATCGAGATGGCTCTGTCCTGAAATGCTAAGGTGGGCGGCAAACAGTCAACACACACTTATCGCCCATTTTCATAGACCGACTGATTCTCTAAAAGTCCCATGTAACAGGAATCCCATCTATTTCAACAATCCAGTTGAACATCAGGATTGGATCAAGCCACAAAACCCAATCAAGAACTGATCACATGGATTTGCTGAGCCCCCTCATAAAACCAACTACAACCTAGCCAACTGTCAATTCACTTGGTGAAATGAATAACAAGCTTCTATTGCCTCTGAATCTACCGATTGAGTTAGAAGCCCTGATGCGAACAGCACCTAGCTCCGTGAATTCTTGATCAGCACTGCAATCCCAGTGCCTGCACAATGCCGAGAATACAGCAGGCACAAAACAGGTATTTGCCAAGTGCACACATGCGTCAGTCACAACAAGTGGATGAACGAGTGGGTAGGTCTACTGAACGTCGGTGTCCTTGGCTCTGCCTGTCATGTAGAACAGAACCTATCTCACAAAGGAGGCATTAGGAAGGAAAGCCCTGAGCTATCCACTGCCAAACAAGAATCAAAGGCAACAGCTGGGGTCAGAGCCGGAGACCTGAGCAGCGCTCCTTGGTACTCCAAGAGTAGCAGCTGTGGCTCTCTCCAGAAGGGCTCTCTGTGAGGCCACTTTGGAGCTCTATTATAAAGACCTATCTTAAAGCCTTGATTGAACTTTGGGCATGGAGGTACGACGCACAGCCAAAAGCTGGTGAATGGAAGAATCAGCAAGAAAGCTCTCCTCATCTCTCTACTGGGGGAACCATCTACTCCCACTTTGGACAAGAAATCATCTGTCACCAAAATGCCTGCAACAAACTCCAGCATGAAAGTTCACAGAGGGCAGAGCCTGGCTGCTGTCATCGCTGTGCTCCCAGCTCCCGGGACAGCACCAGCACATGGTGGATGCTACACGAAATATTTCCTGTACGAAAGGGTAAACCAAGCCCTCACCCAGCACATGATCCAGTGCTATGAGAGTATAGGCTCCCAGACCCCAGGGACTCATGGGAACCTGTGTTAGAAAAGAAGCCAAAAAAAAAAAAAAAAAAAAGATAGCCCAACATTACATGTGTAAAAGGCCTAAAAGATAAGAAAAGCGCTAAATATTAACCAGAGCCTTCTACGGTGTTGAAAATGTGGGCACCTTGTTAATTTTCCCTTTGCTTCTGATTTCCCCAACATTCTGAGTATTACTTTTACTTTAAAAAATGTAATAAACTTCATTTTTGTTGTAAAGATCGTTTTTGTTACGTCTAAACTTTTGTTAGTCCCTAGACTTTTTAAAATTGTTGTTAGTATTGGTGGTCTGCTGTTCTATTCTACCACAACTACTATCAGTGGCTGCGGCTCCTGAAAAATGATGCACCTTTTACGAGCGCCTGTTAAGGTCATTCAACCTGACATTCCACTTGCTAGCAGCAGTAAGATCATAATGCCAGGTGCAGGGAGGGTAATGAGGAAAGTGTTGATAAAGTGAATTCCACAAACTATGATAGGCCAAGAAATTTTAAAAGACTGGAAATAATCACATATCCAGTAAGTGATTACAATGGCTTTAGAGCAATGGTTCTCAACTGGGAGTAATTCTGCCTCCACCCTCAGGGGACATTTGGCAATATCCGGAGACATTTTGGGGTCTCATAACTGGGGGGATGGGGTTGCTACTGGCCTCTAGTGGGTAGAGACCAGAGATGATCCCACAGTGCACATGACAGCCTCTATCAACAAAGAATGATCCAGCCCCAATGTTAATGGCTTTAAGGTTGAGAAACTCTAATCATGTTTTTAGGGAGGTAATACGCTATCATCCTGTTCGTTAAAAATGCTTCCATAGGGACTTCCCTGGTGGCGCACTGGTTAAGAATCTACCTGCCAATGCAGGGTACACGGGTTCGAGCCCTGGTCCGGGAACATCCCACATGCCGTGGAGCAACTGAGCCCGTGCACCACACAGCTGAGCCTGCGCTCTAGAGCCCGCGAGCCACAACTACTGAGCCCACGTGCCACAACTACTGAGCCTGCGTGCCTAGAGCCCGTGCTCCACAACGAGAGAAACCACCTCAATGAGAAGCCAGCGCACCGCAACAAAGAGTAGCCCCCTCTCATTGCAACCAGAGAAAGCCCGCGTGCAGCAACGAAGACCCAACACAGCCAAAAATAAATTAATTAAAAAAAAAAAATAAGAAAAAAATGCTTCCATAGATAAACAACACGGTCCTACTGTATAGCACAGGGAACTATATTCAATATCCTGTGATAAACCATAACGGAAAAGAATATAAAAAAGTATGAATATATCTATAGGCATAACTGAATCACTTTGCTGTACAGCAGAAATGAACACAACATTGTAAATCCACTCTACTTCAGTAAAAAAGTCAAAATAAAAAAAATCTTTTTTAATTTTAAAAAAGTTTAGGCAGATGCCAGACATCAAAGGTTAAAAACATGCTTCCATAAAACAGACATAATTGACAAGAAAGGTTAAAATGGAAAATTAGAAGCAACTATAGTGGTGGTCAGTACAAAGGTGATGTGGTAAAAAAGTAAAAACTATTTAGAAGAAAAGGCAGATGATTTTCTGACAAGTTATAGTTTATAAGGCATGCAGAAGTCCCTCTGCATGTATTTTTTCATCCCCAGCAGAAAGAAGCAGATGCCACCACTGTTCTCCACGGCCTATCCCCATCATTAACAAACAGCTCTCCCAGGAAGAAACCTTTTTATCCCTAAAGAACCCGTCCAACAGATCTGACACGCATCTTGTTGTTCAGTTCTGGACATGGATCCCTTTCTGCAAGTGGGCCTCTTCCACATGCTGGAGAATCACCATCAAATCATCCACCAGGCGAAAAAAATGAGAGTTCCCTTAACTCTGGCCCATGACTCTAACTTTCCATCCCTTTAATCATCTTTGCGGCTTCCCACGGAGTCCTTTCTGGATCCAGCCTCACTTAACTGTGGAACTCAAGACTAGAGGAGCCTGAGCCTGCTGAGCACAGAAAGAGCCTCGTGTTTGCAGAGATCACCAAGAGGTAAAGTCCCATCTACCAGGAACTTGAACAAGGGCCACATATGGCCCTACGTGTGAGTACGTGACGGTGAAAGGGCCACGTTTCCAAGGTGCTGTAACTAATGGCTCTCCAGCAAAGACAACAGCTATGGTTTGGCATTCCAGAGATAGACTGAAAATAAGACATTTTCAGCTTCACGGGAGCAACTGATACCTTTTTAAACATGACACGTGAGAAAAAAATCTTTGCCTCATTTACTACTTTTTTCTTATCTTGGATCTATGTAAAATCTCTGCTCCTCAGTGCCCTGAAAGGGAAATTGGCATGGGATCGTTACTAGCTAAATGCTTACATCCTATTTCTATATTCGCAAAAGGGCGTCTAAGTCTGCAAATACAGGTAATGAATTTCTCCACCGGAGTACAGGACTTTTCTATATCCACGGAGCAGGAAAACAGCTTTTCAAACTGCTCACAGCCAAACACTCCTTGCTTTCCTGCAAACCATGTAAATGGCAGCTTCCACACTCTTATCGGTCTGATGGAAAGCATAAAGGTATTATTTACACCCCGTGTTGCCTCTTCAGACATTCCAAACATAGCTTCTAGGAGGGCACTGGGTTGGCAAGCTTAAATTTCTTCTCTAACCGGCTGATGACAATTACTGTTTCCCACTTGATTACAGTAATGGGTTTCAGCAAAATTAGTAAGCTCTCTCTTAGCAGGTGTGCCTGGAGCTACACAATAGGTAATGGATTCCGTGACATTTATTACTAGAGTGTTTAAATTTCAACCTTTGCTTAAAAGATTTTAAGGATTGAATAAATTTTTAAAGCCTGCTGATTACATTAATTTAAAAACAAATCCAACCATACTATACAGCTTTTTTAAAAAAAATCTCATTATTTATAAGGCAATGGTCATGCCTAAAGGCACCTACCTGTTAAGCAACAGGACGTATAATAAAGAGAAGCATCATGGAGCACTTGAAGCACAAATGTACTTTCATGTCTAAAACATAAAATCAACTGTTGCTTTGGGGGAGGGAAATATGTTTGAGCAACAAGCTAAAATTAGAGGCTATATAGCTCATTTAAACTTATTTTTATAAAGCCTTTGATGAAGATACTTTAAAAACATTTTACAAGCTACTTAACATAGCGAAGAGGTTTTAGAAATTCAAAGGGAGAGCCTAAGAAATAGTTAACAAAGGGCAGGGATAAGCTAAGGTGTGTTCCCGGTGGGGCGTTCTACCATCATACCTGAAAAAGTCCCCCTGGCAAACTTCACAAATGTCGTGGAAGTACAGTCATCAAGGGCACACGTGAGCCATGTCGTGGGCCCCGGTGTACCGTGAGATGCAGGGGTGCTGAGCCGGCGCGCATTAGTGTTTACCATGCGCCGCGGATGCGCTCTGCGGCTCCCTGCCCCCGCTGCATCAGGAAGTCCGGAGGGAACACCCTGGGGGAGCCCCGCTAAGGCCTGCTGCCCCTCCCTCCTGGGCCTCCAAAGACTCACACCGGGCCTCTGCCTGTGGAATCCTCCTACGTCCCGCTCCCCTTCCAAGGCGCTCATCCCTGGGCCACCGGGAGCCCCGGGCTTCTCTGAGCCGCCCGTGTCGGGAACATCCAGCTGGGCATCATCCCCTCTCTGCTCTCCCAACTCAACAGCCTGCCCCTCAGCCCAGCTGATCCAGTTAGCGCACGAGGAGGAAAAGCATCCCACGGAACTGACTGCACCCACGTGGGTCTCTAACTGATGGCACCGGACATCGTGGCGAAGTGACGGGCTTGAGCGGCGCCGAGGGAGGCGTCTGAGGCAAAGGGCTCAGCATCTGAGCCGGTTAGCCTGCCTGGAAGTCTGTCTCTGCGAGCAGCTGGTCCGGCCAGCCCAAGCTCTCCCACCGCTTCCTGCTGAGCTTCGCCCAGCAAGTCCCTAAAAGGCGGAGCGCGTGTGTCCTAGCGGGAGCGGCCCAGGGGGCTGCTTGCAAATGTGGTGCTCGGTGTCCAGCCAAGAATGCCTCCGACAAGACACTGTCCCTCACGGTGTGACTTGGGGGCAGCAGCAGCAGCACTGACAGGGAGCTCGGGAGAAATGCAGAGTCTCGGGTCCCACCCCAGACCTACGGCATTCTGGCCAGACGCCCAGGTGAAACGGAATAAGCATTAAAGCGTGAGAGACCCTGGGCTGAAGCCCTCCGACCCTCGTGCACTCTGTCGAACCTCTTTGAGAATGTCGGGGCACAGAGCTGCTATTCGTCTCCGTGAAACGTGAGCCTCCCTGCTTTACTCACTTATGGCAGGAATCAGCTCCCTCCTCTGGGCGAACCCGATGAGGCGCTCCGAGTCCCTGGAGACGACCACGGGGAAGCCGTTGTAGTCGGTCTCCTTGATGAGCGTCTCCACGTCCTCGACGGTCATGCTGCCCTGGGTGAGCACGGACAGCGGCGGCTCCCCCCGCCTTGGCCGCATGACGTCAGTGGCCAGCGTGCGGTGGGTGAACTCGTCCTTCACGTCCAGGAACGGGTACCCATTTAAGTGGATGTGGGCCTCGTAGATGCCTTCCTTCCCAAAGGCATCAGCCACCCACTTGCTGGTCACGGCTGCTGCCATCAGGGGCACGATGTACTCGAGACCACCCGTCAATTCAAACATGATAACCACCAATGACACCGTCATCCTGGTAACTCCACCTGCAACCAAAGGGAGGAATGAAATTGCAGGACTCGACTCCACACCCACAAGAAGACATGAACTGTGGAAACCGAGAAGCCGGCTCTACCCTCCCGGCACCTGTTCTACTGAGAGAGTCCAACACGGCGCCCAGGCTCGGACCTCTGGGCCAGAGGCCAGACTCGGTAAACACAGCCTTGCATCAGGAGCCGTAAGTCACATCTCCCTGAGGGGCTTTTCTCCCATGAGGGACAGCAAGTTGTCTATTCACCCAGGACCACACGCCTTGCTTTTTGGTGAGTGGAGCCTACTTGGGCTTTGCAGGTTTCTGACTCAGCAAGCATCGCTCTCTACCAGAACCCCTCGAGCTGGAAAATTGCAGAGACTATCCACTATTGTAGATGGTACAGCTGCAAGATGGTGGAGACCCCATCAGCCTGGGTCCCTGGATGACTGAGCAGAGAAAAGCCCTCTGCTACTCACATTACACACACACACACACACACACACACACACACACACACACACACACACACGGTACCTAGGCAGGCGGCAGCTCCCACCATGGCATAGAGCCCTGGGGTGACGCAGTCTGCTCCGGGCCTGCACCAATTCCTAAAGATGATCCAGTCGTGGTGATGGTAAGCCAGTTGCTCCACGCCAATTCCCACCATCCTGCCTGCCATGGCCCCCACAGCCATGCTGGGGATGAAGAGACCGGACGGGATCTGCGGGGAGCGCAGGGGAAAGAAGCATGAGGGAAGGGGGCCCCGTTCCCGCCGCCCCGCCGCCGGGAAACTCAGGCCCCCCTCGACGAGCTTGCATTTTGCTTCGGTCTTCAAAGGAGGGGCAATGCTTCAAAACATGGGTCACCTGGGAAACCATGGGACCAGTGATTTCACCTGCTTGGTCGTATCTACTGTGACCTGGAGAAAATGCAATTTTACACTTTCATTTCCTCGCCTTCAAAAGCTGGCCTAGTTTGTCTGCTGTGGATAAAAGAATGATAAGCCCCACTGCAAATAACATTCAAACTGCACATCTGTCACTTGAGATACTCACCACTTTCTCTCTCTCCTCACATGTCATTCAGATTAACTTTTAAAATTAAATGTCAAGCCACAGCATGAAAATGGAAAAGCAAGGCCTCAACTGTTCACAGGTCAAAGAAAGAAGCTAAAGGCATCAGTGTAGCTGCCCTGCATCTTCCAAAAACCTTGGCACGGGCTTACTGCCCTCTTGTATGTACAGTGGCCAAACACCTGTCAGAGAGAGATGGGGGGCAGGTCCATCTTCCTAACAAAGTCCATTTTCCGAAAAGTATTCTGAATATTTTCAAGCCAGGCTAAATGCAGCAAAGAAACAGACCATGGAAACTGAAAGGCCTTGGTAATAGCGTATTTTATATTTTGCTGTATGAAAAACATGTTCATTTCTCTAGTGATCAGACATGTGCTACAGAACAGACTTGACTCTGTTTGTGGAGACTGCATGTGACCGCCGATCCTGACCGGGAGCTGCATTTATGTCACCCCTACCCCACCCCCGCCCCCCAGCTGTCATCAACCTGAGGATGCAAGTGGATCTTTACCCAAATTCAAGTTAAGTTTGGATTCTCGGGTGTGATTTCCAGAGTGTGAGACATTCCTGAGGAAATTGTTCCTTTCTCAGCACCCCTTATCCCCCCATCATTTAATCCCCTGTACCTTCAAAGCAGGCTTCTCCCAGCAGGCACCAGAAGAAAATAAATCCCTTTGCATCAGAGACAGTCACCTGTTTAATAACGTTCATCCTTCCTTGTTCTTAAGGCAAAAATTCAGGTTTGTGTTTGACCACTGCACCCAAGTGCACAGCTTCTCAGACTTTTTTTAATATTTATTTTTATTTATTTATTTATTTATTTTGGCTGTGTCGGGTCTCAGTTGTGGTACGCAGGATCTTTCGTTGCTGCGCGCAGGCTTCTCTCTAGTTGTGGCATGGGGGCTCCAGATCGCGTGGGCTCTGTAGTCTGTGGCAGGCGGGCTTAGTTGCCCCTCGGCATGTGGAATCTTAGTTACCACTAGAGATTGAACCCATGTCGCCTGCATTGGAAGGCGGATTCTCAACCACTGGACCACCAGGGAAGTCCCTAGACTTTTGTTTTTTTTAATTCGTAAGAATACCACAAAAAGCAACAGTCATGGAATACAAGGGGGTTCTGGGGGGTTCCCAGCGTTCTGCTCCTGGCCCTGGGTGCTGGTCACACAAGTGTGTACGTTTTGTGAGAATTCACCAAGCTGTACACGTCTCCATATGAATGATATACTCCAAGCCTTAGCTTCTTCACTTGTAAAATGGGGTTATAAATCTCTATTCCATAGGCTTGCTGTTTATCAAAAGCGTTGTTTCTTGTTGATTAAAAGAATGTCAAGTGCCCTGCGCATGAGAACGTTCAGTAAAGGTCACCTCCCCTTTTCCCCTTGTCACAATCTTATTCTGGGGACTAGGGTGCTATCCCCAGAAGGATAGAGGTTGCCTCCCTCCCCTGACACCTTCCCTCCCCTTCACTTACCTTCATGCCAAAGGTAAATATGGTAATGACGATTTTGAAGATCAGCGCCAGGGCCAGCTGCCACATGGCCGTGTAAACCCCGACCCCGGCCGGGCGGTCGGGGATGTCGTCCACGGGTCGCGTCATGTTGGGGTCATTTATGTAGTCACAGAGCTGGGAGGACTCGAGGGCCCCGCAGTCATTGAAGAGCTCGGATATGAGCTCGCTCGTGCTGCGGCGCGTGTAGGGGTTGGGGTAGGCGACGATGGCAGTGATGGCGGTCACCGCAATGACCTCCAGCACCGGGTACTTCCCCAGCTTGGTGGTTTTGCGCCTCCTGCACCAGGCGATGTTGCAGCGGATGAAGAGGGTTCCCCACAAGCCCCCGAAGACCCCAAGCAGGATGAAGGGGAAGAGCTCGGCCATGTACCAGGGCGTGTGATACTCCACGTAGAAGAGGACGAGGCGGCTGTTCCCAAAGGGATTGATGGATCGTAGCGTGAAGGCTGCCACCAGGGCCGCAAAAAAGGACCGCCACAAGGTCTTTAAGGGAAAGTAGTAGCTGACCTGCGACCAACGAACAGGTGGAAAATCAGAGACTGGCGGAAGAAAGAGCTGCCCAGAGCCCCAGCCCCTGATCAGCAGCCACCTGCTGGCATAGGCCACAAAGTCACACTCAAGACCAAAGATGGGCACTTCCTCAACCTAGGTGTGAGTATGGCCCAAATGCACTAACAAAGATATTTAAAGGACTCTATGTCTAAAATTGGAACGGATACTAGTCAAGGTGTGTTTGAGCTATTTTTTAAGAGAAATGAGAACACTTCATCATAATTCTGTTTATGGCACAGAGACCCTCCTAAAAGAAAAGAAACCTCTGATTTGATTCTCCAGACAACAGATCATGGGTTGAAACCCCTGGCCCAGCAAACGTATCTGGAGGGCACATGAGTTAAGAACGGTTTGTACATTTTTAAATGGGTGGGGGAAGAGAGAATTATTTTGTGACATGTGAAATATTCAAAAGAACAAGACTTAGTGACAAGTGGTAATGATATAAAATCCAAACTTCAGCATCCATAGGGAAGGTCTTGTTGGAAGGCAGCCATGCCACGCACGCGCGTGTTGTCTGCGGCGCCTTCCACGCTACAAGGGCAGAGCCCAGTGGTTGCGACCGAGCCCTGAGACCCACAAAGCCTAAAATATTTGCTACCTGGCCCTTTACAGACAACGTGGGCCAACTGCTGGACTAGATCCATTTGCGTTGCAAAACATAAAAATGCTTCATTGTGTTGTTTATGAAAACGAGAGAGGAGACTGCAAATCTCCCCCAGAAATCACACTGGCAAGTTTTCAACAGGACTCGAAAACACGTATTTCATGGCGAACACTGCGGCTCCTTAATGAGCTGCAGGAATCTCTCAATCCTCCTTCGCATCTAGTCCTCAGAGGGCTAGAGAGGGAAGCCTCCTGCCGCCCCGACCCCCCATGTGTTCCTCGGCGCTCAGAACCACGGGGCCCTCCAGAACCCACGCTCACCTCTTCCAGACTGAAAAGCACACCCCCGATCGGAGCACCAAAGGCGACAGAGACCCCAGCAGCGGCCGCAGCTGACAGCACCTGCGAAGCAAAGAGCTCCCCGTCAGCCCGAGGCCTTTCCAGCAAATCAGCGGGTACTGGTGAGCCCGGAGAGGGTGGGAGGGCGCTTCATCCTGCACCTGCTCACCTCGCGCCTCTTGCCCTCGTTCTTGCTGTACTTGGAGAAGAGGCTGCTGAAGAAGTTGCCACAGCAGCATGCCACGTGCACCAGCGGCCCTTCCTTGCCAAGGCTCAGGCCCGAGGACACCACCAGCACCAGGGTGACAGTCTTGATCAGCAGGGTCCACTTGCCCAAGTAGCCCCTGATGATGAAGCCACTCAAGATGGTCTTTATCTGAAACACAGGATGGAGAACGATAGGGAGTGAGCCGCTTCAGCGCCACGGCTAGGAAAGTAACCTCTCCCTCCTCTGAGAAGCATCTTTCAAACTGAGATTCACTAAATCATATGGAGGACAGGCTGCTTTAGTTGTTAATTTAGCTATAATTTTATATTGAGAATTTATATTAACGCCTAATTTTATATATTAATGGAACCCTGAAACAATTTCAATGCATAGTAAATCTTAATAATTCCGAGAGTAATGAGAGATCATAACGAGGACTGAGTAAGTAATTATCAGAGTCTCATTTTATTTATGGCATTTATCCTGTGCATTTTACCCTCTGTTGTGTTGAAAATTGATTTTAACTGTTCTGTATCTATTGATTTTAACTGTTAATTTTTCACTACTGAAAGATGGCCAAGATAAGGGGACATCTGGCTGGCTATGTGACAAAGCAAATACAACAAAATATCAATTGAACTTTAGATCAGGGCCGGCAAACTATGGCCCATGGGCCAAATCCAGCCCACAGCCTGTTGTGTATGACACACGAGCTAAGAGGGCTTTTAATGTTTTTAAATGTAATATGTAAACAAGACTACCGGTCTTTTAGTGAGAATAGTTCCTCAATTTTGCCTCTTGACTCACAAAGCCCAAAATATTGACTCTCTGCCCTTTATCGGAAAAGTCTGCCAACCCCTGATGCAGGCCAGGGGTATATGGGTGCTCAATTATTTCGACTTTCCTGTATGTTTGAAAATATTCTTAATACAATATTGGAAAAAGAAGATGCTCAACATTCTAATAACGCACCTCTGGGGGATGTAAGGGTATCTGGATCCACGGCAACCCCTTCCCTTCCGTTGAATCTTGCCCCCTGGTACTGAAAAGTACTTTGACTACAGGTGGAGCTGCCTCGTGCTCCACTTTCAGACCTGCAACTGTTTTGTAAATGCCAAATAATGGCTTTCTCCCTAAATGTGCACGTGAATTTGCATAACGCTTTTAGAATTCAACGGGGTGCCAATCTCAGTGATTAACTTCATCTACTGGAGTCCTCTTCCCCCAAAACAGGGTTCTTCTGGACACGGAAGCATCACCAATGGGTAAGAAACATTTTACCTTCAACCTCTCCTGCGACTGGCTGAAATGGAGTGAATGTTTACTGCCCAGCTAGCAATTTACAAGCCTGTAATCAGAGATTTATTAGACAGTGAGTGAGTCAGCTAATGAAATTCTTGGTCAGTATCCGTTTTCCCATTGTATAATACATAATGGGACAGTCTCAGCTCTTGTCACCGTCAGGATGTTTACATAACGTCAAAGAGCCTCCTAGTGGGCGCCAAGAAATCAGTTTCTCAAATAGCTATTACTGTCCTCCACCGGCGCTCTGTGGCATCACCTGGAGAATTAGGCACCAGTGAGGACGAGTTATCCCCCCACCCCGAGATCTGATGTAACTCGTCTGAGGTGTATCCTGGGCATAGGAGGTTTACAGCCTCCCCAGGTGATTCTAAAATGCAGTCCAGTAGAGAAGCACTGCTCTCGTCCTGAGAAGAGCAGTACAGGTATTCCTAATTACTCAATATTTAAGGGAGGTCCTGAAACACTCTTTGGCATCATGTCACCTGTGATGATTTGGAGAGGGTCGTGAAGTGAACTAATCCTAGCAATTTTACAGGGGTGTGACTGGACCATTTCCATCTCAGGAATTCTTGATAGAGATCTGTTTCTTAATTCAAGGAGGAAGACCAACAGTGAGTGAGCGTGTGGGCATCCGTTCTAAAGAACTCACTAAGATCCTTCCTAGAGAACACGAGTGAGGTCTTCCAGCTCTACAATCAGATGGTATTTCTTGAACTAGCCTTTAACTAAAGGCAGACAAACTAGCGGTGGTTAAACTGGTCTTTAACTAGTGCTAGTGGGCCTATTTGAGCCTGTGCTCTGGGGATCTCAGATCCCTTTATTTAAGGGACGTTTTAGTATGCCTGCCACAATCCTGCCCTTTTGTGTTGCCTAGAATAAAATTATCTATAATTTTTTGTCAGTTAGTTAATGTGGATTTGGACCCCAGGGTACAGTTGAAGAGCGTAATACCATTTAGAAAATTACAAGCATCTAAATTACCTGAGCCTTTGCCAGCCATGACATGTGGTGAATTGAACAATGTAAGAGGTATTTTGTAATTCTCTAAAATGACTTTATAAAATTGTCATGATCAAATTAGGGACTAAAGAAGGCAAATTCATTCCCAGTAGATGCCAAAATCCAATCGCTTGCTTTAATTTGGATCAACAGAGACTGAGTCAAGCAGGGCTTTAGGGCGATGTATTGCAGCACATTTGTGACTTGATGGTGGTAACTTTAAAACCTCTCTGGCAAATAAATATTTGTGAGAGAGTTCACATTGTATAGAACTGAAACATCAACTCAAAGTAAGTTCTAGGGGGGCATGATTACTTTTTTTTTTCTTTATTTTATTTATTTGGCTGCGTTGGGTCTTCGTTGCTGCGTGCGGGCTTTCTCTAGTTGCGGCAAGCGGGGGTTACTCTTTGTTGCGGTGCGCGGGCTTCTCATTGCTGTGGCTTCTCTTGTTGCGGAGCATGGGTTCTAGGCGCATGGGCTTCAGTAGTTGTGGCACGCGGGCTCACTAGTTGTGGCTCGCGGGCTCTAGAGCACAGGCTCAGTAGTTGTGGTGCACGGGCTTAGCTGCTCCGCGGCATGTGGGATCTTCCCGGACCAGGGCTCGAACCCGTGTACCCTGCATTGGCAGGTAGATTCTTAACCACTGCACCAGCAGGCAAGTCCCTAGGAGGACATGATTTCTTATACGGTCCACAGTGGTTCTATGAATGAAGCAGATAGTAGTAGAGTCATCCTTGCCCAGTTCGCTCTAAGTTCTGAAGCCCAAGAACTAGTGTGCACTTTTAAATGTGCTTTGTAGAGCTAATACAAGAGCATTTATTACACAGAAAAGAAATGGTCTCTAAATTTGTATTTTTTTTAATGTTTCAAAGGAGTTTTTGACACTGGCTGGGACCTGGGACCCTTTGCTGCAGTGCTGCAATGCTTGCACCTGGACAAACACCTAGCAACAAAATACAAAGAAAGTATAAGGGACTAAAAGTAACTGCATGCATGCCCAGTTGGGGCAAATTCTGGACAACAAGGTACAAAGAGACCAAAAAGCCCCACTGCCACTTCTGAAGAGCCGGGAGCAAAAGCAGGGCACTGCGCATGCCCCCTGCACTCAACACCACCAAAGGGGTGGGCAGACCCCCTAAGCCTCCCCTCCGGCCGGACCCCTGGACACACCCCTCCCCTCACCGCATATCAGGAACCAGCTCGCCCTGCCCCCCAGCAAGTAGGCCAGCAAGGGCACCTGTACTTGTTCTCCCTCCCCGCCTGCTGCAGCTCGGGCCCCAATAAAGCCTTGCCTAAATTTCTTGCCTGGCCTCTGATCACTTTCTATTGATTAAGGAGGTCAAGAACCCTGGTCAGTAACACTGTCATCCAAAGTAATCTAAATGTTTCAGAAGCAAACATTATAAAGGATGAGTGATTTTTTTTTTTTTTTTTTTGCAGTACGCAGGCCTCTCACTGCTGTGGCCTCTCCCATTGTGGAGCACAGGCTCCGGACGCGCAGGCTCAGCAGCCATGGCTCACGGGCCCAGCTGCTCCCCGGCATGTGGGATCTTCCCGGACCGGGACACGAACCCGCGTCCCCTGCATCGGCAGGCGGACTCTCAACCACTGCGCCACCAGGGAAGCCCGGATGAGTGATTTTTAAACTGTTCAGAAGTGCACTGCATTCAAAGTTTGTTCCGACACTGCCGATCACCTCCTACGATGGGAAGTTTATTTTCTAAAGATCTCATTTAGTATCTTTCCTGAAGTGAAGAATAGCCCTGTATCTCAAACGGAGTAGAGCTGTTTGCATGGTCCGTTGGGTTTTAACTGGAAGGACATCCTTTATATCCAGGAACTACTTATTTGCACTTACTTTTCACTCTGCCCCTCTCCTCCAAGAACTGGGGTAGGTATTGCACCCTTAGGTTAGGAATTTCAAGCTCTACTATAATAATAGGGAAAATTTTCTACTACTGAGTCATAATAACCAAAGCTTAATTATGAAATCTCCATTGGGCTCCTGGTACTTGAAAAGATTATTGTGAACTCTTTTATAAATAGAGACATGAACCTGTTACATATTATATACGGCTGAAAGCATGTTCATGTACCCACTACCAAGTTTAGGACAGAAGAGCAGGTACCTTTGAAAGCCCTGTTTGCTTCCTCAGTGGAACCTTCCTCCTCCCGCCTCCAATCATTCCCTTGCCTTTCTTTATAGCTTTAGCACATATGTATATCACTATACAGTATGCTTGTTTCATTTTGGCTGTTTTAGGGACTCTACATAAATAGATTCATACTTTATTTAGATATTCTTCTGCAACTTACTTTTTTCACTTGATACCGCTTTTATGAGTTTTATCCATGTCAGTGTGTTCCTTGTGCTTTGTCACATGGGAAACAATGCTCAACTCAGTAGTTTATTCCTTTTGAGTTCAGCTGTCACAAATAAAGATGCCCGCTTTGGACGAAGACCAGGTCCGGCCAGCCCCTCCCAGATAGAGTTCCCTGTCTGTCTAAGAGCTGAGCCACGCACCTCTGGTTCTTGGAAGGGGAAGATGGGATTGCCCCCACATCTTTTATTGCTGCTTTAAATTCCCCACCAGTTCCCCACTGGCCATCTCCTTATTTTGATAGGCGGCTGGAGTCCAAAAGCGCGTGCTGTTGGGCATTGCGATCAGAAACCGAGATGCCAACAGTCATCTGTTCTTTTTAGTGTCCCGGGTGCCTTCGGTCTTCGATATCCAATAAAACGCAGTCAGTTCTGCCTGAACACTTGTTTGGAAAACCCAAATTTGTTCCAGTGTGATTCATGCAGTCAGGGCAGAACTTGAGCATAATGCCAATTTCGCATCTGTTTCTGCACAATTTCATCTGGGAGAAACACAAGGCGGAAAACTGCAGCTGCGAATCGAGCCGTGCAGGGCTACACAAAATGCACACAGGCACACGCCTCAGACGACTCCCAGCTCACGCATGCACTAGGGGAGTATTCACACATTTCTTAACCATTTAACGTGTGTCTAACTCTGCTACTGCTTTTATGAGGTTCCCGTCTTTTTCATGTGTCACCAGTGAAGTTTCTGAGTGCTGTGCCCCTCGCCCCATCTTCCCCACAAGCTCTGTGGTTTTGATGATGCAGTTTTGTGATTTTTAGGAATGCATATGGTGCCTTAGAGCAGCAGTGGCTGTACCGAGGAAACAGGATGGTATTGCAGCTTATTTTTCAGGCTCCTGCAGCAACACGCTCATATAAACCATCCAAAGTTCAGCATGAAATAGTCTTTTTTTTTTTTAATCTTTTCCTGGATCAAGACAATGTTGAGCTTTCCTTTCGATGATCCTTTAATTACCCCAGCCCTTTGCATGAACTGCCCAGACCAGCGGCGGTGCTGGCGACACCACCAAAGAGTGTGGGTGCACTGCCATGACCGCTCACATCTTTATCAACTCGGCATCTCCACCGTCTATGGGCGCTGCTGAAGCACCGACTTGAAGGAGAATGGAACAGCAATGATTAGAATGATCATCTAAGTGCTTTTAAAATGATTTCTGGCTAAAAGTTTTACTATGTGGGCTTTTCGGGAATTTGCTCAAGCATCGTTATTCTAACCCAGCAGATCTCCTTGGTTTGAAGTTTGGTCTTGGGCATTCCTCCTGGTCGATGAGGTCACTTCCCTCATACTCTGGTTACAAGAAAGTGCTGAAAAATATTTATAAGAACTCTAAACTCACAAGGGTGCATTCACGGCGCATGTACTGAACGTGGAATTCATTTTTTAAAGATTGCTATTACCCTGTCACCAGAAAAGCAAAACGTGGCGAGGGAGTTTACTCATCAGTAAGCTTTCTGAGCAGTAAACCTCCACCGTTGTCCTCTTTCACGTTCCATCATAGACGCACTTATGAGTTACTAGAGTGCCACGTTTGTGTGTGTGGTTGATGGACTCTGACTCCACAGGCTTTAAGAGTTATGCCTCGTTTGTAAAGACAAGAATTTAAGCAGCTGAGAAGCAACAGAGCATAAAGCCAGACAGCCGGATTCGACTCCCAGCTCACCGGCTTAGTGACCTTGGGCAAGTTACTTAACCTCTCTGTGCTTCAGTTTCCCCAACCGTCAAATGAAGAATAACAGTACCTACCTCATAGGCTCCCTGTGAGGACTAAATGAGTGAACAGATGTCCAATGCTTGGAACCGTGCTTAGCACAGAAGTACCACGTAAACATTTGCTATTCTTATTATTGGCACAAAAGAAATTCATTCAGCCCCCACTCACCTCGGGTATACCAGAGCCACAGGCGTATGGTGCAAATACTCGTACCAGGGAGACGGCCAAAAACGCAAACAGCAACGCCCACAGGATGTACATTAGGTAATTCAAAATGTAAGCGCTGGCACCCTAAACAAGACACAGAACAAGAAAGAACACGTGAGCCACCGCAGAACCGAGCGACGCACCTGCCCCTCCGCCAGGCAGCTTCTCTCCGGGTCCTGTGTCAGCGAAGAGGCAGGGTTGGCTTTATCAGCTGCTGCTATTGCTACAGTCGGTTCACACACACAGCGCTGGCTGCTTCTCCGGGAGCTGTGTACACACACCTTCTACCAGGTGAGATCTCAGCAGTCATAGAAACTGTGAATGAGGTTTGGTTTTAATGGCTCCGGGCCCTCAAGTTAATGAAAGGTGTAAGAGAAAATTCTGCCTTCGAGCCCCGGGAAGGTTTGTTTGGTCTCGTGTATGGTGGATCAGCCTCTTTGCTTTCATGAAGGCCACATCCGTGCCGCAGCACGCAGCTGCCCTGCCAATGAGGAAGTGTGGGAACTGCATTTCAGAATATTGCTACCCAGATGTGGTCCCTGGACCTGGGCGTGGGCTGGAAATGCAGAGTCTCAGGCCCCGCCCCAATAGTTCAAATTATCTGATGTGTGGGGAACATTTTCTGAACCAAACACACAGTCTGAGGTCTCTGAGGCTGAGGACCTGGTCTGTGGGCAGAGACCACAATTCTCCAGGCCTCAGCTTCTTGCCACCATCTGGATGCCGCACGTGATGGAGAGGGAAAGTGAGGGCACCTACAAGCCAGGCTGTGGGCACGGCTACACGTGTGCCTGTAAAATGCAAAAACATGCTCCACGAGATGGCTCTAGCCTTAACAATCACAGATATTCACACCCTATGTGGTGAGAAATCAGACAGAGAAATACATTTCACCTAGTGAAAAATGGACTTTTTTGAGACTAAAAATAACGTCTCACCCTTACTAACAGTAATTCTTTGAATCAAAGTATAAATCTTAGAAATGGCTGAAAAGCTAGACGGCCATATTTCCCCCCAAAATAGGAGAGAAGAAATCAAACATGGCGCCCAGCCAATTCTGCCTGCCCACCTCCATCAACTCAAGTAGAGAATTTATTTTTGTATTTTTGGAAGTAATGGAGAGCACTGAGAATGTGTGAGATTTCAAGATCCCGGTCTACTTCTGAGATTTGAAGGAATTAATTTTCAACTCCACTGAGAAAGAGGTTTAGCAAATGGCAAAGTGCATTCCAAATGTCTTCAGCTGCATTAAGTCAATCGGGCAAGAGAGCGGGAGAGGGAAGAGGAGAATAAAGGGATCACATCTATCTTCCAAGAACACTTCTAGCTTGAATGGTCCTCACATTGCCCCTAATGTGAATCGTTCCAACCTAACTCCCCCTCACCTGGGCTTCTGATCTGTCGATGACCCACAGTCATTGTGGTAACCACTGAATTCGGTTAGAAACTAACCCTTTTCCCCAGCTAAGATGTGTATGTGGATCTGAAGCTTGGAGTGCCATGAAGGCAAGCAACAGGTCTGTGCTTCACTGCTACATCCCCTGGGCCTGGGATATTCCCATCACAGAAGGCCCACAAACATCCTCTGTAACGTGCTCCTAAGATGCACTGGAAGATGGTAACTTAATCCACAATGAGCCAGCACTTCACACCTGTTAGGAGGGCTATAATCCAAACCAGATAACAACTGGGGTCGGTGAGGATGTGGGGAAACTGGAACCCACATACACTGCTGCTGGAGTCTCAAGTGGTGCAGCCACTCTGGAAGAGAGTCTGGCAGCTCCTCAAAAGGTTAAATATAGAGTTGCCATGTGACCCAGCAATTCCCCTCCTAGGTATCTACCCAAAAGAAATGAAAACATATGTCCACACAAAAACCTGTAGACAAACGTTCAAAGCAAAATCATTCATAATAGCCCAAAAGTGGAAGCAACCCATGTTACTCAGCTGATGAGTGGAGAAATGAAATGTGCTCTATCCAGACAATGGAATGTTATTTGGCCATGAAAAGGAATAAAGTACCAATCTATGGTATGACACGAACGAATCTGGAAGACATTACGCTAAGTGAATGAAGCCAGACACAAAAGTCCACAGGGGCTTCCCTGGTGGCGCAGTGGTTGAGAGTCCACCTGCCGATATAGGGGATGTGGGTTTGTGCCCCGGTCCAGGAAGATCCCACATGCCGCGGAGCGGCTGGGCCCGTGAGCCATGGCCGCTGAGCCTGCGCGTCCGGAGCCTGTACTCCCCAACGGGAGAGGCCACAACAGTGAGAGGCCCACGTACAGCAAAAAAAAAAAAAGTCCACGGACTGTATGATTCCATTTACATGAAATGTCCAGAACAGGGAAATCTGCAGACACAAGAAAGTAGATTCGTGGTTGCCTAGGACTGGCAGACTTGGGGGGAAATGGGGAGTGACTGCCGTTCCGTACAAGGATTCTTTGGGGGCGATGAAAATGTTCTAGACATTCACAGAAAGACAGACAAGATGAAAAGGCAGAGGGCTATGTACCAGATGAAGGAACAAAATAAAACCCCAGAAAAACAACTAAATGAAGTGGAGATAGGCAACCTTCCAGAAAAAGAATTCAGAATAATGATAGTGAAGATGATCCAGGACTTTGGAAAAAGAATGGAGGCAAAGATCGAGAAGATGCAAGAAATGTTTAACAAAGACCTAGAAGCATTAAAGAACAAACAGAGATGAACAATACAATAACTAAAATGAAAAATACACTAGAGGGAATCAATAGCAGAATAACTGAGGCCGGAGAACAGATAAGTGACCTGGAAGACAGAATGGTGGAATTCACTGCTGCAGAACAGAATAAAGAAAAAAGAATGAAAAGAAATGAAGACAGCCTAAGAAACATCTGGGACAACATTAAAGGCAACAACATTCGCATTATAGGGGACCTAGAAGGAGAAGAGAGAGAGAAAGGACCAGAGAAAATATATGAAGAGATTATAGTTGAAACTTCCCTAACATGGTAAAGGAAATAGCCACCCAAGTCCAGGAAGCGCACCGCGTCCCATATAGGATAAACCCAAGCAGAAACACGCCAAGACACATAGTAATCAAATTGGCAAAAATTAAACACAAAGAAAAATTATTGAAAGCAGTAAGGGAAAAAGGAAAAATAACATACAAGGGAACTCCCATAAGGTTAACAGCTGATTTCTCAGCAGAAACTCTACAAGCCAGAAGGAAGTGGCATGATAAAGTGACGAAAGGGAAGAACCTACAACCAAGATTACTCTACCCAGCAAGGATCTCATTCAAATTCAACAGAGAAATTAAAAGCCTTACAGACAAGCAAAAGCTAACAGGATTCAGCACCACCAAACCATCTACAAAAAATGCTAAAGAAACTTCTCTAAGTCGGAAACAGAAGAGAAGAAAAGGACCTATGAAAACAAACCAAAACAGTTAAGAAAATGGTAATAGGAACATATATATCAATAATTACCTTAAATTTGAATGGATTAAATGCTTCAACCAAAAGACACAGGCTTGCAGAATGGATACAAAAACAAGACCCATATATTTGCTGTCTACAAGAGACCCACTTCAGACCTAGACTGAAAGTGAGGGGATGGAAAAAGATATTCCATGCCAATGGAAATCAAAAGAAAGCTGGAGTAGGAATACTCATATCAGATAAAATAGACTTTAAAATAAAGAAGGTTACAAGAGACAAGGAAGGACACTACATAATGATCAAGGGATCAATCCAAGAAGAAGATATAACAATTATAAATATATATGCACCCAACACAGGAGCACCTCAATATATAAGGCAACTGCTAACAGCTATAAAAGAGGAAATCGACAGGAACACAATAATAGTGGGGGACTTTAACACCTCACTCACACCAATGGAGATCATCCAGACTGAAAATTAATAAGGAAACAGAAGCTTTAAATGACACAATAGACCAGATAGATTTAATTGATATTTATAGGACAGCAGATTACATCCAAAAACAGCAGATTACACTTTCTTCTCAAGTGCGCACGGAACATTCTCCAGGATAGGTCACATCTTGGGTCACAAATCAAGCTTCAGTAAATTTAAGAAAACTGAAATCATATCAAGCATCTTTTCTGACCACAAGGCTATGAGATTAGAAATGAATTACAGGGAAAAAAACGTAAAAAACACAAACACATGGAGGCTAAACAAGACGTTACTAAATAACCAAGAGATCACTGAAGAAATCAAAGAGGAAATAAAAAAATACCTAGAGACAAATGACAATGAAAACACGATGATCCAAAACCTATGGGATGCAGCAAAAGAAGTTCTAAGAGGGAAGTTTATAGCTATACAAGCCTACCTCAAGAAACAAGAAAAATCTCAAATAAACAATTTAACCTCAGCTAAAGGAACCAGAGAAAGAAGAACAAACAAAACCCAAAGTTAGAAGAAGGAAAGAAATCATAAAGATCAGAGCAGAAATAAATGAAATAGAAACAAAGAAAACAACAGCAAAGATCAATAAAACTAAAAGCTGGTTCTTTGAGAAGATAAACAAAATTGATAAACCATTAGCCAGACTCATCAAGAAAAAGAGGGAGAGGACTCAAATCAATAAATTTAGAAATGAAAAAGGAGAAGTTACAACAGACACCGCAGAAATACAAAGCATCCTAAGAGACTACTAAAAGCAACTCTATGCCAAAAAAATGGAAAACCTGAAAGAAATGGACAAATTCTTAGAAAGGTATAACCTTCCAAGACTGAACCAGGAAGAAACAGAAAATACGAACAGACCAATCACAAGTAATGACATTGAAACTGTGATTAAAAATCTTCCAACAAGACCTTCCCTGGTGGCGCAATGGTTGAGAGTCCACCTGCCGATGCAGGGGACATGGGTTCGTGCCCCGGTCCGGGAAGATCCCACATGCCGCGGAGTGGCTGGGCCCGTAGGCCGTGGCTGCTGAGCCTGCGCGTCCGGAGCCTGTGCTCCGCAACGGGAGAGGCCGCGACAGTGAGAGGCCCGCGTACCGCAAAAAAAAAAAAGAAAAAAAAATCTTCCAACAAACAAAAGTCCAGGACCAGATGGCTTCACAGGTGAATTCTGTCAAACACTTAGAGAAGAGCTAACACCCATCCTTCTCAAACTCTTCCAAAAAATTGCAGAGGAAGGAACACTCCCAAACTCATTCTATGAGGCCACCATCACCCTGATACCAAAACCAGACAAAGATACTACAAAAAAAGAAAATTAGAGGCCAATATCACTGATGAATATAGATACAAAAATCGTCAACAAAATACTAGCAAACAGAATCCAACAACACATTAAAAGGATCATACACCATGATCAAGTGGGAGTTATCCCAGGGATGCAAGGATTCTTCAACATATGCAAATCAATCAATGTGATACACCACATTAACAAATTGAAGAATAAAAACCATATGATCATCTCAATAGATGCAGAAAAAGCTTTTGACAAAATTCAACGCCCATTTATGATAAAACTCTCCAGAAAGTGGGCATAGAGGGAACCTACCTCAACATAATAAAGGCCATACACAACAAACCCACAGCAAACATCATTCTCAATGGTGAAACACTGAAAGCATTTCCTCTAAGATCAGGAACGAGACAAGGATGTCCACTCTCACCACTATTATTCAACATAGTTTTGGAAGTCCTAGCCACGGCAATCAGAGAAGAAAAAGAAATAAAAGGAATACAAATTGGAAAAGAAGAAGTAAAACTGTCACTGTTTGCAGATGACACGATATTATACATAGAGAATCCTAAAAATGCCACCAGAAAACTACTAGAGCTAATCAATGAATTTGGTAAAGTTGCAGGATACAAAATTAATGCACAGAAATCTCTTGCATTCCTATACACTAATGATGAAAAATCTGAAAGATAAATTAAGGAAACACTCCCATTTACCACTGCAACAAAAAGAATAAAATACCTAGGAATAAACCTTCCTAGGGAGACAAAAGACCTGTATGCAGGAAACTATAAGACACTGATGAAAGAAATTAAAGATACCAACAGATGGAGAGATATACCATGTTCTTGGATTGGAAGAATCAATACTGTGAACATGACTGTACTATCCAAAGCAATCTACAGATTCAATGCAATCCCTATCAAACTACCAATGGCATTTTTTATGGAACTAGAACAAATCATCTTAAAATTTGTACGGAGACACAAAAGACCCCGAATAGCCAAAGCAGTCTTGAGGGAAAAAAACGGAGCTGGAGGAATCAGACTCCCTGACTTCAGACTATGCTACACTAATCAAGACAATATGGTACTGGCACAAAAACAGAAACATAGATCAATGGAACAAGATAGAAAGCCCAGAGGTAAACCCGTGCACCTATGGTCAACTAATCTATGACAAAGGAGGCAAGGATATGCAATGGAGAAAAGACAATCTCTTCAATAAGTGGTGCTGGGAAAACTGGACAGCTACATGTAAAAGAATGAAATTAGAACACTCCCTAACACCATACACAAAAATAAACTCAAAATGGATTACAGACCTAAATGTAAGAGTGGACACTATAAAACTCTTAGAGGAAAACATAGGAAGAACACTCTTTGACATAAATCACAGTAAGATCTTTTTTGATCCACCTCCTAGAGTAATGGAAATAAAAACAAAAATAAACAAATGGGACCTAATGAAACTTAAAAGCTTTTGCACAGCAAAGGAAACGAGACAAAAAGACAACCCTCAGAATGGGAGAAAATATTTGCAAACGAATCAATGGACAAAGGATTAATCTCCAAAATATATAAACAGCTCATGCAGCTCAATATTAAAGAAACAAACAACCCAATCCAAAAATGGGCAGAAGACCTAAATAGACATTTCTCCAAAGAAGACATACAGGTGGCCAAGAAGCACATGAAAAGCTGCTCAACATCACTAATTATTAGAGAAATGCAAATCAAAACTACAATGAGGTATCACATCACACCAGTTAGAATGGGCATCATCAGAAAATCTACAAACAACAAATGCTGGAGAGGGTGTGGAGAAAAGGGAACCCTGTTGCACTGTTGGTGGGAATGTAAATTGATACAGCCAGTATGGAGAACAGTATGGAGGTTCCTTAAAAAACTAAAAATAGAATTACCATATGATCCAGCAATCCAACTACTAGGCATATACCCAGAGAAAATAATAATGCAAAAAGACACATGCACCCCAATGTTCATTGCAGCACTATTTACAACAGCCAGGTCATGGAAGCAACCTAAATGCCCACTGACAGAGGAATAGATAAAGAAGTTGTGGTACATATATACAATGCAATATTACTCAGCCATAAAAAGGAACGAAATTGAATCATTTGTTGAGACGTGGATGGATCTAGAGACTGTCATACAGAGTGAAGTAAGTCAGAAAGAGAAATACAAATATCGTATATTAACGCATGTATGTGGAACCTAGAACAATGGTACAGATGAACCGGTTTGCAGGGCAGAAGTTGAGACACAGATGTAGAGGACAAACGTATGGACATCAGGGGGTAAAACCGCAGTGGGGTGGGGATGGTGGTGTGCTGAATTGGGCGATTGGGATTGACATGTATACACTGATGTCTATAAAACTGATGACTAATAGGAACCTGTTGTATAAAAAGAAAAAAACAACTAATACTAAACTTTCTTTGGGTTATTTGTATGGAAATATGTTAATATAAATGTTTCAGACATTACATGAAATTCCTAAAAATCTTATATGTTCTGGTATAATGTTATAAGTCATAATTCTAGTTATTACTTTAAAATGTATATCTCAGAAATAACTAAGTTTCCTTGTCAATTGCATTATTATGAACTTTCATCAAATCTTTAACTGTGGTCATTTTTAAGTCTTTTGTCATTTACAGACAGTTCTGGGTGTACTCTGACGCTTTTGCAAAAATGTTCCTATAAAAGGGTTTCAGCTTCAAGGGATTCATGGAAAAGACTCTGACAAGTACAGGTTTCTGGTAACTGACTATACTGCTGAACTGAATGAATAAGCATTTTCAGAACTCTAATGGAAAACTGATGCATTCATAAAAGTGCTAACAAAAGATCAAGATGAAAATAATTACATGGGACTGAGTGAACTGATGAGGATGATTATAATTTTTGCGACTTTCTGTTTGAATGAAAAATAAATGTTAAAAATAAAGTTCTAAAATTCGATCGGGGTGATGCGGCACAACTCTGTGAATATCCTAAAAGCCACCGCATTGTACCCGTTAATGGGTACACCCCACGGAGTATGGATCATGTCTCACTAAAGCTGTTATTAAAAAACAGTAACATCTTTTCTTCTCAATCAGAAGGGATAAAAATCAACCCTATTTCTTCAGGATGATCAAGAGATCACTCTCAGTAAGAAAAATAAAGCCAAACAAAAGGCTTTAAAGAAAATACATACATCTTGCACATGAAATAGTGGGAAAGGATTTTCCAAGTGAAGTTTGAACCCTAGAGCTAGAAAAAGCCAAGTGGCAAGTGGCACTCGTAGTAGCCACGACGACGGTCAGGACAGACCCTGCAAGGTGAGAGCTCGGACGTCCCCCAACACCAGCCACGGGGCTCCCAGCCAGGACCCGCCCCTGCACCCACCTCCGACTGTTTCACCAGCAGCTCCGACCACTTCTGCCACAGGGGACACTTGTCCCTGTCCTCAAACGTGGTCTCATTGGAAGTCCAGCAGCACTGCTCGTGGCTGTACCAGAAGGCGGACAGGCAGATGCCCTCCTTCAGGTCTGTCATCCAGTCGACGGCGAGATCGATGACCCCGGCCAGGGTGCCTGGAAGAAGCAGCGAGAGCCACTCAGAAGGACGGCCGGCATGGGCCAGGGTAGCACGTGCGCCCGGAGGGCCAGGCGGAGATGCCCGTGCCCCGGGCTGCCACGCACCCAGGAACCCTCTTTCTTCAGTCTTGAGGTCACCTGAGCGAGTGGCAGGGCACCAGGTGTGGCAAAAGTGGTGCCCAGCCCAGTGAGACACAAAGGCCAATGATACGCTGTCCTCGGGGGGCTTCGATACGGTGGGAGGGAGAGACCCGCAGCACTGAGCCCACCGCAAGCCCCTGGGGCCGAGCGGCTTTCAGAACCCAGCCCTTCCGAATCTTAGAAACAGGGTACCTACACCCTATAAATCACGTAACCCCCTCAGCGGCTTCTGGGGCAGGATGCTGGGATCACACACATGAATATCCTCCAGGAAACCTGACAATTCAGACAAAATGGAGACAAAACTATTTATAACAGCCTCGTCATTGAAATAAAGTTTTCCCATCAAATGGAATCCAGCTTGAAAAATCTTACTTGTTAGAACTTTCTGGATTTTTAAAAAATTATGGATAAAGGACTGAGGAGCTACATAAGTAAATAACTACTTTAAAGGCCGATAGGAGTGGGATAAAATCGAGTGTGCAGTGGGTCAGAGAAGGCCATTTTAGGTCTCTTTCTAGAATAACCCATTCCAGTCTTTCACGAAGGCAGGGAATACTTTTGCGCTACCAAACTTTTCACACTTTTACTAGATCCTTATTACAACATCAATTCCCCGAAGGCAGCCATATGCCAGCCTCAGGCGACCTGGCCTTGCCACTCTCCTGGTTCCATCAGCAGTCGCCCACTGTTCTAGCCAGAACACCCGAATCCTCAGCAGCGCACAGGCTCTGACCACCGTTCCCACATTTCTCTCCAGGCTCCTCTCTCTCCATCACGAATCCCACACCCTGCCCACACTGTGTTCCTTGGCACACCAGGCCCTCCTCTCTGCACCACCTCAGATAGCACTGTCCTCCCCCAACCCGCCAAGCTCCTATTTATCTTCCAGATGCTGGCATTTATATCACCTCCTTCAGGAAGCCTTCCCTGATTTCCTAAGTCTGGGCTAAGTATACTTCCCAGGCACTCCCCATCACCATACCTATCACATCCTGATATGATCAGTATTTATATATATGTGTATACACACACACACACACACACACACCCCTCACATGCACACACACACACTCCAACTAGTCTATAAGGGTGGGGGGAGTCTCTTGTCTGGTTTGTGTGCCACGGTGGGGATCAAGCCAGGTGTCTAGACCCTGTGTCCCCTTTAAGTGGGCAAGGGCCATTGTATTCACGTCAGGTACATAGCTGGAACTATATATCCATGTTGAATGAATGAGAGCAACAAACGAATGAAAATCAGGAAACTCAGGTCCATCCATTCACTCAAGGGCTATTTATTGAGCACCTACGTACTACGTGCCACGTACTGTTCCACACCCTGGGGTACAGCAGTGAACAAAGCAAACTCAGGTCCCTGCCTTCGTGGAATCTCAGCTTGTACGAGAAGACACTAGATTGAATAAGTAAGTAAATGAAGGGCTCCAACAGAAGGTGGTAGGTGCTAGAGAGGAGAATACAGCACGTTCCAATGGCAGCCATTTCCTACAATGGTGCAGGAGAACAGTCGGACACGTCCTCAAAAAGTTAAACAAGGGGGTTTCCCTGGTGGCGCAGTGGTTGAGAGTCCGCCTGCCGACACAGGGGACACGGGTTTGCGCCCCGGTCCGGGAAGATCCCACATGCCTCAGAGCGGCTGGGCCCGTGAGCCATGGCCGCTGAGCCTGCGCGTCCGGAGCCTGTTCTCCACAACGGGAGAGGCCACAACAGTGAGAGGCCCGCGTATTACAAAAAAAAAAAAAAAAAAAAAGTTAAACAAGGAGTCACCACCTGACCAAACACTTCCATTCCTAGGCATCTGCCCACGAGAAATGAAAACATACACCCAACACAAGACATGTACGCAAATGTTCACAACTGCATATTCACAGAAGCCAAAGAGTGGAAACAACCCATATGCCCATCAATTGCTGAATGGAGAAACAAAATGTGGTCCACCTACAATGGCAACCAAAAGGAATGAAGCGCTGACACATGCGACAGCATGGATGAACCTTGGAAACGTTATGCTGTAAAAGAAGCCAGTCACAAAAGACCATATATTGTATGCTTCCATTTTATGAAATGTCCAGAGTAGGCAAATTTACAGAGACAGCAAGTAGATTAGCGGTTGCCCAGGACTGAGCGGAGGCTAGGGACACTGGGGCTGATAGCTAAAGGGTAGGAAGGTTCTTTTGGAGCTGATGAAAATGTTCTAAAATTGGCCTTGGTGATGTTGCAAAACTCTGTGAATACACTAAAAACCACCAAGTTGTACACTTTAACTAGGTGAACTGTATGGTATGTGAGTTATATCTCAATAAAGCTGTTACGTACACACACACACATACATACATATAGTGGGCGAGGGCGACGAGGCTCAGAGAGGGAGACGTGCTTTTAGAAAAGGTGGTCAGAGAACACCTCAAGCAGAAGATGACATTGGAACAAAAACTGCCTTGTGTGGAACAACAGCGACACCCAGTGGTGGCTCCTGGTTAACGCCCTGCAGAGGAGCCGCAGCTTGGGCGTCGGAATATAATGTCTGGGCTGCCAATACGGAGGTGACTGGCAAGATAGTGGGACCCCTGGGGCTCGCCACTGGGGAACGGGAAGGTGAATGGGGCAGTTTTCTGGCTTTTCCTTCATCCAGATCAAAAGAACACTTTCGCCACCTTCACTGCCAAGATCATCTTTTTCTTGCCTCCCTCCTATATTCATCTGCTGATGTGACCATGGGATCGCCCTTCTCCAGCAGTCCTCACCCCTGGCTGCATATTAAAATCACAGGGGAAAGGGGGCTTTACTCAATGCTAGGGTGTCATCTCCAGGGAGCTACTATTTAATTGAAGCCTGGGCAGCAGCATTTTTTTTTAATTCCCCAGGTGATTCTTCCTGAAAGAACTGATGGAAATCGGATTAACAGTGAAGCCCGATGGTCGGTATCTGACTTGTTAAAGACAGCCCGACAGGGCTCTGAGATCAGTTGATAAATCTATACTGTGTCCCACATACCGTGGAGCAAATAAGCCCTTGCGCCACAACTACAGAGCCTGCACTCTAGAGCACGTGTGCCACAATGACTGAGCCTGCATGCCACAACTACTGAAGCCCACGCACCTAGAGCCCATGCTCTGCAACAAAAGAAGCCACCGCAGTGAGAACCCCGCGCACTGCCAGAAGGAGTAGCCCCCACTCCGCACAACTAGAGAAAGCCCGTGCAGCAACGCAGACAAAAATAAATTTAAAGAGTCATGTACCACAATGTTCACTGCAGCTCTATGTACGATAGCCAGGACATGGAAGCAACCTAAGTGTCCATCAACAGATGAATGGATAAAGAAGATGTGGCACATATATACAATAGAATATTACTCAGCCATAAAAAGAAATGAAACTGAGTTATTTGTAGTGAGGTGGATGGACCTAGAGTCTGTCATACAGAGTGAAGTAAGTCAGAAAGAGAAAAACAAATATCACATATATATATGGAATCTTAAAAAAAAAAAAAAGGTTCTGATGAACCTAAGGGCCAGACAGGAATAATGACACAGACGTAGAGAATGGACTTGAAGACACGGGGAGGGGGAAGGGTAAGCTGGGATGAAGTGAGAGAGTAGCACTGACATATATACACTACCAAATTTAAAATAGATAGCTAGTGGGAAGCAGCTGCATAGCACAGGGAAATTAGCTCGGTTCTTTGTGACCACCTAGACGGGTGGGATAAGGAGGGTGGGAGGCAGACGCAAGAGGGAGGGGATATGGGGATATATGTATGCATATCACTGATTCACTTTGTTATACAGAAGAAACTAACACAACACTTTAAAGCAACTATACTCCAATAAAGATGCTAAAGAAAAAAAAAAAAAAAAAAAAAAAAAAAAAAAAAAATCTATACTGTGTGACTCCAGCAGGAAGCCAAGACATCTACTCTGATTCCTTCATTTCCCGTATTCATCCCTCCTTCCCAGGAGCCAAGAATAACACAGGGTACAGTTTTATAAATCTATTCTAAAGAAAGACATCAAAGTTCGCAGCAAACTACCCTCTCCGCCCTCTCCCCCCCACCTACCTTTAAAGGACTTCATAGAGCCTAATGAATGGGTGGCAAAACGCCATATGTCCATGAACTCGAATTCCCTCCCAGCACTGCTGCCAATATATACCGGGAGCGCCACTGGGAGGGGAAGGACAGGATGGGCGGAATGGGTGGGTAGCTGCTGTGGCCGGAAGGAGAGGACTGCCCCTTCAGCACTCTCCTGGGCCCTTTAGGACATGCCAGGCAGAGGGAGCCCCTCCCCGGCAACCAGGCCCCTCTTACCATTGTAGATGTAACGAGTGACAGGGCAGCCAGAAATCAAAGTCCTCTAATCACAAAATTTTACCCTATGCCCCGCAGGTGCTCTGCGAGTACGTACTATATTCAACCTGTATCACACAGCCATTCTCTGATCAGTCCTATAAGCAGAACTAGCGTGTTACTACAGGCAGGGGGAGTTTCTTAAGGGAATCTCTTCAGCATGATCAAATTTTTTTCTCCTTAGACATTAACCTTCACAGCCTCCTAAAAGGAAGTAAGTTTCAGGAAACAATTTCCATGGAGGGCTGTGCATTTGCTATTAAAAGGGGAGGTGTCCCCTCCAGATACTCATTCATTCATTCTGGAAACAGCAACTGCTCACAAACATGGTGTTGGGATTATAAAAATGAAGGACACGGAGTCGCTGAGGGTCAGAACAACCCATGGGCTGGAGGTACCTCCCCCGGGCCTTCCTCAGACCCTGTGGTGTCTCACGTTACTGTGAGCATCTCTCGATGTTTACAATTCATCTCAGGGCCTGCCGGTGTTAGTAAAGGCCAGTCTCATATGATGTTTTATTTTTAGAGATCAACATGTTCCCGTCCTTTCTCACCTTCTACGTGGCCAAGTACTATAGAATGTGAAATGTGTGTTTTCAATAAAATCCAGCATGGCGGTAAACCTTTCTACAGTGTGGAAAGGGCCAACCCGCCTTCTCGGTACCGCGCTCCAATGACCATACCTGGGCCTGTCCGTGCCTTGGGGTCTTTTTGCTTTACTGATGATAGATTTATGTTAAGTGTACCGTCATGTATTGTGCCCTTAGGTATTTCAAGTAACAGCCCCTTTGCCTGAAGTACAAGAGAAACACTCCACGTACCTGCCAGCAGGCCGATGAGCAGCATCACCGCCCATCCCGACCAGGCGTCCAGCAAGCTCTTGATGAACTCCCATATGGACTCCTTGCTTTTGCTGGTTATCTAGAAGCAGAAAGACATCGGAGCTGATGTGGATACACTTTCCAATTCAGGCTTCCTTCTCTGAAACTGTTTCCTCAGGAAACACGGTGATTGAGAAAACGAATATAATGAAGCAACTAGACTGCCGCTAACGTGACTCTTTCAGTTACCTAGCACAGTGGTTAAATGGGCTTTCTAGTTCACAGAGCTAGAAAGATGCCATAGTAGTCTCCAAAGAATCCAAAAAAGTTCACTTACTTAAAAAAACCTCACTAAGTGTGATGTGATCTTTGATTATTTCAAAGCCATTCTGAAGGAAGACATCACTTCGGTGTCACCGTTTTGAATACAAATCATTATTTTAGCCTAAATCGTAAGGTCTGTTCACAAAAGACCCTCTTCGACAAAGACTTCAATTCCTTCTTTCATTTTCCAGGCTACATGTTAACAACAAGAACGAACTTAATTTCTTTCTCTTCCTTCCTTCCTCCCTCCCTCCCTCCCTCTCTCCTTTCTTTCCTTCCTTCCTTCCTTTATGGCTGCGTTGGGTCTTCATTGCTGTGCACAGGCTTTCTCTAGATGTGGCGAGCAGGGGCTACTCTTCGTTGCAGTGTGCGGGCTTCTCATTGCGGTGGCTTCTCGTTGCGGAGCACAGGCTCTAGGCGTGCGGGCTTCAGTAGTTGTGGCTCGCGGGCTCTAGAGCGCAGGCTCAGTAGCTGTGGCACACGGGCTTAGTTGCTCCGTTGCATGTGGGATCTTCCCAGACCAGGGCTCAAACCCATGTCCCCTGCATTGGCAGGTGGATTCTTAACCACTGCGCCACCAGGGAAGTCCCAAGAACTTACTTTTTTTTTTTTTTTTTGCGGTACGTGGGCCTCTCACTGCTGTGGCCTCTCCCGTTGCAGAGCACAGGCTCTGGACACGCAGGCTCAGCGGCCATGGCTCACGGGCCCAGCCGTTCTGCGGCATGTGTGATCCTCCCGGACCGGGGCACGAACCCGCGTCCCCTGCATCGGCAGGCGGACCCCCAACCACTGCGCCACCAGGGAAGCCCCGAACTTTCTTTTTTTAATTGAAGTATAGTTGATTTACAATGTTAATTTCAGGTGTACAGCAAAGTGATTTAGTTATACCTATATATATATATCCTTTTTCAGATTCTTTTCCATTATAGGTTATTACAAAATATTAAATATAGTTCCCTGTGCTATACAGTAGGACCTTGTTGTTTATCTACTTTATATATAATAGTGTGTATCTGTTAGTCCGAACTCCTAATTTATCCCTCCCCCACCCTCTTTCCCCTTTGGTAACCGTAAATTGGTTTTCTATGTCTGTGAGTGTATTTCTGTTTTGTAAATAAGTCCACTTGTACCACTTTTTTAGATTCCACATATAAGCAGTATCATATGATATTTGTCTTTCTCTGACTTACTTCACTCAGTATGATAATCTCTAGGCCCATCCATGTTGCTGCAAATGGCATTATTTCATTCTTTTTTATGGCTGAGTAATATTCCATTGTATATATGTACCACACCTTCTTTATCCATTCATCTGTCGATGGACACTTAGGTTGCTTCCATGTCTTGGCTATTGTGAATGGTGCTGTTAGCTTTGTGCAGTGACAGTATCATAGCCAATGAGGTTTATCTGAGGCGTGATTACTGCTAATTGTAAATAGTGCTGCTATGAACATTGGGGTGCATGTATCTTTTTGAGTTAGAGTTTTCTCTGGATACATACCCAGGAGTGGGATTGCTGGATCACATGATAACTCTAATTTCAGTTTTTTAAGGAACCACCATACTGGTCTCCATAGTGGCTGTATCAATTTACATTCCCACCAACAGTGTAGGAGGGTTCCCTTTTCTCCACACCCTCTCCAGCATTGCTGTTTGTAGCTTTTTTGATGACAGCCATTCTGACCGGTGTGCAGTGATACCTCATTGTAGTTTTGATTAACAGCAAGAAGGCTGAAGGAGCCAGCCTGGATCACGCTTTCCAGGCAGATGGTTACATCTAAACACATCGTAAGAGCACCCCTTTGCCTCCCTGTGTTAACAGAATCCTACATTCCTGAGACCATCATTCCCCTCATAACCCTTTAGAGCAAGGGTTGGCAAACATTTTCCATAAAGAGACAGAAAGTAAATATTTTCGGTTCGGCAGGTCAGTTGGTCTCCGTGGCAACTACCGGACTCTGCTGTTGTAGCACAGAAGGAGCCATATAGAGCATGGCAGTGCACCTCTCTTGTATCCTGTGGCCATGAAAAGGAAATCCAGGGCTTTCTCAGTGGCGCAGTGGTTGAGAATCCACCTGCCACTGCAGGGGACACGGGTTTGATCCCAGTCCAGGAAGATCCCACATGCTGCAGAGCAGCTAAGCCCGTGTGCCACAACTACTGAGCCTGTGCTCTAGAGCCCGCACGCCACAACTACTGAAGCCCGCACGCCTGGAGCCCGTGCTCTGTAACAAGAGAAGCCACCGCAATGAGAAGCCAGCGCACCACAACAAAGAGTAGCCCCCACCCTCCGCAACTAGAGAAAGCCCACGCGCAGCAGTGAAGAACCAACACAGCCAAAACCAAACAAATAAATAAATAAATAAGTAAATAGGAAATCCAGGGACTTCCCTGGTGGTCCAGCAGTGGAGAGTCCACCTTACAGTGCAGGGGCCACAGGTTCGATCCCTGGTCAGGAAAGTAAGATACCAAATGCCGCGGGGCAACTAAGCCCACGCACCACAACTACTGAGCTCGTGCGCCACAACTACAGACCACAACTACAGAGCCCACGCGCCCTGGAGCCCGTGCGCCACAACTACAGACCACAACTACAGAGCCCACGCGCCCTGGAGCCCGTGCGCCACAACTACAGACCACAACTACAGAGCCCACGTGCCCTGGAGCCTGTGTGCCACAACTACAGACCACAACTACAGAGCCCACGCGCCCTGGAGCCTGTGCGCCACAACTACAGACCACAACTACAGAGCCCACGCACCCTGGAGCCTGTGAGCCACAAGTAGAGAGAGAAAACCCGCCCACCACAACTAGAGAGAAGCCCACGCGCCACAACGAAAAGATCCCGCATGTCTCAACGAAGATCCCGTGTGCTGCTGCTAAGACCCACCGCAGCCAAAAATAAATAAATAAATAAACTTTTAAAATAATAAAATAAATCTTAAAAAAAAAAAGGAAATCTAAACTCCTCTTCATGGTCTACTCAGTGGTTCCCAATGTGGCCCCATCGCCCACGTGGCCAGACTCATCTCTAGTCCTCCCCTTCCGTGAATCTGCCACCAAACCTTAGAGCTCCTTGAACTGCCTAAATGTGCCACGGTCTTTCATGCCTCTGTGACCTAAATAAGCCACTCCTGATGAGAATCCTTTCCCCTTCCTCTGCCTGGCAAATTCTTAGTCATCCTTCAAGACCCCACTGAAATCGCACCCCCTCTAAAAACTCCCTCCCTAACCATCCCTCCTAAATGATCCCACAGCACTTGATACATAACCTTACTGCAGCCCATAAAAATATATATTGACTGCCTACGAGAGGCCAGGCACTGTAATATGTGCTTTCATACACATAGAGCCCCATTTAATCTTCTGGTATAATTAACTCCATCCTTACAGATGAGAAGATGGGGTCCAGAAATGGCACCCCAAAAGTCAGCCAGCCTAAAGATGTCAAAGTCAGGATGCACCCAATCTGTCTGGTTCCAGAGCCCCACTCCTTGCCCTCCACACCACACCTCTGTATGACATAGCCTTCCACCCAAAGCACCTGGTATTAGAATTACCTGTCCACATCTCTGCCTCTCCCACTAGCCCTTCTCTTCTCTAGAACCTAGCTCAGCACATGACACATGAACCCAAGCTCTAGCTCAGTGACTGTCCGATAGAAGCATGGCCCAGCCCTCCGAAGGGATTCCCCTCACAGTGTCCTTATGAACAGCATGTACCTTTCTGTGTCTGTCGGTGTCCCGTGACTTCTCCCTCAGCCAGTCGATGGTGTGGAAGTCCTCATACGTCCCCACATCAGGGAACGGCTCGTCAAGGAAATCCATCAGGTTTCCAGAGCCACTCATCGCTCCTGCATTGACCATGCTACTTACACCTGGGAGAGAAAACCTGTCGTTAAAAACGTGAGCAGAACATCTGCACAGACCTGGCAGAACAATCCACGTGTGCTATTTTTTTGCACAGGAAAGACATTTCAGCATAGGCACCTCTGCTGTGATGAAAGATACATACAGTCTGTCTTAGTGAGCACAGGCTGCTGTAACAAAAATACCACGGACTGGGTGGCTCATCAACAACACACATTTATTTCTCACAGTTCCGGAGGCTGTGAAGTCCAAGATCAAGGCACTTACTTAGAGATTCAGTGTCTGGTGAGAGCCCACTTCCTGTTCACAGATGGCCATCTACTCACTGTGTCCTCATCTGGTGGAGCTCTCTGGGGTCTCTTTTATAAGGTCACTAATCCCATCCATGAGGACTCAGCTTTCATGACCTCATCACCTCCCAAAGGCCCCTCCTCCCAACACCATCACATTGGGGATTAGGTTTCAACATATGAATTTTGGGGAGACACAAACGTTAATTTCTTTTTTTTTAACTTTTTATTTTATATTGGAGTATAGTTGATTAACAATGTTGTGATAGTTTCAGGTGTACGGCAAAATGATTCAGTTATACATATACATGTACCTTTTTCCAATTCTTTTCCCATTTAGGTTGTTACAGGATATTGAGTAGAGTTCCCTGTGCTACACAGTAGGTCCTTGTTGGTTACCTATTTTAAATTCAGCAGGTGTACATGTCAATCCCCAACTCCCTAACTATCCCCTTCCTCCACCCTTCCCCTCAGTAACCGTAAGTTCATTCTCTAAATCTGTGAGTCTGTTTCTGACAAATGTTACTTTCTTATTATTTGTGGTAGTTTTGTGCTATAAAGTCACCATGGCCACCGACTTAGTGAGTACTAAATCACTGTCCCCAAGAGAAATACAGGGTTAGGTTCCTTCGAGCCTCTGGTCACAACATCTTCAGCAACCAATCAATATACAACCTTGTTTTGTGTGTTTCTGTTTAAAGACACCTTATCAAATATATATCGTTGGTTCATCCACTGAACTCACAGCCAACAGCACTGTCACTCACGTTGCAGGAAGTTTGTCTAACAAACATATTTTCTCCATGAGGCCCAGCACAGCCTTCTCGTGCTTAGAAACACTACAGACACTCCTGCCCTGCATTTCAAGGCCACTGGAAACAGCAAAATTACCAATAAAAAAAACACAAAAATGCGAAAAATATGGCACTAAAGAGACTGTGAAAAGAACACTTGTTTCTGGTCTGGGCACTGAAACAAGACGGCAGAGCACCGATTTCTCCAACCTCAGCTGGGATCGTGCATTCCTGGCAACTCAAACTTTTTGAGGCTCTACACGTGCACTGACCAGGCAAGTGCCCCAGGTATTGCCCTGGATGTTACAAATACATTTTAGTGAGCAGGCAAATTCACAAATACGGAACCGCTCATAATGAGGGTCAACTATAACCATTTCTAGAAAACCTCACGTTCTGCAAAAGCAGGGCATCAACATGAGAGGCCTGGGGGAAACAGGATTGAGGCATACCACTCAAAACCAAATCACTGTAGTAAATCCAGTAACCAGTTCTCCTGGGAGATAAAGTGGACCACTGAGGTAGACAACCTCTGTGGATACTCGAGACGTACAGCAACAGCAGAGTGAAAATGCTAAAACTTAACTCACTGGTGGGAGCCAAGGTGATCCACAGAGGGAGTGGTCCTCTGCACCAGGGCGGGGGGGGGATGCCATGGGGATGACAAGGAGGCAGGACAACCTGCCACGTGAGCCATGCTATGGTCTGAACGTGTGTGTCTCCCCACCCAAATTCATACATTGAAAGCCTAACCCCCAAAGGATGGTATTAGAAGGTGGGGTCTTTGGGAGGTGACTGGGTCATAAGGGCAGTACCTTCAAGAATGGGACTAGTGCCCTTATAAAAGAGGCCCCAGGGAGCTCCTCTGCCCCTTCCACCATGTAAGGACACAATAGGAAATCTGTGACTGGAAAAAGAACCATCACCTGACCATGCTGGCACCCTGATCTCAGACTGCCAGCCTCTGTTGTTTCTAAGCCACCCAGTCTATGGTATTTCGTTATAGCAGCCCGAACAGACTAAGACAAACCATACCAGGCTGGCAGCACACTGCCCCGGGCAAGCAGCCCTGAGTGCAGGCCCTCACTTCTAATTTTCCTTAAAATACAGTCAAAAGGGTGCCTGCTACCAGGGCAGTAGCAAAGTGGAGGATTTCTTCCTTTCCTGCCTAAGATAACAATTCCACTCCTGTTATTCTGCCTCCCCTTGTCTGGAAAACAATCTCAAATAAACCAAGACATCTTCCATGTTACACCACCATCAGAACCTGATTTACAGATCACACAGGAAATAATTTGACACAGAGAAAACTCTTTGCAGCAGGACCAGTGCTCACCACCAGTTAGCAAGAAAAATAATACACTCTTACAAAGACAAGAGGTTGGAATAGGCACTAAATCAAAATTTCTTTGGCAAAGCGCATGGAAATTTGAATTATACGACGGGAACCACAAAAGTGCCGGAATAAGATGGTTAAAGAAGTGAAGGGTAGTTATTAAAATATTTGAGCACAGGCTTCTCTCAATTGCTTTATGTATTTTTATATCTGGAGGACTCAACCACGACCTGACAAAACTGCATTTTGATCAAATTGAAAAGTCGATACAGGCAAAGTGGAGTAATCACCTTACAAGCAATAAAATGGCGATAGTTATTGATTTATTGACTGTCTGTGCAACTTTGCTACTTTAAAACTTAAAAAGTTTGAAGTCTGAGCCATGCCAAGCTGAAAACTATACCCACTGATGAATGCCCAAGGAAGAATCATATTGCAGAAGTCAGTAGCAACCAATTAATAAAAGGGAAGGAATAAAATTAGAAAGCAAAGATTTCATTTTCATTTCTAGAAACGCAAGACGGTAATAGCCTTGTATTATATGTGGTAAAGAAAATCTCTGATGGGAAAAAGAAGATGGCAGGCTGCTGACCCACAATGGGTAGCCCGTGTAAGAAACACCAAGCCAGCAGATCGAAGAATTGCAGACACTTGGACATTCTATTAAAAAGAAGTTCATGTTACCTGAAATTTAACCAAATCTCTAGTTAAGCAACAACTCCAGGCAATAATGACTGAAACAAAAAGTCACTCTGGAGAACAAATGTATCCTTAAACTTTGGTGGAGCATGTCATGGTCCTGACGATCAGACGCATAATTGGTAAAGGAAAATAAACATGATTTAATCCGTAGATCTAATTGGAGGCTTTCCCTGGGGGCCCAGAAGGAGGTGGTGACTTTGCTTCTGAAGCTCGGATTAAGAAAGACAGGAGGACCAGAAGTGTAAGAAGAGGGCACCCAGGTCAGAAATAATGGAAAGAGGGAATTCCCTGGTGGTCCAGTGGCTAGGACTCTGCACTTTCACTGCTGAGGGCAGGGGTTCGAACCCTGGTCAAGGAAGTAGGATCCCGCAAGCTGTGCAGCATGGCCAAAAAATTTAAGAAAAGAAAATAAAAATGGAAAGAATTCTATCTGGGATCCCCTGGGAGATATAGATGGATAGGAAATGAGAATCCAGCCAAACACAGGAACAAAATGGAATGAACTCCAGGGACTTGATGAGAAATAAACTTAACCTGTGTAAGTTCAATACGGCACCCAAAGGGATGCAAAGACTGCTGAGCCCTGAACAACACAGGTTTGAACTGGGTGGGTCCACTTATACGTGGATTTAGTTCGATAAATATCATACCTGTATTTTCGTTTTATAGATCTTTACCTACGTGAGGGGAAAAGTCTGTGCTCGATTAGAGAGCCCAATATGTAGAATCACAAGAACTAGGGTTTGAGTCCTGATTCTATCCAGACTGTTTCAGCTTCCTGCCCTTGGGTGAGTCATTCATCAATTCCTTTGGTTTTGAGGCAGTGAGAGCAGGATGCGGCTTTTCGACTGTGCTGGGGGTCAGTGTCCCTAACTCCCACGTTGTTCAAGGGTCAACTATAGTCATCTGCACCTTAGAGGGGAGCCCTTGCTCCTCTCACCTGGTTTTATTTCTTCTCGCCAATAAGAGCACTTCTGCTGGCAGATGACACCTCTGCTTATGATTTCAGGAAGGACAGCATCCTAGATCCTGCATCTGAGATTCCTACTTGGTCTGGATCGTCGAGGTCAGAGCACAGCAAACTGCAGGCTGTGGGCTAAATCCGGCGTGCTGCCTGGCTTTGTAAATAAGTTCTAGAGGAACACAGCCATGCCCACTCCACATATTGTCTATGGCTGCTTTCACATCGCAACGGCACAGTTGAGTAGTTATGACAAAGGCCAAATGGCCCCCAAAGCCTCAAATGTTTACTATTCGGCCATTTACAGAAAACGTTTGCTGACTCCCGATCTACACGGTGGACTGAACACAGAACCAGCTCAGATTCTCTACCTGTCCCTGCATCTACAGCATTTTCAGTGGGACCTTGTGGCTCCTCTTCATTAAGAGGTAGAGTCTATTTCTCCAGCTCTTGAATCAGGGCTGGGCCTTGGGACATGCAGTGGAAGTGACAGCATGCATGTACTGAGTCTAGACCCCAAAGGCGACGCGGCCTCTGCTTTCTTCCTTGGCCTTCTGCCATGAGCAGAAACCTAGGCTACATGCTGGAAGATGAGCGACCACATGGAGTCAAGGTGGGTCATCTCAACTGAGGCCATCCTAGATCATCCAGGCTCACCAAGCACAGATTCATGAGTGAGCCCAGCCAAGAGCAGCTGGCTTTGACCCAATCAAACCACCCAGCTGACCTGCAGACCGTGAGAAAAATGAATGGTTATTGTTTTAAGCCACCAGGTGTTTCTGAAAGGGTTGTCATGTAGCAGCATCATAACAATGTTTAACAGGTATGATTTACGTGGGCTCCAAGGGAGAGAAGAAATGAAGATGCTAAGTTAGTTACAAGGGAGGACAACTAACTAAGTTAGTTGCAGCAACAGATAACACAGCTGGCAACAGAGACAGGATGGAATCGAACTTCACGCTGGAGGTGTCCATCCTGAAGAAAGAGCATCTCTCTTACACAACCGTATTTACCTACACAGGGACTTCGGAAGACACAAAGGACACCTAGGTCTTTTATCCAATCCTTAAAGGCAAGAAAGGATCTACAGAGCATCAGGGTAGCTGTGGGCTTTTCATATTCAACAAGCTTTCCTAGCTTGTTGAATGTTTTTAATGACGAAAGGGTGTTGAATTTTGTCAAATGTTTTTTCTGCATCTATTGAGATGATTATGTAATTTTTATTCTTCATTTTGTTAATGTAGTGTATCACATGGGTTGAATTTCAGATGTTGAACCATCATGGCACCTAGTGATAAATCCCATTTGGTCATGGTGTAAGATCCTTTTAGTATGCAAACCAGAAACAAGACAAAAAGACAACCCTCCGAATGGCAGAAAATATTTGCAAATGAAGCAACCGACAACAGATTAATCTCCAAAATATACAAACAGCTCATGCAGCTCAATATCAAAAAAACAAACAACCCAATCAAAAAATGGGCAGAAGAAAAAATTTAAAAAATAATAAAAAAAGAAGGTATTCCCTGGTGGCGCAGTGGCTGAGAGTCCGCCTGCCGATGCAGGGGATGTGGGTTCGTGCCCCGGTCCAGGAAGATCCCACATGCCGCGGAGCGGCTGTGCCCGTGAGCCATGGCCGCTAAGCCAGCACGTCCGGAGCCTGTGCTCCGCAATGAGGGAGGCCGCGGCAGTGAGAGGCCCGCGTACCGCAAAAAAAAAAAGGGCAGAAGACCTAAATAGACATTTCACCAAAGAAGACATACAGATGGCCAAGAGGTACTTGAAAAGATGCTCAACATCACTAATTATTAGAGAAATGCAAATCAAAACTACAATGAGGTATCACCTCACACCAGTTAGAATGCCATCATCAAAAAACCTACCAACAATAAATGCTGGAGAGGGTGGAGAAAAGGGAACCCTCTTGCACTGTTGGTGGGAATGTAAATTGATACAGCCACTACGGAGAACAGTATGGAGGTTCCTTAAAAAACTAAAAATAGAATTACCATATGATCCAGCAATCCCACTACTGGGCATATACCCAGAGAAAACCATAATTCAAAAAGAGACATGTAGGGCTTCCCTGGTGGTGCAGTGGTTGAGAGTCCGCCTGCCGATGCAGGGGACACAGGTTCGTGCCCCGGTCCGGGAAGATCCCACGTGCCGCGGAGCGGCTGGGCCCGTGAGCCATGGCCGCTGAGCCTGCGCGTCTGGAGCCTGTGCTCCACAACGGGAGAGGCCACAACAGTGAGAGGCCCGTGTACCGCAAAAAAAAAAAAAAAAAAAAGAGACATGTACCCCAATGTTTATTGCAGCACTATTTACAATAGCCAGGACATGGAAGGAACCTAAGTGTCCATCGACAGATGAATGGATAAAGAAGATGTGGCACATATATACAATGGAATATTACTCAGTCATAAAAAGAAATGAAATTGAGTTATTTGTAGTGAGGTGGATGGACCTAGAGTCTGTCATACAGAGTGAAGTAAGTCAGAAAGAGAAAAACAAATACCGTATGCTAACACATATATATGGAACCTAAAAAAAAAAAAAAAGAAGAACCTAGGGGCAAGACGGGAATAAAGATGCAGACCTACTAGAGAATGGACTTGAGGATATGGGGAGGGGGAAGGGTAAGCTGGGACAAAGTGAGAGAGTGGCAAGGACATATATACACTACCAAATGTAAAATAGATAGCTAGTGGGAAGCAGCCGCATAGCACAGGGATATCAGCTTGGTGCTTTGTGACCACCTACACGGGTGGGATAGGGAGGGTGGGAGGCAGACACAAGAGGGAGGAGATATGGGGATATATGTATATGTATAGCTGATTCACTTTGTTATACAGCAGAAACTAACATACCATTGTAAAGCAATTATACTCCAATAAAGATGTTAAAAAAAACCAGATGAATGGATAAAGATGTGGCACATATATACAATGGGATATTACTCAGCCATAACAAAGAATGAAACTGGGTCATTTACAGAGATGTGGATGGACCTAGAGCCTGTCATACAGAGTGAAGTAAGTCAGAAAGAGAAAAACAAATATCGTATATTAATGCATACATGTGCAATCTAGAAAAATGGTACAGATGAACCTATTTGCAGGGCAGGAATAGAGACGCAGACATAGAGAATGGACATGTGGACAAGGGGGGTGGAAGGGGAGGGTGGGACGAATTGGGAGATTAGGTTTGACATGAATACACTACCACGTGTAAAACAGATAGCTAGTGGGAACCTGCTGTGCAGCACAGGGAGCTCAGCTCGGTGCTCTGTGATGACCTAGATGGGCGAGACTAGGGGGGTGGGGGCGGGGAGGGAGGTCCAAGAGGGAGGGGGTATATGTATATGTATAGCTGATTCACTTTGTTGTACAGCAGAAACTAACACACCATTGTAAAGCAACTATACTCCAATAAAAAAAAATAATAATAATGTTTTAAAAAAAAACCCTTAAGTGTTTCATGAAAACACATTTTCCTTACCACCCTGCATGTTCCCTCATTCCCAAAGTTTGTCTAATCAGTCCTTTGATGTCTGTAGCTCACAGAAGGGACCTGATGGATTCCAGTTCTGCTCAGGGAGATTAAGCAAGTCAAACTGAACTTTTGGGGGACCTGCTGCGATTTCTGTTCACCAAGAACTTGTGAGGCCATTAAAACATGAATCTATGCCTGGCATTTTAAATATCTTCTCCTGAAAACTCCTCAAAGTGTTTACATTAATTAGAGACTATTTTCTTTCAAACGAAATACATCTACTCAAAGTGAAAAGACCACTAACCGAGAAATTTGCGTGAATCCCATCTGGCTGTGTGACCTCCACTGACCCCCACTGACCTTCACCGCCCTCCTCTCAAAAACTACAGTCCTGGGCTGGACTGTTTCTCAGGTGCTTTCCACCCAGAGCAGATGACACAGAGACTGAAACTTAGTACCAGCCCCTTCCACACGCTTGGGGACAAGCAAACAATCTTCAATTCATCAAAACTTTTTTTTTTTTTTTTTTTTGCAGCACATGGGCCTCTCACTGTTGTGGCCTCTCACTGTTGTGGCCTCTCCCGTTGCGGAACACAGGCTCCGGACGCACAGGCTCAGCGGCCATGGCTCACGGGAGCAGCAGCTCCACGGCATGTGGGATCTTCCCGGACTGGGCCACGAACCCGTGTCCCCTGCATCGGCAGGTGGACTCTCAACCACTGCGCCACCAGGGAAGCCCCATCAAAACTTTTTGTCTCTGCACAGATATTGGTTAAGCCTAGGGAACTTTCCAGAAATTTCAGAGCTGTCTTCACTGCCAGCTGTTTCTATCAGTCATTACAGAGCAGAAAATCATTTGAAAAAAGAACATACTCTTCACTGTTGGCAAAATTGAGATCATCTGAGTGATAATCTCACATCCTCAAAAGCTATAGTGATATCTGTGAGCATTATTGCCCTTAACAGTTAGAAATGGGAACCCAAAAGTACAACTCAGAAAAGATTATTAAAAACATAGAAAAAGCAAGCCCCAGGTAAGCAGGGGGATCTTGTAACCAGCAAGAAGCCAAGAGTCCACGCTCCTGTCCTTGATGGAAACGCATGTGCACCAGTAGGTGCTAGGAAGATGCTTGTTCCTCTCCAATCAAGCCAGAGGGAAACAGAGACCAGGAAGGCCGGGGCTGGCCTGGGCATAATCACAGGGCAAGTCCAGGAAGTGAGTTATCTACAATCTTCCAACTTGCCCTGCTTTTCGTGCAACTGCTATTTTAGTAAACAGAAGTAGCAAATCTAACGTCCTCATTTTACTTACGTTCTGGAAACTGCTCTGCATTACTCATCTGGCCTGGATCTGGGGGCAGGTCTGGATTACCTGGTGGAAAAGTCAGGCCTTCCCCCTGTCAACCTTCGAGTCACCTGTGCTTGGAAGGGCAGCACGAAAGAGCAGGCGAGGTGGCTGTCATCTTGGGACCTTCTCCTTCTGGCTACAGAGGTGCACTATCTAATTCCAGAAGTTTTCATCCTCTACAAGTAACCCCATGCCCACAGCAGTCCCTCTCCTGGCCCAGCCCCTCGTAACCACTCATCTGCTTTCCTTCTCTACAGATTTGCCTCTTCTGGACACGTCACAGAAATGGCATCATATCATACGCGGCCTTTTGTGTCTGGCTTCTTTCTGTTATTATAATGTTTTCAAGTTTTGCCCATGTTGGAGCATCAGTGCTTCACTCCTTTTTATGGGTGAATAATACTCCGTTGTATTTGATATACACACGTTGTGTTTGTCTACTCATCAGCTGATGGACATCTGGGCTGTTTCCACTTTGGGGCTATTGTGACTAATGCTGCTATGGTCACTCCAGCCTTCATGTAGACATGTATTTTCAGTTCTCTTGGGTAGATACCTAGGAACAGAATTACTGGGTCATATGGTAAGCCTACGTTTAACCTTTTGAGGAGCTGCCAGACCGAAATCACTTTTCTTAAGTAAGTTTTTTATTGAAATAAACATCTATCCATAAAAAGGCAAAAGTCCTAAGTGTATACACCTCCTCAAATTTTCACAAAGTGAGCTCACGCACATAACCAGCTCCCAGATCAAGGACAGAACGTGACCAGCGCCCAGAAGCTCCCTCAAGGCCCCTTCCGGGCCCCTACCCCACCCGTAAAGGTAATCACTATCCTCACACCACAGATGAATTTTGCCCGTTTCTGAACTTTATATAAACGGGATATTTTGTTTCCAGCTTCTTCTGTTCTACACTGTGTTGTAAGATCTACCCATGGTGTTGAGTTTATCTAACTATCGTTCGTTCATTCTCTATGCTCTACAACAGTGAACTTTTTCTATTAAGGGCCAGAGAGTAAATATCTGTAGCTTCGTGGGCCACGTGGCCTCTGTCGGGACTACTCAACTCTGCCACTGTCACGTAAAAGCAGCCAGAGACAATACACAAATTAATGGCTGGGGCTATGTGGCAATGAAACTCGATTTATCGACAATGAAGTCTGAATTTCATATAATCTTCACCTGTCACCAAGTATTATTCTTCCTTCAGTTTCTTTCCATCATTAAAAAATATAAAAATCAATTCTTAGCTCATTTTGGCTCAGGCAGTGAGCTGGATTTGGCCCACGGGATGACGTTCTTTGCCGCTTCCTGTCCTATAGTATTCAATGGTGCAAACAGACCCCAGTGAGTTTATCCATTCTATTGTGGGCTGGCCTTGCCGTCCTTCTCCTCCCTGTGCCCTCGCAGTAACTCAACTGCCATTCAGGGCTTGGCAAATGTTTCCTACAAAGGGCCACATGGGAAATATTTTCAGCTCAGGGGCCATGCAGCCTCGGTCACAATTCGTCTACTCAGCCCTTCGGTCGTTGAAACACAGAGCAGCCCAGACAGAGCAGAAAGAAGACATGTGCCTGTGTGCCCTGACGTGCGACCTACAGAAACAGGCCGCGCTCGGGGGCTGCTGGGCGCTACTTGACACAAGCAGTCACGGGCCACCTGCCACCTGCCAGGCCCTTGTCCACAGTGCCAGAGCCACCGGCAGGCCGTCAAGCCTCACCTACCAAAAGAAGCAGCAGAGCAAGCACCACCATCCACTGGGAATGTACAAAGATGAAGAGACATGGCCTTCCTGCACAGGATTCTGGAAGGGAAGGATGGGACCCTGCAAATGCAAGCACAGGACCTCCCGAGCGACATTTCAACCTGGAAGCTGCAAGGGAATAAAAGGTAGTTCTTAACACACACACATACACATCAAGGTTTCTAGGATATCCTACCACCGGAAAAGTTTCTCCAACAAATTAGCTATCCAAATGCTTCAAGACACCAGATGCCCCTGGCTTGTGAATACGAATATGGTCATAGCATCACTTTGACAAAGTGGTCAAGGTCATCAGGGCTAGCGGTCACACATACTCACAAGAGACCGTGAAAGGAGTAGGACACAAGGAGGAGAGGATCCCAGAACACTGAGTTCAGAGCCAGGCCTTAGATGACAACTAAAAAAAAATATATGGAAAAAAGCTTCATGTCTTACAGATTTTCCAGAAGCTCCAACAACCAATCACAAGTCACTTTTCTTGCAACCTGCATGGATTACAGCAGGCACTAAACTCAGGGCTGACGTCTGCTGGCCGCCAGCTCCTTGGTGCTGGCCGCTCCTCTGAAGGCCACCAGCCTGGGCTCCCTGGGGCTCAGAGGGGGTGTCACTGCACCACGGGGCCACCAGAGGGTGCTGTGTGAGCAGCCCTGCTGCCTGGGGCAGCTGAGTCCACTGGGCGGGGCCTGCTTCCTCTCCATCTGCTCCAACCAGTACCCCGCCCTGCCTCACCTGCCATCCTTCCCTCAGCCTCCTTTAGCCCCAGCTCCTGCCTCAGGTCACAGGAACTCCTGTCTCCACAGCCCATGGCTTCTGCTCTGTGCCCTGAGCAACTCAAGGCCAATTCCTGCTCCGACCCGTGGCCACTCCTCTGTCACCTTCAGTGGCTTCTCGGCTTCTACACACCCTCTGACTCCAGTGCTTCCCAAGGTGTGCTTGCAGTGGGTGTGTCTCACACAGCCTGCTGACCGAAGAGTCGAGTCGCGTCAGAATCCACACTGTGTGATTCCATCTACGTGGCATCCTATAAATTATACGTTAGGTGGTGACATGGAGACTTCGTGTTTGATCCGTTAAGCCATACAGTCAGGTGTTATGCACTTTGGGGTGTGTTTGCTATACTTTGCAATTTGAAGAAGTGTTTGAAAATGTGGGCTGCCCATCAGGAAATGCAGCTTCTTAGGCACGATTCTCATTTGTGGCTTTTGCCCAGTACATCTGTTCCTTCTTCCAGCGATAGTAGTGTCATTTTTCTTTGGAGCACAAGCCCTTCTCCACTCTCCACGGTCCTGGAGGTTTGGGTAGAAGGGGACTATGGTGGGAAGGAAAGCTCCAGTTCGATGGGCAGGGACTTCGGGGCTGTCTAAAAACGCTCACTTTCTTTTGAGATGCAGAAGTGTTTGGAGAAGAAGAGGATGCTCTGAAAGAGCCCTCTGACAGGCCCGTGGAGGGAGGCCTGGAGGAAGAAGCTGAAGGGGGGATGGGGGCTTAGGACACCTGGGCCCTGCAGGCCAATGTGGGTGCCTCGCCAGACCCGCCGAGCCTGGGCTGCTCACCTGTAAAAGGGCTGAGCGCCCTCCGAGGTGGCCTGGAAACAGGCAGAGAAACGCTGGCACCTGGCATTCGCTAGACGAGCTGGTTACTGACTAGATGGCAGTGCAGCCGAGCATCCAGCTCCGCACAGGGATGCAAGAGCAGGTCATTCTCGCCCCCCCCCAGAATTATCCCCCCCCTCCATTTGGTACCAAAGCTTCCCCTCCCCACCGTGGGCACGTGACCCAGGCTGGCCAATGACAGTCTCCAACCGCCAGGCACAGCGACTGGCTGTGGGGCGAGCAGGGGACCCATGCAGTGCCACATGCGGACGACAGAGAAAAGGAGGACCCTCTTTCCAGGGGAGTGGCTACCCTGGGAGCCACCACCTCTACGGCGGGTCTACAGCGGGGGGATGAGACCGGGCGACACAGACCAAAGATGGATGGACCAGTGGCACCCAACAGGCAATTCGGCCCCCAGGGGTCACTGGGCACATTTTGTCACATCTGACAGGGGTGCTGCTGGCATCTAGTGGGTGGAGGCCAGGGATACTGCTCAGCACCCTACAGTGACCAGGACGGCCCCAAGTGCCGACAGCGCTGAGGCGGAGAAATTCTGCCTTAATTCAAAACTGGACCAAACGAGCCTTTTGGGCACTTCCCTGCAGGGGTTATATTTGGGGGCCCCAGAGTCAACTGGTGACCTTTGAACCATGTGGATTCACAGGTCATTTCTCCCCAAAGTGGCCTTCCAGGACCAACTGTGTCCCTAAGCAACCACTTGGCAGTGCCTGGAGACATTCTCAGATGTCACAATTGCGGGGGAGGTCGGAGAGTGGCATCAAGTGGGTACAGGTCAGGGACGCTGATAAACATCCTAAATGCGCAGGACGGCCGAACAGCAAAGAACGGCCCGCGCCAATGTCAACAGCGACAGCCGAGAAACTGAATAAGTAAAGGCCTTCCAGTTCCTGAGGCCGGGTTCCCTGACTCCTGCCAACGCCACCAGTTCTCCCCGCCGTGACAGCGAGAGCTGCGCCCCTCCCACCAGTTCTCCCCGCCCTGACGGCCAGAGCGGCGCCCCTCCTACCAGTTCTCCCCGCCCTGACGGCCAGAGCGGCGCCTCTCCCACCAGTTCTCGCCGCCCTGACGGCCAGAGCTGCGCCCCTCCCACCAGTTCTCCCCGCCCTGACGGCCAGAGCGGTGCCCCTCCCACCAGTTCTCGCCGCCCTGACGGCCAGAGCGGCGCCCCCCCCACCAGTTCTCCCCGCCCTGACGGCCAGAGCGGTGCCCCTCCCACCAGTTCTTCCGGAACTGACAACCAAAGCGGCGCCCCTCCCACCAGTTCTCCCGGCCCTGACGGCCAGAGCGGCGCCCCTCCCACCAGTTCTCCCCGCCCTGACGGCCAGAGCGGCGCCCCTCCTACCAGTTCTCCCCGCCCTGACGGCCAGAGCGGCGCCTCTCCCACCAGTTCTCCCCGCCCTGACAGCTAGAGCGGTGCCCCTCCCACCAGTTCTCCCCGCCCTGACGGCCAGAGCGGCGCCCCTCCCACCAGTTCTCCCCGCCCTGACGGCCAGAGCGGCGCCCCTCCTACCAGTTCTTCCGGCCCTGACGGCCAGAGCGGCGCCCCCCCCCACCAGTTCTCCCCGCCCTGACAGCTAGAGCGGTGCCCCTCCCACCAGTTCTCCCCGCCCTGACAGCTAGAGCGGTGCCCCTCCCACCAGTTCTTCCGGAACTGACAACCAAAGCGGCGCCCCTCCCACCAGTTCTCCCGGCCCTGACGGCCAGAGCGGCGCCCCTCCCACCAGTTCTCCCCGCCCTGACAACCAAAGCGGCGCCCCTCCCACCAGTTCTCCCCGCCCTGACAGGCAGAGCAGCGCCCCTCCCACCAGTTCTCACGGCCCTGACGGCCAGAGCGGCGCCCCTCCCACCAGTTCTCCCGGCCCTGACAGCCAGAACGGCACCCCTCCCACCAGTTCCCGCCCTGACGGCCAGAACGGCGCCCCTACCACCAGTTCTCCCCGCCCTGACAGCGAGAGCGGCGCCCCTCCCACCAGTTCTCCCGGCCCTGACAGCGAGAGCGGCGCCCCTCCCACCAGTTCTCCCGGCCCTGACAGCGAGAGCGGCGCCCCTCCCACCAGTTCTCCCCGCCCTGACAGCGAGTGCGACACCGTTCCCACCAGTCCTCCCGGAACTGACGGCCAGAGCGGCGCCCCTCCCACCAGGTCTCCCCGCCCTGACGGCCAGAGCGGCGCCCCTCCCACCAGTTCTCCCGGCCCTGACAGCGAGAGCGGCGCCCCTCCCACCAGTTCTCCCCGCCCTGACAGCGAGTGCGACACCGTTCCCACCAGTTCTCCCCGCCCTGACAGCGAGAGCAGCGCCTCTCCCACCAGTTCTCCCCGCCCTGACGGCCAGAGCGGCACCCCTCCCACCAGTTCTCCCCGCCCTGACGGCCAGAGCGTCGCCCCTCCCACCAGTTCTCCCCGCCCTGACGGCCAGAGCGGCGCCCCTCCCACCAGTCCTCCCCGCCCTGACGGCCAGAGCGGCGCCTCTCCCACCAGTTCTCCCCGCCCTGACGGCCAGAGCGTCGCCCCTCCCACCAGTTCTCCCCGCCCTGACGGCCAGAGCGGCGCCCCTCCCACCAGTCCTCCCCGCCCTGACAGCGAGAGCGGCGCCCCTCCCTCCAGTTCTCCCCGCCCTGACGGCCAGAGCGTCGCCCCTCCCACCAGTTCTCCCCACCCTGACGGCCAGAGCGGCGCCCCTCCCACCAGTTCTTCCCGCCCTGACAGCGAGAGCAGCGCCTCTCCTACCTTCCCACACATTTGGAGCACTGGGCAGCTGGCTAAAATGCGGATTCTGATCCAGCATGGCCAGGGTAGAGCCTGAGACTCTGCATTTCTCACAAGATGTTGCTGCCGGTCTGCGGACCACACTTTGAATATAGAAAAGGGACCGGGCTGAAGTCAGTAACCCAGGGAAGAGGGAGGGGTGAATTGGGAGATCGGCACTGACATATACACACACTAGCAGACAGTTAAGAACCTGCTGTACAGCACAGGGAACTCTACTCAGTGCTCTCTAATGGCCTATATGGGAAAAGAATCTCAAAAGAAGAAACGCGGGGAGCCAGGCGGGACTGGGGGCCAGAGACAGAATCACGGCCCAAGGAGATTAAGAAGCCGTGGTCAGGGGCTTCCCTGGGGGCTCAGTGGTTGAGAATCTGCCTGCCAATGTAGGGGACACAGGTTCGAGCCCTGGTCCGGGAAAATCCCACATGCCGCGAGGCAACTAAGCCCGTGCGCCACAACTACTGAGCCTATGCTCTAGAGCCCGTGAGCCACAACTACTGAGCCCACGTGCCACAACTACTGAAGCCCGCGCACCTAGAGCCCGTGCTCCGCAACAAGAGAAGCCACCGCAATGAGATGCCTGTGCACCGCAACGGAGAGTAGCCCCCGCTCGCCACAACTGGAGAAAGCCCACGCGCAGCAATGAAGACCCAACACAGCCAAATTAATTAATTAATTAATTAATTAAATTTTTTTAAAAAGAATCCATGGTCAGAGGCAGGCAGGAGGGCAGGTGTCTTGGGGGCTGAGAAAGGAGAGCTCTGCGGAGGCGCGGTGAGCAGGGCCCAGGCCGGTCCCAGCCCTGGCTGCACAGCCCAATCACTTGGGGCCTTTCACAAAGGCCCCCAACCCCAGGTCCAGCCCGGAGTAGTTAAATCCGGGTCTGGGGGGCCCAGGTATCAGCATTTCTAAAGCTCCCCAGGTGCTTCCAAAGTGCAGCCTCTCAGGTGAGACCCTGAACCAGGCTGGGATGAGCCCATGAATCCCCTGGGGTCTTATTAAAATGCAGATTGTGATCCTGGAGGGGGATTGGGGAAGAGGGCAGTCTTGGAGCTCCTGCCTTTGAAGAGTGTCACATCTCTACTCAAGGGCTGCATTACCACGATCATCATCATGAACTTGTGATCCAGTGTAAACCCTTTCCCCCCAGTCCCTCCTCCTAGGGCAGCCAGGCCAGCTCCCCATCCACTCAGTTCTCTGACGCGGGAGGAAATCAGGACCTTAAAATGAATGCGGGGACGCCAGCCTGCCTTTATTCATGCCCTGGATCTCTGTGCACACAACACCATGACACTCTTCAAAAATGCAATCCAGGGCTTCCCTGGTGGCGCAGTGGTTGAGAGTCCGCCTGCCGATGCACACGGGTTCGTGCCCTGGTCCGGGAAGATCCCACATGCCGCGGAGCGGCTGGGCCCGTGAGCCATGGCCGCTGAGCCTGCGCGTCCGGAGCCTGTGCTCCGCAACGGGAGAGGCCACAACAGTGAGAGGCCCGCGTACCGCAAAAAAAAAAAAAAAAAAGCAATCCAATACAAATTCACAGCTAACTTCAAATTACACAGCAGACATGGGTCTCCCAATGTGCTCGTGTGGATAAAGAAAAAAAAATTTCTTTTGCCATGCATGTTTCAGGCCATAGCAAACATTTGTTAAACATACCAGTATCTTCTGCCCCCACAATGCTCGCTCACACACACACACACACACACACACACACACACACACAAAGGGACTTATGGGACTCCATCAAGTGAACAAATATATGCATATGAGAGGCTCAGAAGAAGAGAAAGAAACAGGCAGACACAGGGAGGAGGTGCCCATCCATGGCTCTCCCTGTGCCTCCCACCCAGCATTCCTGCCACAGCCCAAGGAAGTTAGAGGGAAGCCTTGACCTTGGTCGTTTCAGCCACAGTTGTAATACTGCCGCATGACTACACGCATGTGAACTGCCCTGGACACACGGCTCTGTCGTCCCCACCCAATTTCTAGAATAACTACTGTACCTGATGCTCCCAGTGCCCCACCCATATCCCTCAAGACCTTCCAGTGAGCTCCAGCTGATTCCCAGCTGTATGTGTGTGCCTGAGGTCACTGCCTCCGGCCCCGTGGAAGGTGGCTCTGCTGGCGTGGCACGCCTGAAGAGCATTACTGGGAGCAGGTATTAACCGATGTCTCGGGAACTGGTGCATAAATACTCCCACTCCCTCGCCCCCTGAATGGGGTCATTTCAAGGCATGTGTTTCATACCTGTGCAGAAAAGACTTAGCACTGCAGGCCAGAGACTGCTCTCTTCAGGAAGGCCTGCTGGCAAGGCTGGCCCTCGGCTGGCACCTGGGAACGTGGATTTCAGGAGGGTTGACACCATCCCCAGAACTGATAAGAATGGCTCGCGGTACCTAAACTGGCTGTCCAAATACTGTGACTGATACTGAACCCCTGCTCTCCTTCTGGGAGTCTGGAATTCTGATACAAGCTGGACAGAGAGTGCCTACAGGACCAGCCCCCCAACAGAAATCTGGGCACTGAGACTAACAGGCTTCCTGGGTAGAGAGCACTTCACCCGTGTTGCCTCAGCTCACTGTGGGAAAAGGAAGGGCATCCCTGTGGGACTCCACGGGAAGAGGACTCTGGCAGCCGGAGCCTGGTTTCCTCCAGACTTTGCCCCATCGCCTTTTCCCTTTGCTGATTTTGCTTTATATCCTACCATCAGAGGAAGTCACAGCAGCGAAGACAACTATACACCGAGTCCCCTAGTGAACCCACCCTAGGTCCTCCTAGTGAACCCACAGGTGACTTGGGGAGCTCGTGACACTGCAAGCATCATTTCCTAGAGTTTCCAAAGCATGCAGTTAAGCTCCGGCTGCCCACACGGGGAGCTGCATTAACAGCCCAGGCTCTAACGGGTGCCTTCTTCTCCCAGTCGCCCCTCCCAGGGTCCCTGCAGCACCCAAGAAACGCCCTGCACCAGAATCCTCGTCTCAGGGTCCGCTTCTGAGAGAACCCAAATGAAGGCAGCATCGCAGGCCATTTTCTCTTTCTTCAACCAGGGATGCCTTTGCCTGCGTAAATCCCTGAGTGATGTTTACCGCCCGGTACAAATGGGCAAAATCTTCGTGACCTAGGGCTAGGCAGAGGTTTTAGGGATGACACCAAAGCACGACCCTTAAAAGAAACCAAATGGGTAAGTTGTACTAATGGGCAAAGTAAAACCTGCCATCCATGCAAGAACGCAGGAAAACTCGCTGACACACTTTATTGATTGCAACAGGTGACCTGGCAAATCGGGAGGGCTGGGTCCCTGTCCCGCCCGCAGACATTCAGCTTCAGCAGCTCTGGGGCAAGGCCCGAGAATCTGCATTTCTTACAAGCTCCCAGGAAGACTGCTGCTGCTGCTGGCCCGCAGACCGGGCTTTAACAACCAGGGGCCCTTATAACCCTTCATTCCACTCCTGTTCCCCACTCCATTTCCTTCCCTGCATCCTTCCCGTCGTGTTTTAATTACTACTATTTTGATTATAGATCTTACTTATAAACTGGAATCATTGTTTCAAAGCTTGCTGCCTCTGAGCTCCTGAGGGCAGAGGCCTGCGTTACTCACCCCCATCTACCATCTGCACCTTTGAGGCAGTGTTTGCTGAGCCTGCTGTACAGTTACAATATCCCTTAACCCTAAAAAGCTCCACCCACCGCATACACGATCTCTCCTCCACAAGGAGCGTTATTAAAACTACATCCATCTAGACCTAGACATGATCACACTCAGTGAAGTAAGTCAGACAGACAGAGACAAATACCATATGACACCACCTATATGTGCAATCTTAAAAAATGATACACGTGGGGCTTCCCTGGTGGCGCAGTGGTTGAGAGTCCGCCTGCCGATGCAGGGGACACGGGTTCGTGCCCCGGTCTGGGAAGATCCCACATGCCGCGGAGCGGCTGGGCCCGTGAGCCATGGCCGCTGAGCCTGCGCGTCCAGAGCCTGTGCTCCGCAACGGGAGAGGCCACAACAGTGAGAGGCCCGCGTACCGCAAAAAAAAAAAAAAAAACAACCAAAAAAAATGATACACACGTGAACTTCCTTACAAAACAGAAACAGACCCACAGACACAGAACACAAACTTACGGTTACCAAAGGGGAAAGGGGGAGGGAGGGATAAATTAAGAGTCTGGGATTAAAATATGAAATAGATAACCCACGAGGACCTACTGTATAGCACAGGGAACTCTACTCAATATCTTGTAATAACCTGTAATGGAAGAGAATGTAAAAAAAAGAATACATATATTTACGTATATACGTATAACTGAATCACTTTGCTGTACACCTGAAACTAACACAACATTGTAAATCAACTACATTTAAATAAACATTTGTTTAAAAAACAAACAAAATTACATCCATCTAGAGATAGAAAACGTTATCAAGCAGTCAGCTCAATGCTTGAGACATCACCGCACAGGCACACTCAAAAATACATACAAGAAAGATAGCTTACCTGTGAGTATACACAGGACAAAAAGAATACGAAAACCATACTCAAGTCACTAGACGTGAAAATGAGAGGTTGGGACACGTCTCTCTGACTGCATCGCCTTTCATATGCACCATGGTCTGCAGTTTTATCCTCTGTAGCAACGCGAGTCTGAAGGGCATGCCTTGCTTTCCCCTCCTAGGTTCGGGGGGTTTCTTTAACTGCTCGATTCATCCTGATTATTCCCTTATTACTTTTCACCCAGGAAAAAAGCTGGGCTGACAAATATAGACAGATCTCTTCCTCGGTGCCGCCGGCCAACATCTTGGCTGACACCCAACCACAGGCATCTGACCCAGAATCTTGGGAGCCCAAAGAAGTGGACTTTGGACCCATCACAGCGGGAAGCAGGGTAGCAGCACCAAGAGTTGGCAGCCCCTTTAGCAGCCCGATGAGCCAAACCCTACTTCACATTTCTTATCCAAGTGGAGGAGGTCACAGGGAAATTGGTTTAAAACTCCCTTTAAATTCTCTCAAGAAATTTCTCTGAAATACGTTTTCATTTGTGGCCCAGAACTTTTACTCTAGGAAATCCTGTTCTACAGGATTTAAACTACGAGACTACAAGCCCACAGATACAAGAAGCTCAGCGAATCAGTACACCCCAAGCACCCAAATGAATAATAGAATAAAACCACACTAAGGAGTGGCATAATCAAATTGCTAAACCCAGTGAAAAGGCGGATATCTTAAAAGCAGAAAAAAAGACACCTATATACAGAGAAAACTATGTGACTAGACACAACCACAAGGATGAACAACCTACCACTACATACACTCACTGACAAGGATGAAATTCACAAACCCAATGTCAAGGGAAGGCCAGACACAGGAACACGAGTCCATTAAAACAAAGTTCCAAATAAGCAAACCGAATGTGTGGAGTTAATCAGGACAGCAGTTACCCTTGGGCTGAGGAGTGACCAGAACGGACATGGGGGTGGCTTCTGGTGGCTGGTCACGTTTTTTCTTTTTCTTTTTTTTTTTAATATTTATTTATTTAGTTAGTTAGTTAGTTGTGCCGGGTCTTAGTTGCAGCTCGCCAGCTCCTTAGTTGCAGCACGTGGGCTCCTTAGTTGCGGCGTGCGAACTCTTAGTTGCGGCATGCATGTGGGATCTAGTTCCCTGACCAGGGATCGAAGCCGGGCCCCCTGCATTGGGAGCAAGGAGTCTTAACCACTGTGCCACCAGGGAAGTCCCACTTCCTGTTTCTTGATCTGGGCACTGGTTACCCAGGTGTGATCACTTTGTGAAAATTCATCAAGCTGTACACTTACACTTTACACACTTTTCTGCACATATATTTCAATAAAAGATTTATTACTCAAGGCAACCCAGAAGACCCATCAACTAGAATTAAATCTCACCGCCATACTGTACAAAAGTTAGATTTTTTAGTTGGCATGCTGCAACACTTCTCTCAAGCACCTGTGAACTACTTTCTTTCTGTTTTAAAATACCTACCTAGAAAAACTGATCTCCCACTGAAATAATTCATGTCCAAAGTCTAAACCCTCTGACCGAGCAAAGGCACTGGGGTTGGCAAACACACCATGACATGGGCTCCAAGCTGCATTACAGGCCGGAGCACGTTTCCCTGGTGCAGGGAGAAAAGGGGAGATGCTCCCAAAGCAAGTGACATCCCAGATTTGCAATGCTGGGTGCTTGAAGTGACAGCAGACATCCAGACCCCACTGGCATTTGCGGGCTAGTGGAGACTGAAGTCTCCAGGCTATGAAGATCCACAGGGAAGTAGACATTTTCCTGAAATATACACAGTTGTCCATTTACTTAAATCAGTACACTGGAGCTCATGATCAATACGCCCTAACTTACACTCAATAACCTAAATCGTGCATGGAGCTCCTCTCCTCCCCAGGTGTATTATCTAGAATGCTACATAACAAACCACCTCAGAACTCAGCAGCTTAAAATCATACACATATAATCTTACACAGTATCTATGGGCTGGGGATTCAGGAGCAGCTTGGCTGGGTCTTTCTGGTTCGAGGTCTCTCAGGAGGTTGTCGCCCAGGGCCGCAGGCATCTGAAGGCAAGTCAGTGCTGGCTGTTGGCGCAAGGGCTTGGTTCCACTGCACCCTGCGCCTCCACGGGACTGCTTGAGCGTCCTCGGGACATGGCAGTCAGCCGTCTCTTATGACCTAGCCTGGCGAGTCACACGCCGTCCCTTCCAGCGTACCCCGCCGGTGGCAGTCAGCCCTGAGGGACTCAGTGTGGGAGAGGCTGCACCTGGCCATGAACACAGGAGGCAGTCATCGGGCCCGTCCTGGAGGCCAGTTCCCCCACTAGTCAAAGCTCCTCCCCTCCCCTCGCCATCTCACCTGAAACCCCAGCAACTTCAAATTCATTTGAGATGATGGAGTCTCGCTTTCAAGATGCAGACACCTTTAGGCGGGTGACAGGCCACGCTTCATCCACCCCCTCTAGCCAATGCTCCAGCCACCGCACGGCGCTCCCCAGGGGGGTTAGGCCCAGCGGCGCTGACACTGAGATGAGCCCCCTGGTGGCCACGTGGCGAGAGGCCGAGGGCCACGGCACCCTCGGGCGTCCCCAAGAGAAGAAAGCTTAGACCGCAGGATGCGCAGAAAGAGACGTGAGAATTAAAGTTTGTCAGCTTCAAAATGGTGCCTGGAGAGGGCACAGAGGCGGAGGGTCACTTCTACCTCTCCCTCCTGCTTCCCCCTTGGCCCCTGCCCAGCACCCAGCCCTCCCGCACCCCTTCTGCCCCCCGAGGCTGGCGAGCTGGTGCAGGGCGCGGCCGCCCTCCGTGGCACAGTTCCTGTGGCCCCAGGGCTGCGCGGCTATGTGTCCCCTTTCGGAACATGGCCTGCGTGCTGGGAAGCGGCCGAGGCCAACTGCACACGGCCTCCGGTGACGCAATGGACTCTGTTCTCACATCCCCCCCACCAGAGGGCAGGGAGATGGCCATGAGTTCTCCGCGTTCCCGGCACCCAGGGCCAAGGATGGAGACCGTCCCCAGAGCCCCCTCCTCACAGTAATAAGAACAACAACGACTCTGTACAGGGCTCCCGTCCTAAGCGCTTCACACGCATCCGCCACCAGGGCTCCTGACACTCTCTGAAGTAAATGCCGTCACCCTCAGGCCCACGTTACAGATCAGCAAACTGAGGCAGAGGGGAGGTTAGGTCTCAAGCCCAAGTCCCACAGACAGTGAGCGGGGAGCCAGATTCCCACCGGGGCCCTGAGGGCCCTTCCTCTTGGGTCGTGAGAGGACTGAACACGCCTCGTTCCTCTCGGGACCCAAGAGCTACCTGCTTCCACGGAGAGGGCACTGCTCGCCAAGCCTCTCCTAAACTGCGCGGAAAGCGCTCAAGTAAAGGCTGCTGGGTTACCGTCCAACCTCCCGGGTGGGCGATGGCTCGTGTGCCCCGGAAAACACCGCTGGATTAGTTCACCTGGGTTGCCCTGACCAGCCCCACAGGCCAGGTGGCTCAAATGGCAGAAACTTCTTGTCTCCCAATGCTGGAGGCCAGAAGCCTGAGATCCAGGCGACAGTACGCCTGGATTGGTTCCTTGGGGGCTGTGAGGGCAGGATCCATCCAGGCCTCTCTCCCTGGCTGGTAGACGGCCGTCTTCTCCACGCGCCCCTTCACACCCTCTTCGCTCTGCGCCTGTCTGTGCAGAAACCTCCTCTTCTTATAAAGACCCCAGTCACACTGGACTGCGGCCAACCTCATGGCCTCGTTCTAAGTTGATTACCTCTATAAAGATCTCGTCTCCAAGTAAGGTCGTATTCTGAGGTACTACGGGTTAGGACTTCACCACGTGAGCTCTGAGAGACACGGTATCAGCCCATAACAGCGGCTGAAGACGATGCTCGTGAGAAACGCCGCGGCGTCCCTCCCTCTCCTGGGACCTCTGCAGACCATCTTCCTCCGCAACAATCTACTTCCTGCTCATGTGGGCTACTCCCCCTCGTGGATGAAAACAATGTCACAGACACTCACAACTAGCATCTCCGTGAAGGTTAAATGCACGGAGTCCTCCAATGCAGCCTCGAGGCGTCCTTCGCAGTGTCCTCAGAGCAAGGCCACAGCGGGAACATGGCCACGGGGTGGCTTCACCGTATTCCAGCGGGGCTACCAAGGTGAGGGCTGAAATGTCAGTCAACTCCTATGTTTTGGGCAAAAGGCAGGCTGGTGGGAGGCCTGACGGAGCTAAGAGGAAAATAATGTGTCTGGGATCGCTGCGGTGGCCCCTCTCGTCCTAACCCAACCAGCACCTCCAAGGGCTCCGGTGGATGGAAACAATAAATTTTACACTGACCATCGCGACCCAGAAGGGAGGCTAAGATCCCGGCAGGAGGTAAGCTCCGGCCACCCCCAGAGACGTGGTAAAAAGTGCGGGGCGAGCCCAGGAGAAGCAACAGCAGCCGCGAGAAATGAGTCAGCAGGTCCCCGGGCACCAGGGCAAGGAACAGACCTCCCGAGGGGATTAACAGAACTCTGCGTGTCTGTGTCACGCTCCCTCCAGCCAAACCCCACCCCCACCCCCGGATCAGCGCTGCCGCTGGTGGGAGCGGGCCCCGCAGCATCCTCGGGGGGTCGAGGGCCCAGCCTAGCCCGCGGGGCTCTCCCCGCACGGGACCCCAGGAGGGGGACAGTCACCTCCAACGGGGAAGTCTCTGGTCTCAAACTTCCATCAGTCCAACCGACGGCCAGCTCCCTGCTCTCAGGACCGGCACAAGGACCTGCACGGGAGGGCTCGGCGACAGTGGACCGTGGGTGACCCAGGCTGGCCAGCACGGGGGGTGGCGTAGCCCTCCAGACAGAGAACAGCCAGTTCACAGGGAAAGAGGCAGGCGGCGGGCTCAAGGGCCTGCGAGAAAGCTCGAGCGACTTCATCCACACCAGGAGGCCGGAAGGGGAGCCTTTCCAGTGTCGTATGTGGAATACAAGAGCTGTCGCCTCTGCTGTCCCTGCGAACTGCCGCCCCTCACTGGTGACACTGTCCTGACAGGTGCGGCAGGTGGCCTCCAGCTCGAGGCGCTGTAATCACACACTCACAGTGTGACCTGACCACACGTGCTCCTCTGATGTCCAAGGCCCACCTGGCTCCGAGCACGACATGGCTGCTAAATTAGTTAAGGGCACGGTCCTCTAAGCTACAGCTCACCTGGCCACCCAGGTCACCGCTCACGTGGCCACCGTCCCCACCTCCTCGCTGGCCACCCTGCTTTCTCTCTCTCACCCACCTCTGACTTTTCTCCTTACAGCAGCCACAGCCATCCTTTCAAACACAAGTCCAGAAGTGTCACTCTCCCACCCAAGAGCACCCAGTGGCTTGCCATCACACCTAGAGTCACCAGGGTTGGTGCCACTCCTTCTGAGTCCCCATAGGGTCCGCCCAGCCACCCTTCCAAGCACCTCTCCCACCACGCTTCTCTGGGTGGTTCTTCTCTGGACACGCCCACCTCCTTGCTGCCTCGCCGCAGGGCCTTTGCACTGGCTGTTCCCTCAGCCCAAGCTCTCTGCCCCCTCGATGTTCACGTGGCTCCCCCTCAGTCCCTGGTCACATGTGAGCCGTCAGACGGGCCTCCGTGACCGCCCTGTCTAACCAGGGTTCTGAATCCACCACTGCCCACCCTCCGCCTCCCGCTATATTTCACGCGACAGCACAACCTATCAGTTATCTTCTCTTTCCTCGACTTGAATGTCACTTCCACCGAGGCACGAACCTTGGCCATTTGGTTCCATGGTAAACCTCAGTACCTAGACTGGTAGGTCTCAACCGGGGGCAATTTTGCCCACCAGGGAACACTTGGCAATGTCTGGAGTTCTGCTGTCACAAGTGGGGAACGGGGCAGTGGTTGCAACCCACATCGAGTGGGTGGAGGCCAGGGACGCTGCTAAACATCCTACAGGACAGCCCTCACCACAGAGAATCATCCAGCCCGAGAGCCCACAGTGTCCAGGGTGAGAAACCCTGGCCTAGACACACAGCAGGGACCCAACAGATACTGGTTGAACAAAGAAGTAAATGAGGGAGTGAATGAATGAATAAATGAATGAATATCGAGGCTCACGTCTCATGGAAACGCCTTTGTAGTCCTCAGGATATCGGTGGTCTTTTCTCAGGGTACTAACATTTCACTTAATTTTTCATCCAACGAATATTTAATGAGCACTTACTCTGCCACGTGCTATGTGCTGGGTTTACAGTGGTGAACAAAGCACACACAGTTCCTTCCCTCACAGAGCCTACAGTGCAAAAAAGAACATTCTGTACAAGGCATCTGGGGACCTGGGTGGTTCCCCAACTGTCGCCACTGGTCACGTGACCTTGGGCAAGTCACCTGACTTCTCGGGACATCTCTTGGTCATATGTAAAATATAAGGGTTGCTTTGATTTTTGAAGCTAGCTAGCTTCCAACATCTAAATTCTATGCATTTAGTTAATCCCAGAGGTCTTTTCCTGTTTGGCATTTTTACATTGGCATAATACCACAAGCGCTGATTACAAAAGCTTGAGGAATCCACACACCCATCAAGAGGGGACTGGTTAAGTAAACTTGCACACCGTCCACACTCTGGAACATGCTGTGAGCGAGCTGATGTACAACAGCTTCCAAACACCAGGACTGAGAGAAACGAGGTCTATCAAGTATATTCCTCTCCCAAGTACTTTCACAAGAAAATGGAATGAATGAATGAATCAGTGCTACATGATACAACACAGCTGAATCTCACAATCACGCTCAGTGCAGAAGCCAGACATAAGCGTGTACAGATCATAGAACTCCAGGTATATGAAGTTCAAGAACAGGCGAAAGTAAACTGTGCTGACAGACATCAGCATGGTGGTACCCTCCAGCCAGAGGATTTGACTAAAGGAGGGCAAGATGAGGCCCTGTGGGAGTACCAAGAATGTTCTCTTCAGTTGGTCAAAACCAACTGAATTAAGATCCATGCATTTCATTCCATGTAAATTACATCCTAGTGAAGAAAAAGGAAAAAGGAAAGTGCTACGTACATTCTACAGATGGATGTATTTGCATAGACATTTTCTGAAACAGTATATAAGACAGTTATCAGTGGTTGCCTTTGGAAGTGGGATGGGGGACCGGGAATGGGAAAGAGATGTTGTTTTCTTTCCATAACCTTTATCCTGCGTGAAATCCTCCCAGAAAGCATCTATTACTATTTCGATGGAAAACAAGTCATTCAAAAACTATTTATCACTCTCTAGAAAGGAAACCACCCCTGCCCTTAGAAAGAACAACTTATCTCTGGCCAGCCCCTGACAATACAGTCAAGCAAAGGTTTGATAATAAGGCCACCACACGTCAGAATTTGCAGAGGGCTCATACACCCACCCTCCTCACCACTAACTAATCCCCCTGGGTCTGGTTTGGGAGGGTGCAGGGCTGGAGGGCTGTTGGGCAAGCTGGGAACCTCCGGGCCAGCAGGTCTCACCTGGGGCCTCAGGTTCGTGCGGTCAAGGGCACCTGGAGCTCAGGTTAAGAATGCTCCCCTTGGGGCTTCCCTGGTGGCGCAGTGGTTAAGTCCGCCTGCCGATGCCGGGGACACGGGTTCGTGCCCCGGTCCGGGAGGATCCCACATGCCGCGGAGCGGCTGGGCCCGTGAGCCGCTGAGCCTGCGCGTCCGAAGCCTGTGCTCCGCAACGGGAGAGGCCACAACAGTGAGAGGCCCGCGTACCGCAAAAAAACAAAAAACAAAAAGAATGCTCCCCTTGGGCTTCACCCTCAGATCTCAATCAGAATCCCTCACATGTCCAAGAGTCTATATTTCTTTTCTACCTTCTTTTGAATTTTCTATTGTGCACATTTTCAAATACACAGCACATTATGGAGAAGAGTCCAATTAATAACACCAGATTCAACCAGTGTTCCTATTTGACTGTATTTGCCTCTTCTCGCTCTCTCTCCATTCAATTGAACCGTTTAAAAGTAAATTATTGTGGTTCTCAAAGTGTAGTCTGGGAACACCATGAGGTCCCCAAGGCTTTTTAAGGGGGTCCATGCTGCCAAAAACATTCTTATAATAATTGTACATTTTTATTTGCCTTTTTCCATTCTCATTCGAGGGTACAGTGGAATTTTCCAGAGGCTACATGACACGTGATACTGCAACAGACTGAATGCAGAAGCAGGTTTGAGAATTCATCTGTCTTCTATTCAGCCATACATTAAAAAGATCTCCAAAAATGTTAAAAAAAAAACCTTTAAAAGTAACTTATTGCTCTCATTGACACTTCACCCCTAACTACTTCAGCATGCATCACTGAAAAATACGAGTCCTGTACATATACACGTGTTAGTTATCTAGTGCTGTGTAACAAATTACCCTGAAACATGGCAGCAGGAAACAACCATGTCTCATCTCACCGTTTCTGTGTCAGGAATGAGGAGTGGCTGAGCTGGGTGCCTACCACACCACAAGCTTATGGCATCTAATCAAATTTACAACAGTCTCCTCGCATGATCTAGGAGGCAGGCACATAAAAATAACCCAGGTGTCCCCAAAGCCTATTACTGATGTTTGTTCAAGCCAGGATCCAATCAAGGGCACAAGTTATAGCTGGTTATTGTCATGGACTGAATGTATCCCCCAGAATTCATATATTGAAATCCCAATCCCCAATGTGATGGTATTAGGAGGTGGGGCCTTTGGCAGGTGATTAAGTAATGAAGATGGAGCACTCAGGATGCAACTAGTGCCCTTATAAGAAGAGGCCAGAGAGCTCTCTTCCCACCATGCGAGGACACAAGAAGGCAGCCATTTGCAATGCAGAAGAGAGCCCTCACCAGAACCCAGCTATGCGGGAACCCTGAGCTCAGACTTCCAGCCTCCAGAACTGTGAGAAATAAATGTCTGTCGTTGATGAGCCACCCGGTCTGTGGTACTCTGTCACAGCAGCAGGGCTGCCTAGGACAGTGATTCCATCGCTTAAGTCTCATTTGATGGAGGATCCGCCTCCATTTTCTTTTTTAACTTATTTATTTTATTTATTTATTTTTGGCTGCATTAGGCCTTCCTTGCTGCGCGGGGCCTTTCTCTAGTTGCGGCGAGCGGGGGCTACTCTTCCTTGCGGTGCGCAGGCTTCTCACTCCAGTGGCTTCTCCTGTTGCGGAGCACGGGCTCTAGGCGTGCGGGCTTCAGTAGTTGTGGCACGTGGGCTCAGTAGTTGTGGCTCACGGGCTCTAGAGCGCAGGCTCAGTAGGTGTGGCGCACGGGCTTAGTTGCTCCGCGGCACGTGGGATCTTCCAGGACCAGGGCTCAAACCCGTGTCCCCTGCATTGGCAGGCGGATTCTTAACCACTGCGCCACCAGGGAAGCCCTCCTCCTTTTTCATTTTCTTTCACATCATTGACTGGGTGCAGAGACAGCGCCCAATGACCCACATAGCGTGCCAAGCCATTCTGGGGACAAGTTACCTGGCCGGCTGTGGGCGCCACCTGTAAAGAAAATGGCTGGAAGTGGACAAAGGAGGCTACCTGTGCCCCGGCCTCTGCACACTGGCTCCTTCTCGCTAAAGAACCAACCCTCCCCCAGGCGAGCAATTTTTATGGGGCCAGGAAGAGGCAGAGAGAGTGAGCTGAGGGCAAGGGTACTGGGGGAGGGGCACACCACAGTCCCAGGCCCGTAGGGGGGACAAGGATAATTGTTTGATTATAAGCTCCCTCCCCCAAACCCACCACACATGCCTCGCAATGCCACCGCCATGACTGCTTCCTGTCTCCCGGGAGTTTCCAGCTTGCTGACCCTCTTACATCCATCTGATCCCCCCAAGAGCCAAAGAAGCAGGACCAGCAAGTACAGTAGCCCCATTTACATTTTCGGCAACGGTTCCAAGAGGTGAAGTGGTGCAGCAAAAGCCGGTCTCTGAAGTGTCAGAGCCAGACCTTTAGCGGCCAGTCCTACACTGGAGCGTAAAGCGCGTGACGGTGACGGCCACAACGGGCACCAGCACCCGCGTTACCTCACTCCCTCCCCTCGACACCTGCACACGGGTCCTATTCCCACTTTTGCAGATAAGGATGGGGACCCTGGTCTGTCCCAGTTCCCGACACGCTGGTGTACTGCTTGTGCTCTTCCCTCTTTCCCTGACACTCTGGCAAGCTAGCTTCCCAGCTACGACTGGCACACAAAACAGGCCTCCCCTTTTTGACTGAAGCTACTTCTGGAACCCCAGAGCATAAAAAAGTCTCCGCATTGACAACATCATGAAAGGGAATCGGATCTCTGACCAAGGGCTCAGCATGAAACAAATCATAGGAAAATGAATTCTAGAATACCAGAGCCAGAACATCTAAGATCGTCCAAATCAGTGGTTCTCAACCAGGGGCAATGGAGCCCCACGAGGGAACAAGTGGCAGGGTCTGGAGACATTTTTCATTGTCACAACTTGGGGGGCGGGGGCCACCGGCATCTAGTGGGTGGAGGCCAGTGATGCAGCTAAACAAACATCCTCCAGAGCACAGGACGGTGCCCACAGCAAACAGATTTATCCAGCCCCAAACGTCAATAGTGCCAAGGCTGAGAAACCCTGATATAAATTCCTTGGTCACTCTGGGGACAAGAAAACTGACTCCCAAAGACACAAAGTGACTTGTCCCAGGTTCCACAGTCCCAAAGCCAGAAGTGGAATCAGGTCTCTACTACATCTGTCTCTCATCTGCTCTGTCTAGGGTTGGGCTGGGGGACAAGGGAAGGTAGGGGCCTGAGGACCTTGACTCTAATAGCCAACCTGAACCAAATGAAGAAAACTGCAGTAAATTAATTACTGAATTACTGCAGCAACACATCAGGGTGTCCAAACGCTGAAAGAAATGCCTTATTTAATTATCAACTAAAATACCATTGCCTTACAGGTCCTCCCACAGTTGCTGGATGGGTCAAATGATCCATGGTGTGAGTTCCAATACAATTCAGTGATACCACGGCTTCCAGGGGGGTCACGTTTTACAGGAAAGAACGCCACATTCTCCTCCTAAGGGTACCCACACATGTCCTGGCCTCGGGTCGTACGCGAACCAGAGAAAGGAATGTAAACACAGGCCTGAACTCTCAAAAGAGTCCATTAAAATCCCACCTCCTGTCCTGCTAAAATTGAAGTCAGCTGATCCCTCCTCCATCTGCCACTGCGTCATCAAGCCCCTTCTTTCAGCAAGCAAATTACTTAGCAATGGAATTAAAAAGAACACTGGAAATTCATGGATTTTGGTGTTCATTTCCAGCTCCACCCCCTTCTAAAGACCTTTTTGTTCTTAACAGATGTAGCTGGTTTGCACTCTCCTACACGCACATTGGAAGCTTTATTTTATTTTATTGGATACTGTTATTTTTTAATCTATTTAAAACACCCGGAGAAAACAAACACATTTCTGACATATCCCCTTTAAATGCCGGAACCTTGCAAAATAATGCCAAACAATTTAGACCGCACATCTAGCTCTTCAAATGCTAACCAAGAAGTTTCCATTCCATTTCAAGCAAAGCAGCTTGGCTTTGAAAGAAATCAGGCTGACCACTGAGGACAAACCCCTGTAAGGAGAATCAGTAAATGTGTCATTATTTAAGAAGCACAATGACCGTCGGTAGACAGTTATCTTTGACGAGCAGCCCCTGTCTCTCCTTACAATGCCTGTACTGTGATCATGCCTGATTTTTTTCCCCTCCTGTGAAAGAGGCCCGGGTCTTTCAGTCTGGCCCGTGCCCACTTTCCCAGGGTGCGCCTGCCAAGACCCAAGTCACGCATGAGCCTGCAGCAACCGCACTCCGCGCCCCCCTGCTGCCTGGTGCCTGCAGCAGCCGCAGCAGCCAGAAACCCCACTTTCGCCGACGGTCTGCAGGGGCTCCTCCTGCAGAGTCCCTTACCTGCAGTGCCGCATGGCGCAGGCCGGTCGCCCACCTGCACCGCATCCTAGAGCATCCTTTCTTCGGCTCAACGGCTGCGAGCGCGCTGACGTCACCGGGAGGCGGGCCCACGCCGCCACGTGACGCCCTCGGGGCGAGGAGGGGAGGGGGGCGGGGGAAGACCCTGGAAGTCCCTGTAGGCGAGGAGCGAGTGGCCGGGAAGCCTCGCTCTGGCCTCCTTTCAGGGCGGTGTGTTTGGTGTGGGCAGCTGGCCTAGCCTTCCACCAACTGTGGGAAACAAACGGCACACAGAAGGGGAAACCCAAATGACTCCAGGCTCCACGCAGGTAATAGGATTTCAATAAGGGGATTAGTAATGAAAGGAAATAATTTAGTCTTTTATTTTTAAGAAGTCTTTATCAAATGCAATGGAGAACTAAATAAATAAATCTATTTTGTGCAAATCAAAATGACAGTTAAAATACAGAATGCATATACATATTTTGCATAGAGGGTCCATGTTTCAAACCGTATATCAAATACATTAATTTGAAGCATATTCACTGTGGAATGTAATACTAATTGCACTGATGAATAATGCTTGTAATTACTCTCAATACCTGCATTTCAATATCAACGTGTTTTTGCCGAAGAAAACAACAGTGACACCACGTAGTTATACTTCTTACTTGAACATTTGACTGTTTAAAGTAAAGCGCTAGTGCATGAGCACGGTTGTACTTGTGTCTTTTCCTAAATCTTCTGGCAAAGAATTTGATCTCTCAGACATGAAAGTTAATTCGCAATAACTCATTATTATACGTTTTCTAATTTTTATCACATTCTGCGAAAGTGAGTCATCTATTAAAGAAAATATGTACAATGTCAATATTTCTCATTCACAACTGAAACAGCCTTGCCCAGACGGACTTAGAAAATTCCAACTGTGATCATTTCATAAATTTGAAATGGCATATTTCAGACTTAAACTGTGAAGATATCAAGTTTCTTGCCAAACCACATAAACGTTTTTGAAATGTGAAAGAGCAAAAGCAGGAACTGTTTTTATTTGTATTCCAGTTTCATATAGATTAGTTTCCTTTCGTTTGAGTTCAAATTGCAATTTTAACATTCCCTTCGCTGGCGCCCCTGAAAGAGATGTGAAATGGGTTGTTTCACAAGCAGGCCAGGGTTACTTACTTGCTATTTATTGCGGCAGCTTTCATGTCCTTCTATATTTAACCCCGGGCCCTTTTACCACCATCCCCTCCTGATTAACCACATTTCTGTTCAGAAGGTCAGTCTCTAATTTGGGGCTAAATAATGGCCCTTGTCTCGCACAGCGATCGATTATTTTCAACTCGATTTGAAAAATCAACAAAGTGGCCGTACAGTATTCCAGGTCCTTACTCTCATTTGTTTTTCTGAGTGATAAGCAACTTACCTTTTGCTTTCAGATTCCTGAGACACAAAATTTAAATGCTACCGAAATCCCCTGCTCCAGTGGGTTGAGGGTCCGCTAGAGAAAGAAACTGACAAGCTCATTTTCCTGCCAGAGGCAAAAGCCGATTTCAGCCTTCGGCGCGCGGGGCGGGCCCCCACTACCCCGAGCCAAGAGCCAGGCTGCGAGCGTCACGTGCTCCGTCCAGCCACTCAGCCCTGCCCGGCAGGCTGGGTCACCTCGGCTCTGGAGGCCGGCCCTTCCAAACCTCATACAGTCGGTTCCTCCGGGTGCACAGAGAACCCCCGCGTCCCCGACACGGGACGCGCTGCCCGCTGGGGTTGGGCTGCCGGGACTACGGTGGTGGGAGTTCCAAGAATCGACGGGAGCTGGGACGCGGGGCGGTCTATAAAATGCCCTCCGAGGTCCGAAGTGACTTGCTCTGTGTTCCGGCTCGGCGGAAATGACTCAAGCAGAGGCACCTTCCTCGTCGTGGGGCGATTTTTTTGCCAGTAGGTTTCACCTTTTCTTCTCCAGGTGATTGTTCAAGTGTGAAGAACATTATAGCAAACAGGCAATTAAGGAAAAGCCTATAAAACTGGGGCGCACAGTTTTCAACAGAATGAGATCACTTCCGACATCCTCCACCTCCACCCATGAAACTGTCCTTTTGGCAAGGACTTAAAAAAAAGAAAAGATTACCCCCCCATAAGAATGTAAATTGAACAGTCTTCCTGGTGGGCTGTTTAGCAATTCCTACCAAAAACCTTGCAAATATGCACGGGTTGAAACATAGTGGCCCCGACAGCTATTGCTGTCATTTGCTCCAGGAACTAGCCTCATTAGGAAAAAAGGAAAGGAACGGAAAGAATCGTGAAAGGAAGAATTGCTGCAGTATTATTTATGACCTCAAAGCACCAGCAGCAAGTTAAGTGGCCAGAAACAGAGGATTGGTTAAGTTTATAAGACATCGGTACAACACAAGAATTAAAACAGATATGGTAACAGATACTTTTCGACATGGAAGGACATTCACGGTGTCTTATATGAGAAAAAGCAAGCTGCAAAGCATTATGTGCTGAATGATCCGACGAATGTATGTAGGTGTTGAAGGGAAGCAGAAGATGCCACCCCCAAAATAGGCCACTTGGCATACTGATTATTTTGAATTAAAGGTACTTAAGAAACAGCCTGTGCAAATAAAAGACACTCTGACCTTCCTTGGTCCCCCCAAAGGCATGTGAAGGTACCCTGCCCCCCACCAGGTGGATAAAAGGCATCCTTATTAGGGAGAAAGGGAATTCACCACCTGGAAGGCGGTATAAACAAACCTTGTTACTTGCACTAATTTGCTAGCCCAAGCCCAAACCCCTTTGTTTCTCCAATTTTTCACAAACTTATGGTTTCCTTGTCTAGAAGGTATAAAAGCTGCCTGCTTTGGTGACTTCTTGGAGTCTCAGAATTCTATGGGCTCCCCTACCGTAGGAAATTAAATTTGTTTCTCTCCTGTTCGTCCATTTTATGTCAATTTAATTATTAGACCAGTCAAAAAACCTAGAAGGGAAGAAGGGAAGAGTTTCTCCTACAGTTTAATGTATTTATATCTTCGCAAGCATATACCTTTGAACAGAGAAAACAACTGGGAAGCAAATTCACTAAAGTATCGACGTTAGTATTTCACTCAATAGTGAGATTAAGGGTATTTCTCATTTTCTTCTTTTTAGCTTAGCTGCATTTTCTAATTTTTCTACGATTAACATGCATTGCTTCTGTAACAAGAAACAGCTATTGCTTTTTTTTTTTTAAAGCACTGTAGGAGACATGATCATGGATTATGTACATTTTGCTACTTTTTAACGCAGATTTCATTCCTTGAAGATTCTCAAATCTTAACCGCAAAGCCCGGAGAGAACAATTCCTAATCATCCTAGGTTATTCTGCTCATAAAAATCTTTAGGAAGGAAGATGGCAGCTCAGAACTGATGTTACCGTTTCATCGTCCGTAGGTCCAGCCTTAATTTCTCTTCCATTTAAATTCACTTCTTATTCTGCTATGTGCGAAGACTGAAAGATAGCCGTTAAGATCCTTCGTGAAAAGATTCTTCAAACACTTACGTAATAACCTTTGAGCTTTAATTTCTCCATACTGGCGCCTTCTGTTTTCTTCACAGACTTCTACTTGTTAATCCCTTTGAATCTTTTACATTTTTTTCCTCTTATCTGCTGCTGGTACATGGGACACTGTCTAGGGACAGTTTTGGCTGCCACACCTCGGGGCGGGGGGCCCCTGGCATCTGGTGGGTGAAGGCCCAGGGTGCTGCTCACCAACCTACAGTGCCCAGGACAGCCTTGCAACAGAGAAGTTTCCAGCCCAGAATATCACTAGTGCCGAAGCAGAGAAACCCTGCTTATACAGTATAATTTGATTCACCCAAATCTTCCATTTCCCAGGCTTTTTTTTGCCTTTTTTTTTTGGCCGAGTCCCACAGCATGAGGGATCTTAATCCCCCGGCCGACCAGGGATCAAACCCAGGCCCCCTGCAGTGGAAGCGCGGAGTCTTAACCACTGGACCTCCAGGGCAGGACCTTCCCAGTCATTTTAAAGAGTTCACCATTGTATAACATGCTGGAAGCTCTGCTTCATTATAATCCCTTAAATGTGGTACTGCTGGCACGTGGGAAGTATGATTGCCTGTATCTTCATAGACTGTTTCAGAATTGATGCACAGGAAGCTGCAAAGGGTGGTTATCTCTGGGGAGCGGAACCCAGTGACTGGGACACAGAGAGGGAAGGGAAGTTTTCGTAGACATGGAAGCACACTACATGGTAAAAAACAAAACAAAATTAAAAAAAAACTGTCTCTGGGATACAGTGTTACACCAGAACCAACAATGTCTTCAAATGTTCTCAGACACCATCTTGAAGTATTACATAACAACCACATTACAGTATTATTGTCTGCGCTATTTGTCAAGCTTCTGCAAGCCTCGATTTTCCCTTCTAGAAAGTGGGGAGCAGTAGAGGTAGTAAAAGGATCCACCACCTGGGGGCGTTTTGAGGCTTAAGTGAGGGCTCTGGAAAGAGTAAGCAGTGCTTTGCAGAGCCTTACTGCAGCCTGAGACGCAAGGAAAAATGTGTACCCCTATATATACTTATCAAAATACCTAGCATATTTGAGCCAAGTGGAAAAAGTTATAAAGACTCACAATCTAACACACACACACCTATATATAAAGCCCCATGTGGCCCAGTTCATTTGCACACCATTGTCAACTCACATAAACCCACCCACAGGGACAAGCAGGGCATGTAACCCCTGGCCAGTTGGACATAATTATTCCCCTTACACAGTAATACAGGGTAAAATTGCACTGGTTCAATATGGTAGCCACTAGCCACAAGCTGCTATTCAAGTTTAAATTAATTTAAATTAATAAAATTTAAAATTCAGGGACTTCCCTGATGGTCCAGGGGGTAAGACTCCACACTCCCAATGTGGGGAGCCCAGGTTAAATCCCTGGTCGAGGAGCTGGGTCCTACATGCACGCCACAACTAAGACCTGGCACAGCCTAAATAAATAAATAAATATTTTTTTTAATTAAAAAATATTTTTAAAATAAATTTCAGTTCCTTAGTCACACTAGCCACATGTCAAGTGCCTGATCGCCACATGTGGCTAGTGGCTACTATATTTTAGTGCAGATATGAAACAATTCCATCATTGCAGATAGTTCTATTGGGCAGTGCTGCGAAGCATTTCTTTTAAACTAATTCCATCGCAATAAAACAATTTGTGTTTATTACCCAGGGGATTCTGTCTGTAACTGCAGAGTAGGAAAAGCAATCTGGCCAGAGCGTCTGTTGGTGGGAAGGACGGAAAACCATAGATTCTAAAAGGCTGCGTGCCTCTCGCCATAGGTCCCAGACACGATGTTTCCAAACCAAAAGACGTGCAGCCTCTGCCTTTGGATGTAACCAAGGGCCTGCAAATCTTGCTCCAAAATGAGGTGGCAGTGTCTGATCACTTGTTTCAAAGCAAAAATTGAGATGCGTGACGAGAAAATATTGTCAGTCTACTTAACAGAGACAGACAATAAATCTAAAAACAATGACTAACTCAGCAGTAACGAGTACTCCTGGCACCAAGAAACCAAGTCTCCCTGGAGAAATGACCATTTCCAGGTCACAAACATCTGGTCAAGCAGGGTAGTGTTACCGAACCAAACTTGGTCCCCTCGCCCATGGAGCAGCAAAACCAATGTACTGACACCGGCTTGTGGTGAAGGAAAGCGCAGCGTTTGTTTCAAGGCCAAGGAAGAACTGGCGGCTTAGCTCAAAAGATCCGAACTCCCCAGTGGCTTTCAGGGAAGGGTTTTTAAAGACAGTGTGAGGGAGAGGGTGACAGGGTGTGTGATCAGCTAGCTCGTGCACGATTCTCTCATTGGTTGATGGTGAGGTAACAGGGTGATTTAAAAAATCAGGAATCTTGATCATCAACCTTCTGGTTCCAACTGGTCTGGGGTCTATGTGACCAGCACGCAATTAACTTCTTCCACCTGGTGGAGGTTTTAGTGCCTGCAGACAACTGAAGGGTACGGCCCAGGGTATTATCTATAGCCCCTGAGGAAGAACCAAAGGCCCTTGACCTTGTTTTATGGCTAAACTGTTATTAGTCTTACTTGAATATTTTCTTTTGTTTCTGGTTTTTTTTCTTCTCTTATTAAATTTTTCTTTTTGGAACTCAGGGAAGGTCTAGGATGCTAAAGCTTTTCTACATACAAGAGGTGGGCAGGGGACACGGGGCCTGGGCAAGCGTCTGTCCCCGGGAAGGCTCTGTAGGGTCCCGCTCCGTTTCAGTAGCAAGGAAGCCATCTCAGACTCCTGGGGACATATAAAAAAGGACCCAGCAGTCAACCAGTAGAGGTTGCCCCAGCTACAGAGGAGGGAATGTGAGCGTTAATAAGGATAATAACTCCAATGGATTAAAGCACACCAAACATATTTAAATTTGTGTTAATAATAACGATACAAAAAAAAAAAATTTCCAAAAACCAAAAAAAATTGGTCACCACTGTAACAGTGCTGGGGAAACAATTATTTTCAAAACTGGTCAATAAAGAAAAAAATCAAGCATTTATCTTGTTTTTCCCATACAAACTGTACCACTGGATAACCAAATAGACTAGTAAGTTTCTCTTTATAAAGGCATTTCAAAGTAAATAATAATGTTTTAAAAATTGAGAGAATATCATCATTTTTTAACCCTTAGTGAATTAATGGATCTATGTATTGATTATCAATAGTTGCAAACCCTATAAAAAGAAACATTGTAAGTCACCTGATGGATGAAGGTATGTCTTGCCACCCATCCCAGCCCCCAAAAAAGAAAGGAATAAAACGAACTGGAATCTGATCAAGCTTTTAGGTTCAACAACAGCTTTTTTCAGCATTTATTTTTAGGAAATAAAGTTCAGAGGAACATGTTAAACTACACCCAGGGATACAATGAGCCAAGTCCAGGCTGTGGGAGATCAGAAAACACACAAATTAAAAGGTGTGTGTGTGGTAGGGGGCGTGGATCCTGTGAATTAAAAACCGACACAACTGCGCTGAGATGGCACCGTGCACCTATGAAGATGACAATGATCAAAATGACAAATGTTGGCCAGGAAGTGGAGAAACTGAAGCCCTTGTACACTGCCGGTAGGAATATAAAATGGGCAGCGGCTTTGGAAATAGTCTGGCAGTTCTTCAAATGGTTAAACTAGAATTACCATATGATCTAGAAATTCTACTTTTATGTATAGACCCAAGAGAAATAAAGACCTATGTCCACACAAAAACTTGTACACAAATGTACACAGCAACATTATCCCTATCAGCCAAAAAGTGGAAACAACCCAAATGGCCACGAACTGCCGAACAAACACACACAACGTGGTCTATCTACACAAAGGAATATTACTCAGCAATAGAAAGGAGTGAAGTCCTGACACAGGCTACAATGTGGACGAGCCCAGAAGACATGATGCTGAACGAACAAAGCCAGCACACATAGCATGTGATTCTATTTCCAGGAAACGTCCACGATAGGCAAATCCACAGAGAGAAAGATTGGCAGTTACCGGGGGTGGGGGGGGGGAGGCGGAGAAATGGGGGTGACGGTTAACCGGCACAGGGTTTCTTTTTTTTTTTCGGTACGCGGGCCTCTCACTGCTGTGGCCTCTCCCGTTGCGGAGCACAGGCTCCGGACGCGCAGGCCTAGCGGCCATGGCTCACGGGCCCAACCGCTCCGCGGCATGTGGGATCCTCCCGGACCGGGGCACGAACCCGCGTCCCCTGCATCGGCAGGCGGACTCCCAACCACTGCGCCACCAGGGAAGCCCCCATACCTCTATTTTTATGTTGAAAAAAATTATATACATTTTAATATATTTAAGTCTCTAATTACATTTTTTTAAAAAATCACACATTTCCATTCTGTTCTTAAGGCAGGTTAGTTTAATTTTGTAGAAGAAATACTTTCAAACAATACAAATGACACAATTAGAACAGTGACAAAAATAGAGATGAATACTGATTATAACTTATTCCCACAACAGAAGGTTACTTATTTCGGTGGTGACAATTACGTGACCAGATGAAGTGAAGACCGAATTCCCTTTTACTCATCACACTGTTTCTAAAGGACCCTGGTGGCAGACTTCGGATTGTCCAAGACACGATTATGGGCAAACTTAAACATAAGAAAATACCCCTTAAGACGACAGGACTTCACTTTTCGGACATGTGGGATATTTTCCAGGGGGTGGCAGTCTTAACTAGTCGGAAGCTGCACAATCGATCACGAAAGAGAAGCCAGTTAGGGTGCCTCGTGCCCTGCCTGCTAGCCTGGCCTCTGTCGCTGTCCACGTGCCACTTCCAGCACAGCCTGCGAGTAGCACGGACCCGTCACCTCCCCGTCCTTCATCAGCCTGGCTTCTCCTTCCTTTCTGACTATGGTCCCATTCAGGTGCAAAAGCAGACAGGAGGGAGGCGGAGAAGCACAGGGGAAAGGCGCAAAACACAGCGCTCCTTGAACTGACACCAAAGCTGGGGCTGCATTTGTTTCTGGTGGGGCAAAGGAGGGATTTCCTTTTTTTTTTTTTTTTTTTAACTCTGGGATGGGGAAGCATTCCAAACAGAAACCTGTGTCTAGTGGGCAGTGACATTTGAAAACCCTTGCGGGCTTTCTGTATTGGCACAGTGGGTTTCCCCACGTTGCTACTTTGTAGGGGTTAGCAGGAAAGCTACCTCAACCTTTCCACCCACTTAGAGCTTCAAGTGGCAGTGCCTAAACACAGGCCCGGCAACGCGGCCGGGGCTCTCCCACGTCTGGGGAGCCATGTACCTCAGACGCATATGACTTGCTCTCCACACACCCCCGAGTCCAGCGGCAGCCAACCCATCAATCTGAAGTTTCAACAGCTGGGGACAGAGAGGGCCTGCCACCAACCTGACCCGTGCAGCAACGCTGTCTCCTGGGGGGGGCACTTCTGGCAAGCACTCATGTGTTTTGTGTCTCTACCTCTGTTGTGGGTATATATGCAGAGAAATTAGCAAAAGAAAAAAAACCGGGACTAGAGGCAGAAATACATAGCAAGAAGTGACAAGTGTGAAAAAGCACACAGTTTTCAGCCTTACCACCACAGACAACTTCACTGTCCGTGATAGGTCACATATCAATGAAATGCTTTTACAAAATGCATTTTTAATAAATGTGAAAAGGAAGGTGGGTTATACAAGGGAGTGCTTACAGACGAATGAGAAGAGAGATGCTGCTGATTAAGGGGGGAGGGGCACTTTCAAGGGAGGGGCACAAAGACCCAGGAGGAGGGTTCCGTTTTCTTTTACATTTTGTGTGACTCACCTCGTTTACTTCTCCGAGGCCTCATGAAGGAGAGTGCATTTCATATATAATAAATACGTATTAGGCAAACTATACCACCTGGCATTTTTAAAGGATGGTATAGTTTTATTACGTAAAGAATTTTTTCCTCATGAGCTAGTTCTAAGATTTCTTAAGAAATATTGGGACGACTCCAGTATGGGGCGGGGGCCCTCCGATCGAAAGCACATGCTCTCCTGTGAGTGACTCGCCTGGTAGCTGTAGTTCCCACGGAAGGTGGCTTCCTCAAGAAAGCGCCTTCAAAGGTTATCGTGTCCATGTCGTGACTGCTCTATCCATCAGCGGATCCAGTGACTCAATGAAAACACACCTTCCTTCTTCTCTTTTCACTTTCCTGCAGGGCAGAGCAGCAGAGCAGAAGCTCCACCACCGCCCTCCTTGTCGGTCAGGATCAGATGGGGCAGACTGGAAAGGCAGGCGGGGCTGCCGAGGCCGGGTGAGGGTGGGCTGTATGGCTGCCGGGGGCTCCGTGACCACCAGCCTCAGACCCGGGGTGGGCACGGAAAGGTGCACGGTAACCAGGGGCTATGGGTGCCCAGCCCGCGCGGGAGACCAAGCTCCGCAACGCACATGCCGCACTGACTCAGGACTGAGCCCCTAAGGTGGCATCGTAACAGAACACAAAGGGTGCAAAAGTGTACAATATACATGATAAATGCACAGAGGAGAAACGGGACGAGTGACGAGTTCAGCACATAGTGTTTGCATTTCGGATGTCAGACACAAAACCGGCCCCAAAGTTCCATTCTACCGCATGACAAATACTGAAGAACAAAATTTCAGTCTTAAAATACATCTTAAAGTCAGTATTTTCCTTCAAGGAAAAAAAAAGTACTATAAATAAATTACAATACAGTGAATTTGCCTGAACTCACTTCGTTTCTGTCTTCCAGCCTTTAAGTCAAATAAAACAGCGTAAAAACTGTACACTCTTAACATGATAATTGATCTCTTATAAAATAACCTGTCTTCAGAGATGTCAATTTCACAACAAGGAAAAACCAAGCCCTGTTGCCGTCACTATTATAAAATATATATGTATAGATATATGTGTTTTGTTTTTATTTTTTACAAAATGTGTATATTAATAGCTTTGCACAAATATTTTAAAGACAAATTTAGCTAGTCTAAGAACTTCATGAAAATAAAACAGGCAGATAAATACTTTATGTGTACAAAGCACTACATCAAACATCGTCGGCGGGCAGAGGAGGTACGTTAATCCTTGGTCTTGTAAAAAATGCTATCTTCTCCCTGCGATTGGAAAGAATTACAGGTTAGAGGCTGATAGAAATGCAGTGAAAGGTGGCAAGAGGCTCTGCCATCAATGACAGCTTTTCTGACTCAGAGAACACACTGAATTTCAATCCCCAGGGGCACATCTGTATACAAACCCTCTAAAGTTTCTTGCCCCGGCCCCCTCTCTAAATTTTAATAGAAGTTACAAAGCCCCATGAGGGCAAGGGTTTGTCTCCAGTGCCTAGAACAGTGCCTGGTATACGTAGATGCTCAGCAAATATTTTCTTTATGAATAAATGAAAAACTATACAAGGAGTTCTAAATCATAGTTGAAGGAAGATAGCTATAGTGTTTTATACTCTTTTATGATGGGGAGGTAAAAATTCAAGGTATAAAAAAATTAAGGCTAGACGTCAGGCACACATTATTTAGCCCTAAAAAGGAACACTGCACTGATTCATGCTACAACATTGATGAACCTTAAAAATACTATCCTAAGTGAAAGAAGCCAAACACAAAAGACCACATACTGTATGACTCCTCTTATATGAAAGGTCCAGAAAAGGCAAACCCATAGAGACAGAAAGGAGAGTGGTGGCCGCCAAGAGCTGGTTGGCATGGGGAGTGACTGCTTACCGGGGGTACAGGGTTTCCTTTTGGAGTGACGGAAATGTTCTGGAACTGAATACAGTTTGTGACTGTACTAAATGCCATGGAATTGTTCACTTTAAAATGGTTAACCTTATGCTTCGTGAATTTCACCTCAATTTTTTAAAAAGCCAGACACAAAAGAAAATAGATTGACTGGGTGATTTTCCTCATATAAAAGATAAAAACAGGGAAAGCTAATCTACACTATTCAAATTCAAGATGGTGGTTATTCTGGTGTGGGAAATCTGGGGGTGCTGATAACATTTGATTCTTGCCGTGTAGGGTTTATGACAATTCACTGAAATATTTCATATATAGGACGATATGCATGCTTTCCTGTATGTCTATTATGCTTCAATCAAAAGTTAACTAAATAAAAAAAAAGTTAACTAAAAAGGCAAAGGTGATACACATATGTATCTATATGTAGATCACTGTGCTGTTTACAGGAGCAAACATTTGGAAAGAAGCAGGGTATAAAATAGGTAAATTATATCTGTTAGATGAGACATTACAGCCAAAAAAGATAACAGATGATGTGGCAACATGGGGTATTTTAATTTAAAAAGAGCTAAATGCAAACTCGAACCCACACTGTGATTACAAGCAGCATGAAAAAACAGTGTTTAGAAAACAAGATCGGAAGCAACTCCGCACAATGCTAACAGCAGGGGAGATTCCTGCTTTGTCCTCGACTTCCTGTGGGTCCTTCTCAATACTTACTTTACTCTTCATAATGACAAAGGTATGACAGGAAAAAGCAAGCGGGAGAGTGAGGCCTGGGCTTCTCCCCACCTGAACGCCTGCACCTGGATGGGCTCTTTGAGGTTCTGCCCGCGCAGCTGGCACACCCCTTTGGAGGCCTTCTTCAGCATCTTCTCAGCTGCCTGTTCTTGATGGAAGTCAAGTTTGGTCTGTCTCGTCTGGAACAGTAACGCGGGGTGAACCAGACGGGTTTGCTTCCAGTTTTAAGGAAGACCGATGGAAGCCCCTGCCAGCTCCGGGCACCGGGAGGCGAGAAAGGCCCGCCCGCCTGCCCCCTCCCCCCGTTGGCGGGCCGGGGCCTCACCTGCCTCTCGGCCTCCCGCAGCAGGCTCCGGAAGCGCTCGTCGCGCAGCAGCCAGGCCGGGGGCTCGGCGTGGCCGCGGAGCTGGGCGTCCTCCAGGCGCTGGCGCAGCTCGCGCAGGGCGCACAGCTCCTCGTTCAGTTGCCGCTGCCGCGTCCGCGACGCCTGGAGGTCCAGCTCCAGGTCCAGGGACGTGCGCGCCGCCAGCGCCGCCAGGGAGGACCTGCAGGGCTGCGAGACGGCGGCCGTGAGCGCGCCCACCCCGCCCGCGCCCTGCCTGCAGCTTCTTCCCCGAGTGACCGACCCCATTGGAGGGAGACACCCGCAGCGTGGCCCGACGCCAACACAACACGGATGTGGGCGACACGGGTTCAAACCTCCACTCCGGTAACGAGCCAGTGACAGCAAGCTGTCCGCTGTAATGACGACCTAGGCTTTGGCTAAAGCGCAGAGAAACAGACCCTGTCACACGGGGCAGGAGGGCGTCATCTTTCTCAAGTGCTACTTGACAATATAAGCAAGAGCCACAAAATGTTGTGTTTTCTTTGGTTCTGAAATTTCATGTGACTTGCATCTGAAAGGCACAGCTGATGATGTGCAAAAGCTTTATGACAGAAAAATTCTAAATACCTGACAGGAGAAAAGTGATCAATTACATTATAAGGCCCGCAGAAAACGCAGCTACTGTAAAAAGATGAAAAATAGACCGACATGGCAAAATCTTAATGGCCTACTGTATAACGGGAAAAAAGCACGTTATAAACCACGTTGAGGGCTTTCTGGTTAAACACACACAAGCTGTCAAAAACGTTCCTCCCCAGGGAATTCCCTGGTAGTCCGATGGTTAGGACTCCCCGCTTCCAATGCTGGGCTGCAAATTCAATCCCTGGTCAGAGAACTACAACTGCAAGCCGCGCAGCGAGGCCGAACATCAACAACAACAACAACAACAAAAAACGCTCCTCCCCACACACGCCTGAAGTAAGCAAGTCTCCTGTTTTCGAGAAAGCTCTAAGACGACAATAGAATTTTGTACACGGAGCTGAGAGCAGTACTTCCCACGCCACGGCTAACAACGCTGGGGAAGGCAGTTAGTGCAACAAAATCACAAATCCACGAGCCTATCAGCGTTGTTGGGAGGACTGAATAACTGTATGCGTTTTACACACCCATAACACTATTTTGCACATATACAGAAGTTAAATGCAAATGTAAGTGACTTAATAAACACAAACTCATTTAAAAGCTCTGCTGAATTCATAGCAGAGCTCACGGGTTCCCAACCAGGGGTGACTTGGGCCCTCCGGGGACATTTTTGGTCGTCACAACTGGGGGAGGGGGTGATACTGGCAACTAGTGGGTCAAGGCCAGGGATGCAGCTCAACGGCCCACAGTGCACAGGACAGCCCCCAACAAAGACAGACCTAGGCCAAAATGCCAACAGCATGGCTGCTGAGAAATACTTTTGTTGCTGAGTTATGTATTTTCTTATCACTCTCAGTCAGCGGCTACTCTAAATACAACCACCACAAGGAGATCTGGGAATTTTTTTTTCTTTCAAAGAGTTCTTGCCCGGGCACTACCTTACAAATTAAAAGTAGCAAAAGTGTGTAAACTGGCGTGACGTGGAGAAAAAATTCGGTGTATATAAAGGAAAACTGTAGAACGTCCTTCGTAGGAGAATGCTCCAAGTTGAAAGACTCAAATTTTCTAAACTGTATATACTCCCTTGTCAAAAAAGAAAGAAGAATCTCTTATACAGAATGGCTGTTTATTAATTTATTATATTTTAAAATGTAAAGATCATGTATTATCTTAGATTATGACATTATCTTAGGAAATTAACAAATATTGGTAACATATTGACATTATATACACTTCTAAAAATTATATCTAAGTAAACAAGGAAATAAACATATTACCTTTCAATTAATCTTACCTAAAATATTACCCCTTCGGGTTTGTAGAAGTAACTCCCAGCGTACATACAGACGGCAGATTAGTCTACGTGGCACATACCTGCTTATAGCGAAGGGTTCGTCTTTCCAAAGTGTTTCGGACAAAGGGGGACTTCCGGGGCAGCGTTGAACTGTCGCTGTCACTACGATAAAGCTACACCAAAAAGACTGAGGTTCAGAAACACTTCCTCAAGAATTCAACATTCATTCTCTGTGTACTCTGAACTGGATTATTTTGTTTCGTGCAGGTGCTCAAACAGTTATGACGTTTAGAGCTTTTACCAAGACTTTGGGTTTCGCTTACAAGAAAACCCCACACAAGAGTTTCAGGCCAAACAAAGACAAACCAAATAAGCAGACCAACCCCCAGCCCCACCCCTGCTTCAGGTCCATCAACCGAACCAGCTGAGGTTTTCCAGGCTAATCGAGCAACACAATTTCGGTCCTATCAATGCCAACTGCCACTTGGTACGGTGTGACGCTCATGAAAACCCGCACTCTCCTCAGCGCTTTTCACTTTTTATCAGTCATTCTCATTTGCTGTGTTTCTAGCTTTGGCAAGAGCTGGGAAGAGTGGCGTTCCAGATAAGAGCCTCGTTCCCGGCAGGAGGACAAGGCCACACCACTAACACCCACCCTGCCCGTCAAGGGAAAAGGCCTGTCTTTAAAAAGAAAAATAAATAATGCCGACTTCACGGGAGCCGAGACGTTACGTATTTCATTTGGCGGCAGGTTTTCATTTCAGGATCAACATATATCTGTGTGAAAGCAAAGTCCTGGCCTTCACGGCCTTACTTTCCATGCCAATGAACCCCAGATAGCAGGAAATGTTGCAGCACTGCACTTACGTGCCTCCCAATCATCACAAACATATATAAAAACAGAGGCCTCTAGAAGCATCGCCGGTCAGTGCGTGCCTTTGTGCAGGGCGCAAAGCACAGTGCAGGGGCTGGAGGCCTGTCTCTGGGGCGGTGAAGGGCTTCCTCCTTCACCACCCCATCCTCCTCAGCAAGCAGACGGGAGGCTGCTCCACAGGGGTTCGGCAAGAGTCTAGGATAAGGAAGGATGGCCTTCGATCAGGCACCTCCAGCCGCGTGATGAAGCATCAGGCCCCACAGGGCTGCAGCCTGATGGGGCGGGAGTGCCCCGCCTGACCCTGGGCTGCCCGGGGCAGCGCGACCGGGACACCTCACTGCGTGGGGAGAGGAGCTGCAGGCCTCGCAAACGTGGCCACCCGGGCCCCAGCCCCTGTTGCTCCCTCCTGTGAGTAAAGGATTCCCTGCCCAAGAAAGGTGGGCTCCCTGCTCAGCTCCTAGGCAGTGACCTGTAAGTCCCTAGAACGTTCTAAGTGTCTCTGTTTACCTGGGGACCTTGGCCTGGCCGCACAGTCTCTGCTGACAATGTGAGGGGGGCCCTGGGCCACCAGCTTGACCCTGGAGGGGCTGCAGACGAAGGTCAGCCACGCCGGCCACCAGCAGTGCCCCGTGACCACCCCTACAAAACCCCTGGGCACCAAGCCTCGGGTGAGCGTCCCTGGTCGGCTGTGCTCCGGGCACGCTGCCACTGCTCCGAGAGGTGAGAGCTGCCGCACAACTCCGCTGCGGGAGAAGGGTTGGAAGCTCCGCCACGTCTCTCCGGAGCGCTGCCCGACGCCTCTTCCCTCTGCACGTCGGTCTGCACCCCTTCCCTGCGGCGCACCATCATCGTGGATACGACGGCTTTTCTGAGTTCCGTGAGTCCTAGCCAATTTCTGAGCCTGAGGGTGGGCCTGGGGACCCCTCAGTGTCTCCCACGTAGGCCTGAGGGTCTGCCTCTCTCATATGATCAAACTCTGGCTTTGCCCTAATGCAGCGGCCCCTTGGTAGCCCTTTCAAGGGAAGATGCTTTCTCCAACGAGCCCCGTCAGAGGAGCGGGAGGGTCAAAGCTCTCCTCGAGCCAAACGGCGCCCCAGTCTGCTGCGTCGTGAGCACTTATCCTCAACAGCGCCTCATCTCTGCTAGTCTGTGCCGTCACTGTCACACGGCCACGGCCGGCCAACCTCCAACCTGCTGTCCTGTCTCCACGGACCACAGCAGGTGGGGTCTCCCCCTCCACCTGTCTCAGAGTTCTCAACCCTGTGTGCAGGTGAGGATGTGCCGGGAGCTCCAACCCTCTGCTGCCCAGCCCCGCCCGCGACCGATGAAGAATCCTTCCAGGCAGGTGGCAAAGGACTCCCGACTTACTCTGCAAACGTACTGGCTTCGCGCTCCGGGCGAGAAAGTCTGGGAACGGACAATGGTGCTGCTCCGCGTGAAGGGCGAGCCGCGGGCCCTGCGGCCAGGCCTCTCCTTCGGCAGACTCGCCACCTCTTCCGGGAAGAGATCTTCTGTGTTGGTTTCCTTATCAACCTAGATAGTAATTTATTGTTTACCACGACTCTTTCTAGAACACAAGCATTAAATTAGTGGAGTCACCAAACAACCTTGCCATTGCCACTGGAGCTCTAACTGGCATTTCACACTTAACACGTCCAAAATGGAATTTTTGATATTCCCTCTGCCAAGGATCTCTACTTTCCCATTTGTTCCAGCAAAAAAAGGGTTCGTGTCATTCTGGACCCAGCTCTCTTTCATACACCCTATATCTGGTCCAAGATTAAATTCTGCTGGCTCTGTGTTCGAGATTAAGCACGTTTTGACCTCCTATCACCAACCCTCCATCGGGGTCACCATCGTCTTGAGCCTGATTAGCGCAGGAGGCTTCTCACCCGTCTCCTGGATTCCACGCTTCCCTCCTCCCTTCAAACCCTTCTCAACACAGCACCAGGGACATCCTGGTAAAAACTGAAGTCAGACCCAGCAATTCCACTCCTAGGTGTATACCAAAAAGACCTGAAAACAGGTGTTCAAACAAATACTTGCACACAAATGTTCATAGCAGCCTTACTCAAACAGCCAAAAGGTGGAAGTAGTCCAAACATCCACGGGCGGATGAGAAGCTAAACAAAACGTGGCATACTCATGCAAGCGATGAGGAGGGAAGTGCTGGTAGATACTACAGTCTGATGTACCTTGAAGACATTAGGCTGAGTGAAAGGCCAGTCACAAGAGGCCACATGCTGTATGAGCCATTCATTCATTAATTTTTACTGAAGCATAATTGACTTACTATGTTGTATTAGCTTCAGGTGTTCAACATACTGATTACATATTTTAATACATTACAAAACGATCACCATGATAACTCTAGTTACCGACTGTCACCATACAGAGTTTACACAATATTATTGACCTTATACCCTATGCTGTACAGGACATCCCCGTGACTTACTTATTTTATAACTGGAAGTTTGTACCTCTTAATCTCCATCACTTATTTCCCTCATCCCCACCCCCTCAACCCCCCTGGCAACCACCAGTTTGTTCTCTGTAGCTATGAGTCTGTTTCTGTTTTGTTATGGTTGTTCATTTGTTTTGTTTTGTTTTTAATTCTACATATAAGCGAAATCATGCAGTATTTCTCTTTCTCCAACTTATTTAGCATAACACCCTCTAGGTCCATCTGTGCTACTGTAAATGGCAAGATTTCCTTCTTCTTTATGGACAGTATTTCACTGCATATTATGTATATACATATGTACGTGTATATATGTGTGTCTGTGTGTATACATATATACACACATATATACCCCATCTTCTTTACCCATTCATCTATTGACAATGGACACTTAGGTTGTTTCCACATCTTGGCTATTGTAAATAATGCTGTAATAAGTATAGGGGTTCATATATCTTTTCTAACTAGCGTTTCTGCTTTCTTCAGAAAAATACCCAGAAGTGGAACTGCAAGATGGTGTGGCAGTTCAACTTTTAACTTTTTGAAGAACCTGCTTACTGTTTTCCACAGTGGTGACACCAATTTACATTCCCACCAACAGTGCACAAGGGTTCCCTTTTCTCTACATCCTCTCCAATGTTTGTTATTTGTTGTCTTTTTGATGATAGCCATTCTAACAAGTATGAGGTGATACCTCATTGTGGTTCTGATTTGCATTTCCCTAATGATTAGTGACACTGAGCATCTTTTCATGTGTCTGTTGGCCATCTGAATGTCTTCTTTGGAAAAATGTCTATTCAAGTCCTCTGCCTAGTTTTTAATCAGGTTGGTTGTTTTTTTGATGTTGAGTTGTCTGAGTTTTCTGTATAGTTTGGATATTAACCCCTCGTCGGATATAACGTTGGCAACTATCTTCTCCCATTCAGCAGGCTGCATTTCTGTTTTATTGATAGTTTCCTTCACTGTGCAATAGCGTTTTAATTTGATAAAGTCTCATTTGTTTTTTGTTTGTTTGTTTCCCTTGCCTGAGGAGAGATATCCTAAAATACATTGCTAAGATTGATGTCCAAGAGCATACCTACCTATGCTTTCTTGTAGGAGTTTTATGGTTTCAGATCTTACATTTAAGTCTTTAAACATTTTTAAATTGAATGGGAAAGTAGTCCACTTTGATTCTTTTGTATGTAGCTGTCCAGTTTTCCCAACACCATTTATTGAAGAGGCTGTCTTTTCCCCTCTGTGTTTTCTTGCATCCTTCATCATAGATTAGTTGATTATATAAGTGTGGGTTTATTTCTGGGCTCTCCGCTCTGTTCCATTGACCCATGTGTCTTTTTTTGTGTGTGTGCCAGTAGCATGCTGCTTTGATTACTGTAGCTTTGTAGTACAGTTTGAAATCAGGGAGCATGATACCGCCAGCTCTATTCTTCTTCCTCAAGGTTGTTTTGGCTATTCGGGGTCTTTTGTGTTTCCATACAGTTTTTGGATTATTTTTTCTAGTTCTGTGAAAAATGCCTTTGGTATTTTGATAGGTATTGCATTCAATCTGTGGATTGGCTTGGGTAGTATGGTCATTTTAACATTAATTCTTCCAATCCATGAGCATGGTGTATCTTTCCATTTGTTTGTGTTGTCTTCAATTTCTGTCATCAATGACTTAACACTTTTCTGAGTACAGGTCTTTTACCTCCTTGGTTAGATTTCTTCCTGGGTATTTTATTCTTTTTGATGCAGCTGTAAACTGAATTTTTTTTTTAATTTCTCTTTCTGATAGTTCATTGTTAGTGTATAGAACTGCAGACGATTTCCGTATATTAATTTTATATCCCTTAACTTTAAATGTTGCCACTTTACTGAATTCACTGATGAGGTCTAGTAGATTTTTGGTCGCGTCTTTAGGATTCTCTGTGTATAGTATCATGTCATCTGCAAACAGTGACAGTTTTACTTCTTCCTTTCCAATTTGGATTCCTTTTACTTCTTTCTCTTGTCTGATTGCTGTGGCTAGGGCTTCCAATACTATGTTGAATAAAAGTGGTGAGAGTGGGCCTTGCTCCTGATCTTAGAGGAAATGCTTTCAGCTTTTCACCATTGAATATGATGATAGCTGTGAGCTTATCACATATGGCCATATATGGTCAAGTTATGTTCCCTCTCTACCCACTTTCTGGAGATCTTTTATCATAAATGGATGCTGAATTTTGTCAAAAGCTTTTTCTGCATCTACTGACATGATCTTGATTTTTATTCTTCAATTTGCTAACATGGTGTATATCTCTTAGATTGATTTGTGGATACTGAACAATCCTTGCATCCCTGGGATAAATCCCACTTGAGCATGGTTTGCTAGTATTCTGTTCAGCATTTCTGCATCTATGTTCGTGAGTGATATTGGCCTGTAGCTTTATTTTTTTGTGGTGTCTTTGGTTTTGGTCGGGGTGATGATGGCCTCATAGAATGAGTTCAGAAGCACTCCTTCCTTTTCAATTTTTGGAAATAGTTTGAGAAGAATGAGTGTTAACTCTTCTTTAAATGTTGGTAGAATTCACCTGTGAAGCTATCTGATCCTGAACTTTTGTTTATTGGGAGTTTTTAAATTACTGATTCAGTTTAATTACTAATAATCAGTCTGTTCATATTTTCTATTCCTTTCTGATTCAGTTTTGGGAAATTGTATGTTTCTAGGAATTCATCCATTTCTTCTAGGTTGTCCAGTTTACTGGCATACAACTGTTCATAGTAGTCTCTTATGATCCTTTGTATTTCTGTGGTGTCAGTTGTAACTTCTTTTTTTCGTTTCCTTTTTTTCTTTTTTTTTTGCTATGCCATGCAGTCTGTGAGTCTTAACCACTGGACCACCAGGGAAGTCCCCTCTTTTTTTCATTTCTGATTTTATTTATCTAGGCTCTCTTTTTTTCTTGATGAGTCTAAAGGTTTACCAATTTTGTTTATCTTTTCAAAGAACCACTTCTTAGTTTCACTGATATTTTCTATTCTTTTCAGTCTCTTTCATTAATTTCTGCTCTGATCTTTCTTTCTTTCCTTCTACTAACTTTGGATCTTATTTGTTCTTCTTTTTCTAGTTCCTTTAGGTGCTAAAAAAAAAAAAAACCTCCCAAATGCAGATTTTCAACTGTGAGGTGGGTCAGCACCCTTAACCCCTGTGTTTTTCAAGGGTCAACTGCAGTCGTGCTTTTGGTACACCTGTGGGTGGAGATGAGCTCTTCCTTACTCTGTCATCTTGGCTACGATCCCCTGGAGTCTGATCTTTTAAACCCTGGATGATTCCATTTACACAAAACAACCAGAATTGGCAAATCCATAGAAACAAAGCAGATTGGTGGTTGCCAGGGGCCGGGGAGAGATAAGGGAGAGTGAATGCTAATGGTTATGGGGTTTTACTTTGGGGTGAAAGAAACATCTTGGTACCAGAGAGAAGTGGTGGTTGCACAACATTGTAAATGTATTCAAACTCACTGAAATGTTCACTTTGAAAGGGTTCATTTTATGAGAATTTCATATCAATAAATTATTCTAGGAAAAAATTTAAAAAGTGAGTCAGATCACATCACCCCTGGGTTCAAAACTATCCACCAGTTTTCCAATGCTCTCAGAGAAAAAGCAAGAGTCCTGAGTAGGCCCTATATGATGTGGCCCCTTGACTCCCTCTGTCCTCAGCTCTGATGCCTCCTTACCCCGACCCCACCCGCACTTGCAGCTCCCTGCACCTGAATGCCCATACCCAGCCCCACACAAGGCTCCCAGACTCCTTCCTTAAGGACTTTGCTCAAAAACTGCCTTCTCAGTGAGACTTCTATGACCTTTCATTTCTATTATAAAAAATACATAAAATTAACCATCATGGACTTCCCTGGTGGCGCAGTGGTTAAGAACCCACCCGCCAATGCAGGGGACACGGGTTTGAGCCCTGGTCTGGGAAGATTCCACATGCCGCAGAGCAACTAAGCCCGTGCGCCACAACTACTGAGCCTGCACGCCACAACTACTGAAGCCTGCGTGCCTAGAGCCCACAGTCCACAATAAGAGAAGCCACCACAATGAGAAGCCTGCACATCACAACAGAGAGCCCCTGCTCTCCGCAACTAAAGAAAGCCCGCATGCAGCAATTAAGACCCAATGCAGCCAACAATAAGTAAATAAGTAAAATTTACCATTGTAACCATTTTTCATTGTGCAGTTCAGTAGTATTAAATATATTTACATTGTTGTGGAAGAGATCTCTAGAATTTTTTCACCTTCCCAAACTGAACTCTGTCCCCATTCAACAACGCCCCATTTCCCCATCTCTAGCCCCTGGTAACCACCATTCTACTTTCTATCTTTATGAATTTAATTACTTTAGGAATCTCAGATAAGTGGAATCGTATAGGATTCATTCTTTTGTGACTGGCTTATTTCACTTTGCACAGTGTCTTCAAGCTTCATCCATGTTGTAGCCTGTGACGTGACTTCCTTCCTTTTCAAGGCTAATATTCCATAGTACATATATACCACTTTTTCCTTACCCATTCAGCTGTCAATGGACACATGGGCTGCTTCCACCTCTTGGCTACTGTGAATAATGCTGCTATGAACGTGGATGTGCGAGTATCTCTTGGAGACCTGCTTTCAGCTCTTTTGGATGTACACCCAGAAGTGGAATTGCTGGATCATATGGTAATTCTATTTTTAATTTTTTTTAAATAGATTTATTTATTTTTGGCTACATTGGGTCTGTACTGCTGCGCACAGGCTTTCTCTAGTTGCAGCGAGCAGGGGCTACTCTTCGTTGCGATGTGCGGGCTTCTCACCGCTGTGGCTTGTTTTTGTTGCCGAGCATGGGTGCATGGGCCGTGTGGCTCACGGGCTTAGTTGCTCCGCGGCATGTGGGATCTTCCCGGACCAGGGCTTGAACCCGTGTCCCCTGCATTGATAGGTGGATTCTTAACCACTGCACCAGCAGGGAAGTCCCTAGTTTTAATTTTTTGAGGAAACTCCATACTGTTTTCTATAGCGGCTGCACCATTTTACAGTCCTGATGTTTGTAGATACCAATTTACATTTCTAAATGTAACCCTTTCTAAAATGGTAAATCTTTCTAAAAATGCAAACCCTGCTTCCCTACCATCTCATTCTTCAGTAGCCCCTTTGGCTATCTCAAATGCTGCTGTATTTTACTGGTTTACCCTGTCTGTTACCCACAGGGCAGGACTTTCCATTTGTTACTGTGCTGTTGCATCTGCAATGCCTGGCAGCTACCACATGCACATGGAAAGAGAAAATGCAAATGTGGTGCAGAACTAACAACTGGGGAGTCTAGCTGAAGGGGATGCGAGTATGTGTTGTACTATTCTAGCAGCTTCTTTGTAGATCTGAAGTGCTTCAAAATTAAAAGTTGAGGGAGGAGGACACACCAAGCTAGCCTCCCACAGCTACTGCCCCTGACATGGGCCAACGCTTGTCAAACTCTTAGAAAGAGGAATAATGGCCATGACCGGCAGCCGCGCCCAGAACATCTCTCCGCCCGAGGCACTGCATGGGCTGCAGTGCGGGAGGCTGCAAGCAGGCAGCTCTCACTTCTCTCAGGACCTGTGTTTTGGACTGAGATCAGGGGCTATGGTGGTAGACGTTCTGATGAGTTGAACAGTTGGGAAACGAAGTTGCAATCGAGCACTGATACAGTGTCTCCCAACCCCAGTGCGTTCCTTAGACATTTGTCACCACAAACCTGAAAATTTCCCCAGTGGAGATACATTGATGGGCACAACTAGGATCGGGTGAACAGAAGGGGCAAAAGGATGCTTCACTGCTCTTAATGTCAGAAACGGAGAAAAACGACAAGCGTCCAAAACGTGAGGAACGCACAAAACACCCTGAGCCACACGCGGCCCTGAAGATGGCACCTGAAGGAGTAAAAATCCACCCCGTTTAGTTGTCCTTTCCTTTTAATTTAAAGTAGACAGGGGGCTTCCCTGGTGGCGCAGTGGTCGGGAGTCCGCCTGCCGATGCAGGGGACACGGGTTCGTGCCCCGGGCCGGGAAGATCCCACATGCCGCGGAGCGGCTGGGCCCGTGAGCCATGGCCGCTGAGCCTGCGCGTCCGGAGCCTGTGCTCCGCAACGAGAGAGGCCACAACAGTGACAGGCCCGCGTACCGCAAAGAAGATAAAATAAAAAAAAATAATTATTAAAGTAGACAGGCGTTTCCATGGTACCTGCCGTTTACAGATCTGAGGCCACTCACTTCAGTTCCCTCGCGTAGGGCACACAGGCCCTCCTTCCAGGGCAGCACCTGGTGCTGTGAGGCAAAACATCAGGGGCTCCGCGAAATCCTTTGTCCTTTTGTTCTTACCTTCAGAGGTGGGGGCTGAAGTTTCTCCAGGCCGTAAGGGTCTGCCTGGCCAGCAAACGTGTGTCCGTGGATGGAGCTGACACCAACGCAGCAGGGCTCTGGGTGTGGGGGGCTGGTCTGGGCGCAGCTGCTACAGCCACTGTCCACCGAGTCGGCTTGCCAACTCCTGAAGGCGGGCATGGCAACAGCCCCCAAAACGTTCATCAGGGCACTGACTTTACTGCTGCACTCAGAGCACAGCAGCAGACACACCCAATATTTGCTTCCAGTGACTGAAGACGGTTGCTTTTCTTATAAAATGAAAGGCAGTTCTGTTTCGTAGGGAAGACAGAGCTACAAGGCCTTTCATTAAGAGGGTCTGTCTGTGTGTATCGCCCAATTGCAGCCGCTGAAGATGCCAGCATCCCGGAACCCCCTCTCCCCGAGCCCGCCCAGCCTCCTACCCATCCCTGAACACACACCCTTCCCCCTCTGCCGTGCACTTTCCCTTTCGGAAATAAATTCCTCTCGAAAATAAATCCAGAGAAAGCTATTAGGAAGAAGTAGCAAGCTTTGGAAACATGATGCTCTTTATGGAAAACCGTGGAAATAAAGCAACACGAAAGTGCTGCTGGAAAGGACCCGCCGGGAAGCGATTCCCTCACGGTGCCTGCCCATCTGAGCTATTCCTCTACTGCAGACACGTCTGCCCCGAGTCCAGCGTTCACCCACGGGCTGCTCCGGGGAAGACGTAAAGGGGCATCGCATGATTCCATTTACAAGAAAGGCCCAGGACAGGCAAATCCCTGGAGATGGCACGCAGATGGGCAGTTGCCAGGGGCTGGGAGGACTGGGCGGACTGGTAATGGGTATGGGGTTTCCTTTCGGCACGATGAAAACGCCCTCAACTTGAGTGTGATGTTGGGGGCACAGCTCTGTGCCTGTACTAAAAACCACCGAATTGTCCACTTAATGGGTGAACTGTATGGTAGGGAGATTATATCCCAATAAAGCAGTTAATAAAGAAAAAAACAAAACTTAAAGGGCCCTATTGTATTCAATCTGGGCAGAGGGAGTCCCTCAACAGTCCCCCCCTTTAAGAGAAATTCGGGGAACAGAGGGAAAGGTGAAAAGCCTATGCGTAGAGCTGGGGTCAATGTACTGCCCTCGTGCAGACTGGCATACGATCCCCTGTGAGAATCCCGACTTCTGGGCAAAGGTACCGAAGAGCCCGCCGCACACATTCTACGCAGCGTGGCGCCTGACGAACACCCCGGCGGCCTCTCCCCCGAGGGGCTGCTGGCCGCGCTCACCTCTCGGACACAGCCTCGGCCTGCTCCGCCCTGCGCTCCATCTCCACGACCTCCTCCTCCGTGTACTCCAGCTTCACCCGCTCCTCGGCCAGCTCTCTCTCCACCGCCTGCAGCTGGGCCGTGGTTCTCGCCAGCAGCACCGTCACCGCGTCCTACAGGACCAAAGGGACGTTGCTAAGAGGCAGCCGAGGCCAGCGGCGTGCGGGTGGCAAAGCGAAAAGCGGCGCGTGCACAGCCCGTGGGGAGCATCCCTGCCGCCGGGCTGGTGGCCGTCCCCGGCTGGTCTCCAGCGGGGAAGCAGCTCACCCCCGGCTGGCAGCAAGACAGTAACTTGGCCTTTCCACGTGGCTCTGAGGACTCAAATTTTAAAGCAACCAATGCATCACTCATGATCATGAACAAGTTGCATTAAAGAATATTACCATGAATGGCCACATACATCACTATAGTCCGTTTTTATTACTTCCCTTGAAACCCTGCTTCTTCGTCGCCACTGTGCTCTAAGACTAAGTCTACACGCGTTTCTTAGAAACAATGTCCCCAGGAAAAGCCCGTCTCAAAGCCAGGCCACCTACTGTCTTTCCAGACGTGGCGGCCACAGGGTCCCGGGAGTCGCTGTGTCCCAGCCGCTCGTCCTCCCGCCGCGGGGGCTCAGGGCCGGTGAACACCTGCACCGAGTACCAGCGCAGCTGCATCTCGCTCGAACCGTCGTAATCAGCCAAGTTAATCTGAGCAATGCCCTGTGTGGTGTTTAAAAAAAAAAAAAAAAAAAGCAGAACAGGCCCTGAATGACTACACCTTAACAACCAATGGGCATCAAAGTCACCCTTTAATCTTAAGCAGAAAGGCCATACAATGTGTCACTGCTATTCAAAGGACTGCCGTAAAATGAAAGTCATCAAAAAGGATTGTAATGGGGGTGGCGCCTCGCTTGCTTGTTCAGCCCAATCAGAAAGTGCTAGAAGGGGAACAGGGGCAGAGAATGGACGACATGGAATGGTGGGTCAGGCTCAGGATCTGCCACTCAAAGAGCCGCTGATTCTAGCAGGAACTTTTGAAAAAACAGAGGACTGGTGTAAAATAATATAAATAAGTAAATAAATAACCCCGCCCCTCCCCCCCAAAAAAAAGAGAGAGAGAAAGGATTGGTGGAACTCTCCAATCTCTAATTCTGCCGCTGAAGGGGTGGGACCAAGGGGGAAAATTCCAACCTTGGGAAGAAAGCACCCTGGCTTCCAAGCCCTGGCCCTGCACTGGCTGGCCGGGGTGAAGACGGACTGCTGACCTGCCCAGTTATAAGGTTGCCAGATAATATAGAGGGCATCTGGGTGAACTGCAATTTCAAATAAACAGATTTTTTTAAAATAGAGGTACGTCTCAGATATTACGTGGGACATACTTACACTAAAAGGCATCCATAGTTTATTTGAAATTCAAATTTAAGTGACCATCCTATACTTCTATCTACCAAATTTCTCAACGCAAGACAGGGATAATGCAGAAGCCGTTGCACAGGAGTTTTGCAAGTATTAGCTGAGATAATATATTTAAATTACAGAACACTTGACAAGATAAGGGGTCTTATCATCCCTTTCTGTCCTCCCAGCTACAGAGATCACTTGACATCAGGACACCGGAAGGAGGGGAGGGAGGGGGAGAGGGTGAGGAGGGCGCCGTACCAGCAGTTCTTCCTGCAGCTGCGGATTCACTGAGCACACGTATAACTGAAGGGACTTCAACGTCACCATGCTTGAATGCACAGGGATTCTGAAAACTTCATTAAATATCAGGGGGGCTTGCAATTCCAGAGCCTTAGAGCAGTAAGTGTTTGGCGTGCCGGAGTCAAGCGGGGGCAAATAGACGCGGATGTGTCTGGAACCAAGAGAGGAAGGAAAAAGCAGACAGAGGCAGCCTGACACATCTGCACGTGACACGCATGGACCACATACGTGTGCACATACGCCGCCCTATTCCACTGCCCATGTGCAGAATTTTAATGTCTTTTGGAAAAGATCCTTTTCTCAACTAAGAGTAAGCCCAAAGAACTTACGTGCCCCCAGAGATCAGGGGGAAAAACCCAATCACAAAGAGAAGACTTCCAAGTCAGCGGTTAGGACTTCAGGCGGACTCAAACGGAGGTCTGCTTTTACCATCTTTGTGGGAAAACATCTGCACTGATCTCTCCACGGCCCCCTGGCTCCCTCTCCAAGCCCTACCTGCCTTGCCTCTCAGAGTGCTGGCCCACCCAGGCACCCGCTGGGCTGGGCTCCCGGCCCTATCCACCCCCAGCGTGGAAGCCAGCACCCAGGAGAAGCTCCAGCATCAGTGGAGTGAAGTACACGTCAGGGCGAGCAGAATCCCAGGGCGAACCCTCAGCCGCTGAAAACCAGGCTGCTTCCAAGGCCTTCGGGAGGCCAGTTTACAAAGACGACTCACGGAAGGGGAGGGCACCGTCGGGCGTGAACACCCATCACCGGTGGGTTCACCCGCCAGGGTAAGTGGGACCTCACACCCCCATCGGGCACCCATCTCCCCACTGGGGACAACACAGATTTCCTTCTCCCTGCTCGGACAAGGATGCCTGAGCCCAGCCTGAGGCCTCTTCAGGCACCTCATCAGATCGCAAGAGCCGAGTGTGGCTGTGTCGCCACCAGCCTTGTGACCAGAATGGACGTTTTAAGCCCCAACGCTGCCGATGATGGGCACCGGCACTTTGTCAGCATGGCCACGGCACATAACCAGCCTGGCTCCAGTAACTCCACCTGCCTCAAATAATAAACCAGCCTCTTCTTAAAACTTACAATCCTTTAGATTTCAGACAGACACCCCCTAGCGTTTTATTGTAAATTCAGGTTCCAAGACAGTCTTTTCCCTCCCCAAACTGCCACGTGCAGCAGGTCAGCCAGTGGTGCCATGTGGAGGAGGGCCCGGGGGGAGGACACGGCCCCCACTGGCGCGGGAGCTTACATTTTGCAGTCTTCCTTCACCACCAGCCCGGCAAAGTTCTTCAGCTGGAGCACATTCACGAGGAGACACTCGCTGGCACTGTCGTGCCTAGAAAATAAAATGCACGTTCACAGACTGCAAATGCCCCACGGTGCAGAAATCCTGCTTGAACGCCTGCAGTGGTCCTCACCCCACCCCCAGGGGACCTGTACAAAGTCTAGAGGCGTCTCTTACTGTCACACTGAGTGGAGGGGGGCTACTGCGTGTAGTGGGCGGAGGCCAGGGCTGCTGCTCAACACGCCAGAGGGCACAGCACGGCCCCCCACCGAGAGTGACCCAGCCCGAACGCCACGAGTGCCGAGAAACACTAGGATGACAAGAGTGAGCAAAAGAAAGCTGCTGGGATGTGAACATCCTGCCTCGTTCGTCTGAACACTGCTGGTAACTGCCTTTCTAGACACTGTAGCTAGAAACCAGAACGCTTAGTGTTGCACAGCACCTGGCTACCCCAGCTCCGGCGGGAACTTCCCCGAGGGCCGGACTGTGCCCATGGGGTGAGAGTCCCCGGCTGTGACTCGTTGTTGGAGGACGGCAATGGAGCCGCTCTTGCCCATCTCTCCTTCCCGCCACCTCTGTCCCTTCACCTGAGACCGCTGAGATGGGCCCGGGGGCACCCAGGCCAGGGAGCAGCAGCCGGATCACGCGGGTCCCTCCATCCCTCCTGGCCTGTGTGTGGAGGTGTGAGACGCTGGGCGGGCCCCAATCCACCCATCATCTTTACGAGCAACAGGGAAGGAGTCTTCTGTACTCACAAAAATCCAACATGGATCTGGGGCCCCTCGTTACCGCAAGCGTCTCCACGCGCAGGGTCGTCAGCATCCTCACTCCTGAACACAGTCGGAAAGGCACCGCGTTATTCCGGGGGGGCCTGGTTACCTCGGACTCGGCAGAAGCTCTCTCACACTAGGGGTGCTTCTTACTGAGAAGGGCTTTATTAAGTTGCAACATAAATAAATGCTTTAAGTGACTGGCAGGGCACGGCAGGTCCCCAGGATCCATGACGTCACCTCCCAGGGTACCTGCTGACGAAGTGGCCTTTTTGAGAAAATACCTCTCAAAACCACATGTGATATTTACGACAAAGATCAAAAACATATACTCTTAAAAGCTTTGCAGGGGGGACTTCCCTGGCGGTCCAATGGTTAAGACTCCGCGCTTCCACTGCAGCGGGCGCGGATGCGATCCCTGGTCAGGGAACTAAGATCCCGCAAGCTGAGCAGCGCAGCCAAAAAAAAAAAAAAAAAAAGTTGGCGATAAGTGAAATGTATACAGATATCTGAGCTGAAAAAATGACATCAAAGGTCTCAAACAAAATAAAGCCCACAAGGGGTTTTGTCCTTGCAAAGTCGATTCCTTCAGCTAAGGAAAGGGGACGGGGGAAACATCCATTTCTAGTGAACGTCCTTTCTAGAAAAGCAGGTCTCCCTCGCACACTGGTTCTCCTTTTCCGGCTCTACTGAGCTCATGCCTTCCAACCCCCGGGGCCGGAGAGAAAGCAGTCATCCTAGATGCCCGAAGCCAGGCCAGTCCCCAGACGCCACCTGGGAGCAGAGGGGGTCCGTGGGGATGCTCAGGGCCCCTCCCGCATGGAGAAAAGCCAGGAGAGCTGCACCCCGGAGACACACAGAGTGTCAAGCCAAACAGGTCTCGGCAGGGGTGCCTTTGGGAAGTCAGCCCAGGCAGGGGAGAAGGTCAGCTTCTAACCTTTTGGTGGGAGGTTCAAACACGCCGCTGTCGCTGGCCAGCGAGTAATCGGACAGGCAGGCGGACACGCAGCGTGCTCTCCGCTCCAGCCTCTGGGCGCTGTCTTCTCGGGGGGTCGCTGCTGCAGGCGAGAGACACGGCCGGGCTCAGGAGGCGACAGTGCGGGAGCCCAGGGCAGAGCAGAGACAAAGGCACGAAGTGGCAGAGACAGGCCAGCACGTGTGCAGATGTGTGTTTACATGCACTCTGCTCGAGTCTTTTCTTATATTGGAAAATGGAAGAAACAGGCTTCTGGCTACTTCTTTAAAAGCTCTTTAAATGATCATCAATCTCCCTTCACCTCCTTAATGAGCGCACAGGTCAGAAGGTGGCGGGAAGGCCCTTGGCGTGGCCCTTTGAGAGAGTGTCACACGGGAAAGCCTGGAGAGAGATTTCGCCTGCACGTGGACGGCAGCGCGCTCTCCGAGAAGCAGGTGGGGGATGTTTCCTCCTTGACGCTGCTTGGTATTCTCCATACTTTATACAAGGAACACAGGCTACACTGCTTTATAATCAGAAAACAGAGTTTTTAAAAATCATCAAATAACCCCCAACAAAAGGGAGTGACTTTCGAGTCAGAGGACACAGATGCACCCAGACTGGGCCTTTGCCAACGTCTCCGTGACTCCTCTGCCGCTCTAAATGCAGCGTCCTCCTCAGCAGCCCTGGGGCCACACTGGCTTCCAGAACTGTCTCCTGGGATTAGGAAGGACCATGACTGGGCAGCTTATTTTTGTCTCATATCTATTGTAACCAAGAGCCAAAGACAACTACTGACATTTTCCCTTTTATCATTTCATCAACTCTTTCTACTCCTTCCCTCACAGCAACAAGTTTCTTTTAACAAAAGCAACAGAAATAGGCATGCCGTCTCCCGCTGCTAAATGTGACGACGGACACAGGAACCTCAACGCTTCTGAGAGAGGCACACACGGTTAGAACACAGGCTTAAAGCATGAAGCCCCAAACTGAGCCTCACTCTGGCATCACAATGCCTCTTGTTAATAATGCAGGTCCCTCTTGTCTATGTTCTCCGGCCATCTAAGCTCTAGAAATTGAAAATCTAGACACCTGTGCACCCCTGAGTTGAGGGAAATAGCGAGTCCACCAATGACTGTCTCTCTGTTCAACCAATTTATTATTCACAGAACAATTAAACCCAAATATATTCATCGGGGTACAAAACAGACAGGGCTGTGGCCTTTGGTCTCACGATGTTAACTGCAGACAAAAGCCGACCTTTCAAAGGCCTGCAGCGCCCAGCGTGGGGGCCACCGGCCCCGCCTCGGCCAAGGGCAGAAGCTGGCTCCGTCCTCGGATGGCCGGAGACAACAACTCTCACATCGTAGATGACGACTCCCAAGTCCAGCTCTGCTCATCACCCCGGCCCCATGGAAGGACCCAGAGCCTCCAGCTCTAAACTGCAGATAGAACCCCTCAGTTTGCTCCATGGAACCCCAGCAAACACAATGGCTCACTACTTCCATTCCCAGCCCTGACACTCGGCCCTACATGCCTTTAAGGAAGTAACACCACACAATGATCCAGTTAACTTCCAGGCAACCCAATGGTGTGACTGCCAAAATTTCTCTCTCATTGCAATGAAAGTGGATGAAGAGAGAAAGGAAATGGGGGAATCAATCCTCAGTGATCCTGGGCTTAGCACATTCAAGGAGCAACTGGATGCAGGAGTTGACAGAAGGAGGTACGGTCAGCACTTGCCCTGGGTGAGAAAGAAAGCACACGGCACACCCCACAGTACACACCGCAACCATCTGCTCTTGGGTTTCAAGGCAACGAGACGGAGAGTGGGGAGCAATGCCAGTGAAGTAAGGAATAAACAAGCTTCCACACGTTCATTTTATAAACCTCAGACCTTTCCATCATTAAACACAGACAAACAGACACTGAGACCTAAGGACAGCAACGCTGCTTGACAAAAGGGAGGAAAGTATAAGGAAAATCACATCGTGGGCAAAGCTGCCAGCTGGCATATTAAAATAATGAAAGTGTTAAAGTCTGGGAAAAAAACCCAAGAAGGAAAAAATACGTCAAGCTCTTAGAAAAGTTCTTACACAACTTTCATAGCCAGGATGAATACCGTTCAAACGACAACAACAATAATAAGAGCAACTGTTGAGCTACATTAAAGCACAGCTATGAGCTATGCCCTTCCTGACCACACCCCAACCATCCTAAATACATTGATTCACTGCACAAAGATGTGGCACAGCCTGACCAGCAAGGCGAAGGAGAAGTCCAAGGTCACTTACAGTGAACGTTTCTGTCGAGCCGCATGAGAAAAGAGATAAAAAAAAAAAGCACAAAGTGAAAAAACTGTAGAATTTAAGACAACAATTTTAAACAGGGTATGAATGTAATAAAAAACATCAATAAACAAATGAACAAGGTTAAAATATTTACCGACTTATATTAGCAAATACCAGTGGGAAATGAAAATAGGAACGGATTTCAAAATCATGACACATTTGACTTTCAAAATGTGGGGAAGATAAAATTGTAGTAAACATGTAAAAACTGTTAAAGATGACAGTTTATTTCCCCACTCCCCTGCCCCACCTTCTGTCCCCTCAGGTTGATTTAAAACACAATGGGCAATTCTGAATTTTATGTTACTAAAAATTTTTCTCGTTAAAGCTTCCTTAAGTCAAACTTAGACTGTATTGTTCTTAGTCAGACTGGAGAGTGAAGGGAACTACGTGACCTCGGGCGTCATAAATGAGGGGTGGGGTTAATATAACGAGTATTGAGATCCTCGCCAACTTTATGAAGCTGCGATGACTCTAGGCTTCATAAGCATCACGGGAGGCAAGGAGTCACCCTGTGTCCATGCCTGAAGCTGCCCACCCAACCCAGCCCTGCGAGAGCACCTACCAAGACCCATTCACTAAGTCAAGTACCTCTAGTTTGTATTCTACCCAGAGTGTCGTATATGAACGCACCACGAGATGGAAGTATCTGACCACACCATAAGCAAAGACCTCCCAGTCTAAGCTTGAAGCACTATAACATCCACCACAAAGTAGAAAAGAAAAATAAAGAAATCAGGATCAGAAATTAAGTCAGCTCTTCCCCTTCCCACCCAGTCTTTCCCCTGGACCAAAAGCGGTGCTGGACCTTGTGTGGATTTCCTGCATAAGTAGACAGACACTCTTGTATCTCAGCCTTTAACGAAAAGTTGGTACGGGGGGCTGGACACTGAGAAGAGGAAGCTCAAGCAACAGATGCACGATTCAGTCCTTATTTTGTATTTTCTTTTTTGAATAAACATGGAGCACTGAACCTGTGATTGCAACAAAGAACAAAGCGAATAAAGTTCCCCTGTACATGTGAATTACAGAAATAACGTATCTGGGGATATGAAAGGTGTGTTTGCAAACGCAGAGGGGGAGACACCAAAATAACAGAGATGCCAAAAAGGCTCGGGGCTGCCGCAGAACATAATGGATCTCTGGTTAAACACGTAAAGGCTACAAGAGACTATTATCTTACATATATATAATAACCCGCGTGGGTATACATAAAAAAACCCGACAGGTAACAGAATGGTGGTGAATGGAAGAGCCCATAAAGATCACCTCATTCAAGGGCACAGAAGCCAAGACTCAGCTCCATCTAAGGTTGCGCTCAAGGTCGCACAGCTAGTGAGTCAACAGGGCAGGGAACAGAATCTGGGTATAAGCTGCTAGTTCGAAGCCATTTCTGCTACATCACCCTGGTTTTGTATTCAGGTTTTATTTCCACCTTTTGCTGCTGACTGCTTAACAGTACATGACCAGGGTTTCTCAGCCTCGGCACTCTTGACATCTTGGCTGGATCATTCCAGCCAAGATGGGGACCATGTTGTGCGCTGTAGAATGTTGAGCACTGCCCCTGGTCTCCACCTACCAGATGCCAGTAGCACCTCACCAGCCCCACAGTGTGACAACTGAAAATGTCTGCCAAGTATCTCCAGGGGTCAAAAACACCCCTGGTTGAGATCCACTATGCTATACAAATTATCTAGTGTTCGCCTAAATGGAATGTCTAAAAACAGTTTTGCTGTGCAAATAAAAATTAAGTGGGCTGAACTTCAGGAATGAGAGGCCTGTTCTGATCTTCTCTTAAAATTCAGGAAGTTAAAGTCGCTAGAGGTTGGCTCACAAAAGCACTCGGGGTGAAGATAAGGAGGGTGGAGCCCAGACTCTGCTTTGTGCACCAGCCATCAGCCAGAATACCCCCCACAACAGCAGTCTGGCTTTCCATGTGGGCTACAAGCTGACAGACGCTGGCACCCAGCAGAAGCTGAATTAACACCAACTGGACGGATGAAATTCTCATGGCTACATGTTTCTGGATTTCAAGAGCAGCGGAGAAATCGATTCGGTAGAAAGGACTGATATTTTCACTCCCTCTGTGACAGAATTATGTCCTTGAAAAGTACAAGGACAGGGCTTCCCTGGTGGCACAGTAGTTAAGAATCCGCCTGCCAATGCAGGGGACACAGGTTCGAGCCCTGGTCCCGGAAGATCCCACATGCCGCGGAGCAACTAAGCCCGTGTGCCACAACTACTGAGCCTGCGCTCTAGAGCCCGCGAGCCACAGCTACTGAGCCCGTGTGCTACAACTACTGAAGCCCGCACACTTAGAGCCCGTGCTCTGCAACAAGAGAAGCCACCGCAATGAGAAGCCCGCACGCCGCAATGAAGAGTAGCCCCTGCTCGCCGCAACTAGAGAAAACCCGCGCGCAGCAACGAAGACCCAACGCAGCCAAAAATAAATTAAAAAAAAAAAAGTACAAGGACAAAGGATGAAGAGATGAAGTCACAGGGCCAACGGAAGTAGAGATTTCTGCCGGGCCACGGCCAGACACCAGTCCCAAGGCTGGTCTGAGGCGGGCACACACACAACGCTGTATCTGGGCACACGCCCTGGAGAGTTAAGGCCCGCGTACTTCTTTATCAGCCTCCGAATGTGGAGGAACTGTCTCATTTTCGACAATTAAGTATATTCTGAAAACAAGCCAAATGCCTGGGAAAGACTACTTTGCCAGTTTCCATGACATTTCAAGGACCCAGGGCCAAAGCACGCAAAACGAGCGAGCGAGCAAGCGAGCGGGCGCACGGGCCTCCTCTTGCCCTGGAGGGTCCTAAGCTGAGGGCTCACTAGGCCACAGCAGAGCCAGCTGGCTTCTATGCGGATGCACGGCTTCCTCCCTGAACTCGAGACCTTTCCTCCCCCGCCCCGGGGCACCCACCGGACCCATCAGTACGTACTTGCAGCCGTGGGAGCGGCAGCCGCTTGGGGTCCTCGCTCACGAGGTCCTTCCCCGTCCCCGGGACACCCATGCGGCGGCAAGGACGCCGCGCCCGGCGTGTCTTCGTCCCCCACTGCGGAGGCCTGAGCTCGCAGCCTGTCCAGGGCGCCCACGCCCGCCACCTCGAAGGCGTCCCCGAGCTGCGCCAGGGGCGAGTCTCGCGAGGCCGGGAGGAAGGGCGTGTCCAAGGGCGAGCTGGGCGGGGACAGCGAGGACAGCGAGGAGCGCGAGGACAGGGACGCCAGGGACTGCGGCGTGTCCAGGGAGCGCCTCTGTTTGTGGAGGCCCGCGGGGCCCGGGGCGTCCGCCAAGGGGGCGTCCCGGCCCAGGGAGTCGAAGGGGACAAGGTCGAAGCGCAGGAGCGGGCCGCCCTCGGCGTCGGGCTTCTCGTACTGCGGGAGGCCGTAGATGTCGGTGAAGCTGACGGAACTCAGGGAGCCCCGGCTGGAGGCCAGCGAGCCCCGGCTGGAGGCCAGGGAGCCGCGGCTGCTCCCCGAGGAGATGGTCAGGGTGCTGGCGGACAGGCTGAAACGAGAAGAGCAGCCTGGAGCCCGCGGCTGGAGCCTGCCCGTTCCCACCGGGAGCCGCGCCTCCGGTCTGCTCCAGAGGAGCAAAACTCTGCCTCGGGCCCGTTCACCCCGGCGCCTCTTCAACACCTCTGAGCACCTGTGAGCGTTTTAAGACACCCCCCCCACCCCCGCCCCTTCGTAAATATTTCCTTTGTTTCTTTGAATGTCGGTCGAGAGCAGTAGTTAACGTCAAGGGCTCTTGCTCGAGTTCAAGTTCCAGCTCACACTCAAGACTAACGGAATGCATTTGATTTGGTCAAGGGCTTTGCCCTTTCCCAGCCTCCCACCTTCTCACCCTGCGCTGGGATGATAGCGGTTCCTGCCTCAAGGCGCTGTGAGAGGGAGAACTGAGAAAGTAATACACAGAAAGCCCTTAACACTACACTTCACGATACGGTAAGTGCTTGAAAACTGGAGCTCTTACTGAGCATCCAAATCGGATTTTAAAGATATTCATGCCTAATTAAAATGAATATCTTAAAAGGAAATAATTAAACGCGTATGTGTGCATCTATGTAGATGGACATATACAGTCCTGATGCTGTGAGTGACAAAATCCTTCGATAAATGATTCATTATTCTCAAGTCACTCTTGGTTCTCCTCGTATTCCTTGGATCATATATGAGTAGCTCCTCTTAAAAATATCGTGTATCCACACTTTCCTGTCCAGTGTTTACAACCACTGCAGGTTCCAAGTTCTAGGAGAGAAAACCAAGCCAAAGGGAACTGTGAAGTTCACGGCCACGTCGTTATAAGATGATAACAAGTTACCCACCTTTGTAACTGGGACTGGAGATAGGACGTTAGACGGGTAGCTTCTTCCAGCTGCATCAGGAGACAGTTTCTTTTTTCCTGAAGTAGAATCCTGTAGGTACGAAAAGAGTCCACTGGTGGATTTCAAAGACGCCAAGTATATTTTCCTAACAAGAAATTCAACTGTAAATTCCCCCAAACTGATTGAGGTGTCAATGACTAAATTCTAAAAAAGCACATCCAAGATCATAAACATCAAGATAACAGACTGTTTTTGTCTTGCTTAAAAATGTCCCACTGGCTGCCTGAACAGTGCCTGATACACTGTAGAAGTTCAGCACATGGGTGGATAGGCGGATGAATGCATGGGTGGGTGGATGGATGGATGCATGCATGCGTGGATGGATGGGTGGAAAGACGGATGGATAAATCAATGGGTGGGTGGCTGGATGGACTGACGGATGCAGGGGTGGGAGGAGGGACGGGCAGACGGATAGGTGAACAGGTGGATTGGATGGACAGATAGCAGACAGGCAGATGGGCATACGGATGGGTGGCTGAGGTGTGTGGGAGGATGGGTGTGGGTGGATGAACAGATGGATGAGAGACTAGACTAGAATATGGATACAAATGTACAGCGTGCAGTAATCTACTGGAATTCCTTGGAACAAATCAGGTTCCCTCATGCTAAGCCCCCTTCCAGGCAAAACTACGTGCAGTTCTAAAATCTACAGAATTAAAAGATTAAACACAAATAAAATAAAAAAACAACTGCCACAGTGTTGGAGGTAGTTTTCTACCTACTTTTTTCAACTTTATTATTTTCTAAAATGAAATTTTTTCCCACAGCGCTACGCCCACTGCCTAGAATAGAGCCCAACATGGATAGGCACTCGACAAATAGTTATTAAGTGAATGTACAAATGAATATGTTCACTCCTAGAACAAAACAGTTCTCGCTTACAATTCAAAATGATGGCAGTTCACCATATGGCCAAGTAGGCGCCCTACAAAACAACTGCTCTTTCCTTTGAAAGAGGAAAAAACTTACATCCCCCCAATCCCCAGCAATACTCACTAACCTGGCTCAAACTTTCCATCTGACAATGATGCCACTGAAACCAAGACGGGCAAAGACTGGGCCTGGCCAAACAGCTGGCACACGTCAGCCCTGAGACGCGTACCTCCATACCTTTCTGCCTGGCTCCCTCCTCCCAGACCGGGTCTCTTCTAACGCCCTCAGCCTGATCCCAGGGAAAGCCCCCTGCCTCTGGGCCCCAGGCGGCAGGGAGAAACGGGCCCGCATCCGCTAGGCCCAGAACGTCACCGCCAAGGGAACACTCACGGGGCACTTGGCCCCATCACCTGGCCGGAAAGGTGCTTATTAGCACCTGTGCACGGCCCTCCTTGCCCAAGGCTGTGTAGTGCCAGATTCAGGAGACACCTGGGGCCAATTCAGTCCCAGCTGAGGGCCCTGCGCCCCAGGATGCAGCTCCCAGGCTGGTTCCACAAGAGACCCCGTCAGGTGAACGAGCTTGGGTGACCCAGGCCCTGAACCCAGGCATCAGGGTAAAACCAGCTCTGTGGGGTTCCATGGATTTGTGCCCTGGGACCACAGCACTCCTGCACTCTGGATTTCCACATGGTGAGGGCAGAAACACTCAAGGGTACATGGGTGTGGGGTCCTGGTACATGTGGTGGACATGTGGTGTTCGTGGGACTGAATCCTCGCCCCTTAAGAGAAAACCAACCAGAACTCCCAGGCCCTCTGACCTGAAACATACACAAGAGAACAGCATGGGGAGAACGGAAGGTGATGTTAAGCTGAAACGATACAAAAGCACAAGAGCACAGATGAAACTTCCATTTCATAGTCCCGTTGCTCTGGGTTTATTTTGAGCGAGGTGACAAGGGCACGCCACCACGTCAGGCAAACTAACATGCTCTCTGCCCATTCCTATGCACTGGACTCCCCAATCACCATTGCTTCCCTCCAGCGCTGACAGTAGCCCCTCAGGACACAACGCAGACCTGTCTATCAATTAACAACGAATATCCAAGCAGAGACAACCCCCAGCAAAAACAGAGGACAGTCCTAACATTCGATGAAATAATCGTTATAAGGGCATCTGTACTGACCAAATAATTCAGGTGACTATTAAACTCTACCTAGAGAATGCTCACAGAGATACAGCTTATGATCCTGGTAATACAGTGAATTTTAAGGAGCCAGTATGTTATCAAATGGGCGGTGGGCTCTCCAAAGCTCAGCAAATATCCCCAAACTTCTGACAGCTGTGCAACGTGGAAAGCAGACCCAGCCTTCCACGCAATCCGTGATCACACACAGCAAACGCAAACCAGGAGACAGGGCACACAATAAAAGGGCGAGCAACAGAGGACAAAGGACTCTGTGCTGGCTTCACGTGTCCCACTCTGGGAAAGAGCCCCAAGACCAACTGAAGAGATGCAAGTTCAGAAAGACACGCGAGAGAGCGGAGACTTCCTGCTGCCAAAAGGGCAGGCTTTGCTGGCGAGAAATCAAAGTGGGAGATAAAAGTAAGAGGTAGACTGCGGAAACGGAGATGCTGCTGATGTCAGGAACGAGGTTCCTCCGTGGTCACGGAGCCGACCACCACCTGCCTCCGGCCCCCTGTTGGCTGGAGACCCGACACCTGTCCTGGGCGCTGTCCTGGAAACACAGGGGCCGGGTGCACCCGGTACCTGCAGCGGGAGTGGGCGGGGTCTAAGTGGTGGGTTCCCTGGTCTTCCTTACTCCATCTGGTTCTCGACCACCTCCCACTTGTAATAGGGACCGGGAGCCTCCGAGCCCTGGGCACCCCCTGCGGACGGCAGGCACCGGCTCCCTCCACCTTCCGCCAGGCCGTAGCTGCCTGAGTAACAAGGCTTCGGCTTTGCCAGCTGCTCCTCCGCCGGAAGCCGGCCCCGCCCGCCCAGCCAGCCCACCTTTCCGTGGCACCCTGCACGGATGTGGCCCGGGAGCACTGGATCTCCTCCTCCAGGCGCCGCCGCTCCTCCTCCAGCCGGGCCACGTCCTCCGCCGGCCTCCTCTGCTGGATGATGAGCTGCAGCTCCTGAAGCAGGGCCTCCTTCTCCTTGATGAGCTGAAGCCGGTCCCTGTCGGCCTCGGCCATGCCCGGCCAGGACTCGCTCTCAAACTGGGCCAGCTGCCTCTGGATACTTGAGACTCTGCGAGACAGGGACACAGAAAAATCCATGAGCTTCATGAAAAAACATCGTCTTCACACATCCTCAGCACCATCACACGGATTCTAGAAACTCAGTCCGATAAATATGGGAATGATTGCACTGAGTAAAACCTCACACGACAAAAATAAAGGATCTGGAAATGAGGTGTAACAAAAATGATGTGTAAGTCCTTTGCGACATACGCCCCAGCCTATGAGATTCAGGATGACAGTAACCATATCATGTTTGTTTCAAAGAACTGACCAAAAGGCTGGCAGACCCCAACTCGCCCACGTGCACGGTGCTGTTTCCTCTGTGTACTGTTCTGGAGCGGGATGGAGCCGGCTCATTTCTCTCTGTGCCCCTCCCTCTGCAGTAGCTAAACACCGTGCTGCACACATGAGAGATGCTTCTGGCCTCCTGCCTTCTCTGCCATGCCTAACTGCTGAGCCCGCCTTAAGAAAATCCCAGGAGAGAAATGCGCCCATCACAGGATTCTGTATCGTGCCAGAGGCCTTGACCACGCGTGAAATTCAAAACGCCTGGCAGAGGGCAGATACTCAACAAAAGCTACATGCATGAAACGGAGAATAAACACGCCAGCAAGGATATGAAAGAATGGGACTCAGCCCTGGTGAGAGTGGATGTGGTGTGGGGTAATCTGGGTGGATACAAACCGGTCAGCTGCACTGTGTCAGCACGACCATCCTCAAGGTGTAAAACTATGGCTCTCGTCACTCCCCGTGTGCCTAAATGTCCGTGTGCCCGCTTGGCAGACAGACTGGTGTCCTGAGGTGGTGCTGAATGCAGAGTAAGTGAAAGAGATGTGACTTGTGTTTTCAGAGCATCCTTTCATACCAGGAGTAGAATGTTTTAAGCCCTTTAAGTTTACATATGGCTAAGGATGAGGGCTATTTCCGGGCAGAAACAAGGAACTCCAGACCTGACCAGAACCCAGTGCTGTGGAGGACAGAGATTGGCACACGGGCCCAAAACCAAAATCCAAAGACTTCTCTGAGGTGACAGAGAGCTGTGAGGACAGCTAAGTGGCAGGTGCACATAGCCCTCTAGCCTCTAAGGCAGCGGTTCTCAAAGTGGGGTCCCTGACTGGCAGCCTCAGCATCACCTAGGAGCTTGTTACAAATGCAAACCTCAGGCCCCACCCCAGACCTGCTGAATGCCACATTCTGTGGATTGGGGTTGGGCAACCTGGGTTTTGACAAGCCCTCTAGGAGTTTTTGATGCTTGTTTGACACCCTCTGCTTTCAGGCAGCCCAGCCTGGTCTGGAGGATGCTAATTGGCCTTGGAGCTCTTAGAGGCTTGCATTAGGCACGGATGGGATTATCCTCACTAAAACAGGAATGGCAAGAGTGCTTCTGAGACTGCACTGTCCCGTGCCCAGGGCACATGTCACTGATCAAAGCTGGCATCCTTCCTGCTGGGTCCAGACTTCAGAATCCTCCTCAACACTGTGCTTCCTGCAGATAATGCCAGTCAGCTGGCATTGGTCCACGTGTTAAGGGCTGTCGGCCATCCCTGCACCAATCCACGCTCTTCCTGAACTAGACATAAGCACGGGACTAGTCAGCCTGGCTGCAGGACTGGGCAAGACTCCTTCTTCAAGTACCAAACCAATCGGATAACCCACAGGCATGAAGAGGAAAGAATATACAAGTTATAGTTTAAATGCACACATTTTACTCAAGCCCAGTTCCCCAAGAAGGTAAAGAAAATAGCTGAATGTCAGTAGCTTTATTAGGCAAGTTCTTTTCTAACGTAAAACTAATTTTCTGAAAATGTGTTGGAAAATGGTGCCAAATCATGTCACTGAAAAAACTAATGACAGATGCAGCTGAACAGGGTTAGGAATCCAACTGGGCTTAGGCATCCACCTCTGTCTAATTAGTGTAATTAAAATTTATGGCAGGCATATAACTGAAGCCCAAGGAAACACTCCAAGCAGACTCATAAATTAGCGCCAAATCAGACATCAGACCCAATGAAATTTCTGGAACATTCTACGGTAGATCAAGCCAAGTCAAAGGTAAGGAATAAATATAAAAGAGATGTACAGTGAGCAAATGCACTGGGTCCTCATAATTTTTCATTTCAATGTATCTGATCCGCAGGAAAGCCTATCTGAGCACAAGTAAAGTTAGCAGCATTACCTGGTAATATATACTAATAATTCTCGTACTACAGGCAGACATATTTTTCAAAGCACTCCTTTTGAGTTTTCTGAAGTTTACATGTAAGGAGATCAAGATTCCATTTGAGTTGGCCAGCTCCAGGTTAGCTGCCATTTCACAGGGATTCAAGTTGCTGAGGGTGGCTGGAGATCCAGTCCTAGATAATCCTATTCTTTCCAGTAATCTCAAGTAATATCAGAAAAAAGAAAAAGGAAAAAACTGAATTATGAGAGGGAGGAGAAGCAAAGGGCAAATTTCAAAAGGTCTGCCCACCGTGCACATAAAAGAAATAGTACAGTGGCCAGAATTAAACAGTGTACTGTAACTTTCCAGAGCTCACAAGAAAAGTATGTAAGGACACATGGTGAGGGATGACTTCTATAGCAGAGACAACCTGGATGAAGCTGACTTCATGTAACCCATCTGGAAAAGTTGTTTGGGCTGTACTGAGTACTAGGCAAGCACACTGTGCTTAAGAACAGTGCTCTTTTAATAATTAAATTTTACAACAACGTGAATGACTGCATACTCATCTCAGAGGTACCTAAGAATCTAGAAGGATACTGGCATATATTGGAAAGTGCAGTTTCTTTCTCTAGATCCACACTCCGGAGGCAGACATTTGGGTCATGCTTTCAGCCAGGTTGAGAGAAGCACGTGTCTGTCTGTCTGTCTATCTATACTGGGAGCCAAAAGCTCTAAAAGGATTCCTTCAGCGGTTCCTAGTACAGTTGCCAAGGAACAGATGGGATGGCTTTACCTTTGAAACAATAAGCCCTGTCTACCGTGCTGCTGGCTGGGAAACGAGCCACCTGCAAGGCGGACCCTTCGTGTGTTAGGGTTACTGGAGGGAACAGACCTTCCGTCTCAGACCACATACAGATGTACAGTTACGATGTCCCTTCCTTCTACACCCACGCCCAACAGCTGATGCATAGTACAAGTTGGAACCCCACTCCTGCAAGCGCCATCAGTCCAATTCTGGGTAATACAGGAAAAACCATTTCCAGAAAGGCTGTCTTCTGAAATACCTTTTCAGGAAAATTAAATACATGGAAACAAAGCAAGGTCACGATTACAGTTTGTAAAAATAAAATAATCTTTTCCGAGTTCTTTTTTTTTTGGGCCATGCTGCACGGCTTGCAGGATCTTAGTTCCCTGACCACGGACCGAACCCAGGGCCACGGCAGTGAGAGCGGCAAGTCCTAACCACTGGATGCTTAAGAGATGGACCGCCAGGGAACTCCCCAAGTTCATTTATAAAGAGAACCGAGATCAATTACTCAGCCATTAAAAGGAATGAAATTGGGTCATTTGTAGAGATGTGGATGGATCTAGAGTCTGTCATACAGAGTGAAGTAAGCCAAAAAGAGAAGAAGAAATATTGTATATTAACACATATATGTGGAATCTAGAAAAATGGTACAGATGAAACTATCTGTAGGGCAGAAATAGAGACGTACACGTAGAGAACAGACATGTGCACACAGTGGGAGAAGGGGAGGGTGGCACAAATTGGGAGATTAGGTTTGGCATAAATACACTACCATGTGTAAAATATAGCTAGTGGGAACCTGCTGTATAGCGCAGGGAGCTCAGCTCGGTGCTCTGTGACGACCTAGATGGGTGGGATTGGTGGGAGTGGGAGGGAGGTCCAAGAGGGAGGGGATATAGGTATCCATATAGCTGATTCACTTCACTGTACAGCAGAAACTAACACAACATTGTAAAGCAATTTTACTCCAATTAAAAGAAAAAAAAGTAAATAAATTTTAAAAAATAATAAAGAGAACCGAGATCAATTTAAAACTGGCAAGGGTTTTTTTTTTTTCCCTGCGAGTCAGCTGTATTCTTTACTGATTCTTATTTTTGATAGGTAATCCCTTTTATGGCCTACATATATATGTATATATCCTCTCACAAATGTCTTTAAAGGCTTTAAAACACATGTCCCTGTGCTCAGGATAGTGAAGAAATGAAAGCAAGTCCTCAATCAAGCATTTTGGTCTCATATTTATTGTGTGATTTCTAAATTCCATCCCCCTGAACAGGCCTAATGTAGACAGAAGCCAAATATGAATCATTTTTCCCTTACTATTTTTGCCCAAACACCTTTTCTGTTACAACCCAGGCACCATTAAACCACGAATGGAAACCTGCATTTATGCCGCAGAAACTGCTTGGACCCTTACAGTTCACATGGAAATCTTAGATATGACTTCTTTTTCGAAGAAGAAAATGCACTTTTAATATTACACAGTTTTGAGGCATATTTTACATATCCAGAGTAACCCCCAGGTATCTGAATTTATACCTAAATTCTGTGACCTACAATATAAATTCCCATGTTCCTAAAATACTGCTGCTTTCTGGAATAGAAATGGAACTCCAGGCAAGCCATGGCCCTGACTGGTCGTGATGGGACGTGGTGGATCCCAATGCCATGTTCCAGGACATGGTCCCAGCTTGGAACCTCGTGCCTTCAGATGTCAATTACAGCTACAGATTTGATACCTTTATGTTTCCTCTCCTTAGTTTTCTTTTTTGCAAATATCCATTCAAATGAAAAGCAAAAGTTCAACAAAGTCTCAGCTGAGATCTGAGTCAGATAGATGGTGAAATCACTTCAGCTCACCGAACTAAATATCGATAAACCAGTGTCCATTCGGCTCAACTCTTTATCCTACACTGGAGATTCACAGAGTCTGAATCTAGAAGTGTGGCATAAGAAGGGCCTACGAATACCCCAACATCCCTCCCTGCCCTCACATCTTGTCCCCTCTGAATGAACAGATCTTCAGAGAGTGAGTTCTTTAAGTGAAAAGCAGATCGTCTCCAGGCTTCTTTCTCTTGGCCTGAATGGAGAAGGTGCGTTCATTTGTTTCTCACAGCCGTGCCCCACTCCCAAACCCAAACACACAGTCATTAGAGAAATGAAGGGAAAATCCAACGGACTGATCAAATTCAGCTGGAACCCTAATACTACACCAGCGACAACTGAGGAACAGCAGGGCCCGTCCTGGCAACAAACACTGAGACACGGAGAAACCGGACGGGCCGAATGTTTTGTTCCTATCAGGACCGCGAGTGTTTCTATGGAAAGAGCTAGTTTGTGCACTGTACAGTTCCACTTTCTGGAACAAGTGCTCTTAGGTTAAAAATAAGGAGCCAGGCTTCCCTGGTGGCGCAGTGGTTGAGAGTCCGCCTACCGATGCAGGGGACACGGGTTCGTGCCCCGGTCCGGGAGGATCCCACATGCCGCGGAGCGGCTGGGCCCGTGAGCCATGGCCGCTGAGCCTGCGCGTCCGGAGCCTGTGCTCCGCAACGGAAGAGGCCACGACAGTGAGAGGCCCGCGTACCGCAAAATAAATAAATAAATAAACTAAAAATAAGGAGCCACCTGAGTCATCAGGATTGCTTTAAGAACACTAGCTCCTCCAAACTGGCTTTGAAAAATTCTCAAATTTTTAACCAATAATGTGAAAATATTCCTATCATAAGGTCTGCCTTGGGAATCCAAAGCCATGTTCCTAAAGGGAAAGGAATAAGCAGTTGTTTGGGTACATTTCACATGACCTAGAGTTGAAAACACAAAACTAGTCACCATGATAGTGGCGGTCTGGTCTAGAGAATTCTCTAGAAATCACACCACTGCTTGGAATTGTAAGTTCCACTTCCATAAACTTCCTTTAAATCTGAATGTACGTGAAACCCTCATTGTCCAGAACATTTACTGCATTTTGACGATCTCCCAACTCTGAGAAACAATCTCGAATCTAGATATACAAGGAAATACATAAGTGCATCAACTTCTCTCCACTTAGAAGTGGCAAAGCCCAGGAGCTTTTGCACAGGGTAGGAAAGCTAAACTTCGCAGGATGGAATGATTTCAGAAATGGGAGCTGGGAGATTGACATCTAAGGGTGGGGCAGCAGAAGGAAAAGACAGAACACTGAACGTGGTACTAAAATAATGAAAGCCTTGGAGTGGGAGAGAAGGGAAGGATGCGTTTTTCTGCGCTAACACTGCCATTAGAAGTGATGCCTTCTCTTCCACGCACTGGTGGGTGAACGGGGGGGGCATGATGCTTTCCTGCATGTGGGACACCCTTCTCCAATGATGCTTGTCATGGAGGTGGCCACATGGAGAGTCCCTGGACAGAAACTCAAAGCCACTGTGCTCTGACTGTGGTCCTCATTACTCAGGTTTTGGAACATTAACGTTGGTTCTAGATTTAGTTCTTGGCAAAGATCTGCTTGTTGTTGCTCCCTTCCCAAGTCTACGCTGTTCTAATCATGTGTCTCATTTAGAGGCAATCTGAAAAAACACACAGAAAAGGCAACTGGAATAAAATCCCTGACCTGGTGCTGGGTAGCTATGTTCCTGACACCTGATGACCATGACCCTCCCTAACTGTCACATGTATACCAGGAGCGGGGATCGTAGGGTTGTCCTGACCACACTACAAGGGGTATTGAGTCTAACGTCTTGCAAGATGTGGCTGGCACTTGTAGGACCACAGCTGAGTAGGTTACAAGTCAGGAACTCACTCACCTTCCAGTCAAGCCTTAACTGTAAGCAATTTCAGTGACTGGAGGCCAAATATGATTACCCCACGGGGACTGGAGCCAGGCACTGCCACCACATCAGGGGACCAGATCCAGACTGCCAAACACAGGGTGCTGTAATCAACGACTTGGCAACAACAAGAACGCTTCAAGGATGTTTTGTTGTTGTTGTTGTTGTTGTTGTTTGGGTTTTTTTGCGGTACGCGGGCCTCTCACTGTTGTGGCCTCTCCCCGTTGCGGAGCACAGGCTCTGGACACGCAGGCTCAGCGGCCATGGCTCACGGGCCCAGCCGCTCCGCGGCATGTGGGATCCTCCCGGACTGGGGCACGAACCCGTGTCCCCTGCATCGGCAGGCGGACTCTCAACCACTGCGCCACCAGGGAAGCCCCTTCAAGGATGTTTTTAAGCAGGAGAAGGTACAATGAAAGCACCGAACTGATTATCAAAAATTGAGATCCATCTTCTAAGTGGTCGACCATAAAGCGAGCCCCAGAGAACTCTCTCAGGGGACGTTCTTCCCTGACCCCTAAGAAATTTGCCATTATACAACTTTCCGCCCTGATCCCTGCTCCCCCTGGACTGAGAAAGCCCTTCCTCAACGTATGGGCAGCCGGAATTCCAGCATCCCTCAGGGCCCAGCTCCAATGCCATTTTCTCCAACACCTAAGAACAGGACACATCACAGGGGGTTCCAAGACCACAAGCCCTTTCCAATGACCGTGAAGGCCCAGGAAGCATAAGCCGAGCTTGGAATGATGATGTATGAGGTGACTGTGCCCTGCCTCCGTCAGATCCCTAAAGATATGCGTGTCTAGATGCCCTTTCTCCTCTTAAGTTAAGGGGAAACATCCCATGGCTCACACCAGGACGAGGGCCTTGGGGAAGGGAGCCAGGAACACAGCAGTTGGCCCGGAGCTGACTGGGCCCCAGGACTCTGTCCACTCGCCCACTCGCAGGGGTGAAGGCCAAAGAGCAAGCGTGACCAAAGCAGACCCCGTTTACTCATTCAATAAATATTCACCAGGTACTCAGCTCCTGGAATTATAGCAATGACCTAAACAGACAAAAACCCCTGCCCCTCATGGGCTTCCCATTCTCGCAGGGAAAGACGATAAAAAAGCAAACACGTAAGTACAGAACAGGTTGGGTGATTACATTTGCTGGGAGAATCAGGGTGATGGGGGTGGGGATGGGAGTGCAGCTTTATTCAGGATCATCAGAGAAGCGTCTCTGACACAGTGACCAGAAGGAGAGCAGAGGTCACGTGACCATTTGAGGCCAAGCATTCCATTGCAGGCAGAGGAAACAGCGAGGGAGGGCAGAGGGCACTGTATTAGTTTCCTCTTGTTTCTGTAACAAATTACCACAAACGTGGTGGCTTAAAACAACACACACGTGATTACCTTGCAGTTCCAGATGTCAGACGCCAAAAATGGGCAAGCAGGGCTGGGATCCTCTGGAGGCTTCGGGAAGAAGCCATTTCGCAGCTGTTTCCAAGGGCTGCCCACATTCCTTGGCTCGAGGCCCTGCCACCCTCACATCTCCTTCTCTGCTTCTCCTTCTTATAGGGACCCTTGTGATTACACTGAGCCTCTCTAGATAATCCAGGGTCATCTCCCCATCTCGAGATCTCTAGCTTGAGGCCATGTGCAAAGTTCCTTCTGCCATGGAAGGCACAGAGTCACAGGTTTGGGGATTAGGCCATCTGGGGCAGCATTATTCTGCCAACTCCAAGCACTAAATCAGGAACGCGCCTGGACGGTATGAGGCCTGGCATGCAGGGGGGCCAACGTGGCTGGACAAGGCTAACGCCCTGAGTCCGTGGAAGACCTGCTCCTGAGCCCTTGATGTCCACACACAGTAGGGATTTCGGAGCAAGATAAGAAGCTCAAGAGTAAGGTTTCTCGAAGGCAAAAAGAAACTCTGGGCCACCCACATCTTTGCTGTGGGGACCGTCCGGCGCATTGTGGGTTGTTTAGCAGCGTCCTTGGGCTCCCGCCCGGGATGTCAGCAGTACCCTCTCTCCAGTTATGAGAAACAAAAACATCCCCCTGGGGTGGGGGTGGGGGGCGCAAAACCCACCCGCACCCCTTAGTGGATGATGGGATCTAACATGTTTTGAAAGGAGCACTTGTCTGAAAAAAAATTCAGACCTGGCAATTTAACTAACCAAAAGTCACACAAAATTATGCTCAACTGCACCATGAGTGCAAAAGTGCACCATTCTCAACAGGGAAAAAGCACGTGACAAGTGACAGAACATCTATGCCCATCACTCCAGAAAAATATACAAAGAATCGTGGTATTTAACGATGAGGAGGAGATACAGAAATCAGGGCTCTCAACTGCCATTGGTGGCAGTGTAAAGTGTGTAAGTTACTTTGGAAGACGATTCACTGGTATCTATCCGAACTTTGAATGGACATGTCTTTAGACCCATACGTTTCCTTGCTATGTATCTGTCGAAGGAAACAGCCATCTCTGCAAGGCTGGGGACTATAAATAGATGTGCACCATTTGTGAAAAGGAAAAACTGGAATCATCTAGATGTCCATCCGTAGAGGATGGCTATAACCATTGTGAAAGCTATGCATCATATACTGTATTTAACTATATTCAGCTTAATTTATTTCAATGTTTAGGTAAAAACTGGAAGGTTTCATAGCAAATCATTAATGGTGAGAGGTAGGATTAGAGAGGAGGATAAGATGGGAGGTCTCCAGTGATTGCACCTTTGACAAAAACAATGTATTCATGTATTATTTATGTGTACATAGATGTACAAGCATATATGTGCATGTTTCTGAACCCTGTGTGTCTAACATATATGTACTGTGTGCGCTCACACACACACACACCCCAGATACCGCCTGCGGTATCCCCACCCCCAGGCAGAACCACTGGCACCCTCACATATTTATGTTAGCTGTGGGGGAGTTTATCTCCCAACAGGTTAAAGACTATATATATATATATATATATATATATATATTTTTTTTTTTTTTGGTCGAGCTGCACGGCATGTGGGATGTTAGTTCCCTGACTAGGGACTGAACCCGGGCCCCTGCATTGGAAGCACGGAGTCTTAACCACTGGACCGCCAGGGAAGTCCCAAAGACCATATGTCTTTATGACATCACATAAACCACAGAATTTCTTTGCAATACCTGGAACAGGGCAGGTGCTGGGCAGAAGTATAATCTCCCAGCCTTGCAGCAGCTTCTGTGCCCACTGCTGCGGGATGTGTGTGAAGCTCCTGGGGTCACCCATACAGATCTGCCCGGCTAAGACGGCACAATCCTCCAGCACAGGGCAGGGGCCCTCGGCCTCAGCACCAGTGACGTCTGGACGACTCTCTTTTGGGGGCCGTCCTGTGCGCTGTAGTATGCTGAGCAGCATCCCTGGTCTCTACCCACTAGATGCCAGGAGCACCCACCCCAGAGCTGTGACAACTAACAACGTCTCTAGACATGGCCAGAAGTCCACCGGGGCCGGGTGTGAAGTCGGGCCGTCGCACCCCTCCCCCATTCCCCGCCCCACAATTGGGAACCATTGTGCTAGTGGGAAAAGAACAAGGCAGTGCTTGTGTCAGCCAACCCAGGACCCCAGGACGTCTTTACAACGCATCTCTGATTTCTAAATGCGGCCAACGCAGCCCAGAAAGGCGTTTCTGAGAAGCCCCTACTGTCCCACAAAGGTTGAAGCGCTGGGGACAGGACCCTCCTCTGCAGCTGCATCGCATTTCCTAACAAGGTTCTGGTGACCTTGAAATACTCCTTCCATTTAGAAGATACTGATGAAGTGCAGTGTCCTCCCCTGCATAATTTTCTTAAATAATGGACTTTCAGCCCAAATGTATTATTTCGATATTTAAAAAGTTACTCACTCTGTACCGACATCATCTCTGGAAAACAAAGAAATCACTTGCTGTGGTTGGTAAATGTCACAGCAGAACAGTAACGATTATGTCAAGTGTAGCAACCGTCAATCTTCTGTAGTTTAATACAACACAGCAAATTCCGATACCCACACAGTGCAGCAGAAACATGCAGGAAGGAGCCGAGGAATATTGAGGAGAGACAAGAGCGGCTGACAAACGCCAGCCAGCGAGCTCCTGAGAAGGGATGCGTGAGGCCGGGGAAGCAGGCGCCGAGGGAAGCGGTCTGCGTGGAAGTGCAGTGCCTGCCTTGAGCGCATCAAGGACATCATGAAGAGCAAGAGCCGGGAGGACCGGGCAGAGGTGCTTTGGGCAGAGGCCGCAGCAGCTCAAGCCGGCCCTCCAGCAGGCAGTCAGATGATCTGCTTCTGTTGCTATTTTTACATTTGCTAAAAAGGTAACAAAGCGGATTTCCAGACATCCCTGAATGATACACCATACTGAGCGGCCCGCCTATTTCGCTTCCAGAACCATGCCCTCCCCCTGCCCGCCCCCTGCGTGACATTCGCTCCTCCTCCCCGCGCCCCCAGACAGCAGTTCGTATGTGACTAAAGAAAGGTTTTTGTGAAGCGTTCCATATTTTTTAAGAAGAATAAAAAAAAACAAAACTTTTTGGAAAAAATAGGCTTCACAGCTTTCCGAAGCACATATTTTGAAATAATTTGGTTTTAAGACTCTTTCCAGAAGGCACAAAAGAGAGAAAGTCCCTAAAAAAAGAACATGAAAGCTAGGGCAGGGTCAGAATACTGAACACGGTGCACACGGGGAGAAAGGTGACAGGCTAAAGACACTGTGCCTGCGAGGCCGGCAGCCCTCCTGGCAGTGCTGCCCATGAACCCTGGCTGAGACCGGGAGGGAGGGAGGGAAGGAGGGAGGGAGGGAAAGACACATTTTGAAAATGCACACACAAGGTCAAGTCCCGATTTTCAGAAGGCGGGTGATGGACAACACAGGTCAACAGAAGCGACTGAGCGTCAATTCTCTCCATCAAAATGATGTAGATTAGGTACCGCTATCACCCGTTGACCTAATCCTTTCTAAACTGTCTTTTAACCCAAGATACGTGGCTTTTTCTGTTAACCTATGGAATAAGCAGCCACATATTCAAAAACCAGGTTTGCTTAAGCTGGTCTGAGGGACTGATGCTCAGTCGGAAGGCAGGGAGGGGGTTCTGAACTACCTGAGAGGATAAGGAGAGCCGGAAAAGTCTCTGTTTTTATTAAATCCCATCTTCATAACTGTTTGCAATATTGAGAGTTTCACATTTTAATGCACATGAAATTTTGTCACATGTATTCAGAAGCTACGCATAAATGAAGAACCTTAATTCTGTACTATCAGACACTGCTTTCTGCTAAGAAGTGGATAAATCACAGGCTGGAACTCCGCGAAACCACTTTCCACAGGAGAAAGGAAGTAAGCAGGAGGCAAGGTTTGAAAAAGGAGCTTCTTACCTCTTTCTGGCTTCCTCATACTGCCAGTTAAGCCTGACTCGGTCCACGAGCCTTGTTTTATCATCAAAGACGAACTTTGTGGAACAGAAGAAAGAAAGAAAATGGGGGAGACACATTAAAAACATATTTTCAAAATAGAAAATTCACTTAAACTTCCAGCAACAATGAAGAATATTTTAATTCGCCTTCCAATTTCCATTTTGCAAAGGTCTAGAAGGAAACACACCAAATTACAGCCGCCACCTCTGGTCAGTGGAGGTTGCGAGTGGGGCTGGGAACACTTTTGCTGTCCCAACACTGGTGGGGTTTTTTTTTTTAAACCAGTGGAAGTATATTCATCTATTGTGTGATTCCAAGCAACAACAACAAATTAAGTTTTAAAAGAAATAGGGAATTCCTCAAAGTTGATAGAAAAGCAAAAAAAATCATCCCGCCTAGTGTAGTCTATGCTCTCACTCCTCAATCAACACAAAACAATGGTGTTCTCCTAAAAAGTCACAAGATCCGAAGAAGACGGACTAGCTGTGTGAGGTGTCGGCTACGGGACTCCTTCGACTGCTATGCAGCCCGTTAAAGAATCAAAGGTGAAAGGACGGAAGGAAGGCACGGAAAAGCCTGGGACTGGCCGCCTCGCCTCAGGAGTCAAGAGTTGAAACGAGGAGCTCTGATGCGATCACTAGTTGCACCTAAATATTTTCATACCATTTACACTGAAGCCAACAAATTCCCAAACAAAACAAACAAGACCTGTATGAGAGGTAACTGCAGCTCACCTTGGTTACTTCTTCCTTCATTCCTGGAAATATACGACTCTAGTTTCAATAAATCGGCTCCATCTGTAGATCTGACCTTACTCGGCCATACCTTACGGCCACTACTAAGTCTTTATTTTTTTAAATGACCTCGTGTCGACAAATATTTGGAAATATTCTACTTGTATGACTGGCAATGAATTCACTGATACGAGTTTTGAGACAGGTCAATGGGGAATTTCCTTATATCTTTATCGCCCTGAATGGCAAGAAGAAATGCCTTATACGAGACTATAAGCATTCGCCAGTGAGATGTGTCACGATTTTACACATTTCAGCAGCCTCACCCAAGGCCTCTCTCCACAGTGTCCTCAATGTAAATGCATTTAGGCTGCAGCACCGCATCTGCAGAAACTCTCTACACTGGATATGAGCTACTTGTCACCTTGTCACCTTGTTCATTAGAGACCCCTAAAGCCGGCTCATCATCAAGACAAATAAATGTCATTTCTTAAACATCTTCTCAATGCTATTTATGAACCTCTAAGCTCTGATTTTGCACTCTTCTGTGAGAATGAAATGGACATTTTAATAAAAAAAAAAAAGCCTACAGCCAAACGGATCCAACAGGTTCCTGCTTCATGGATCCTACATAGCCCTACGACATGTACCCCAACTGCTAAATTCCAACATTAGGCTTGTACTGCTTACAAATCTGTGCTTGCAAAGCCGTGGGCTCCAAAAGCATGTTTGATTACATCAATGCCCATCCCACAAAACTAACTCAAAGTGATAACTACATGAGGTAGGCAGACATCTAAGACGGCCCCCAATGGCCTTCACCTCCTGGGATTCATCCCATGTGAAATCCCTCCCCTTTGAGAGTGGGCTAGACCCATGACTTGATTCTAACCAAAAGAATACAACAAAGATGATGGGAAGTCATTTCTGTGATTAGATTACAAAAGACTGTGACTTCCTTCCTGCTGGAGACTCTCTTGGCTTCCACACTGTGACAAAGCAAGCTGCCATGCTAGAGAGGTCTATATGGTAAGGAACAGAAGCCCTCAGTCCAATAACCTGTGAGAAACTGAATCCTGCCAACAATCATGTAAGCCTGAAAGTGGACCCTTCCCAGTCAAGCCTTCCCATGAGGCTGCAACCCTGGCTGACACCTTGACTGCAGTTTCTTGAGCGCCCCTGAAGCAGAGGACACAGCCCAGTTTCCTGATCCACAGTATAAATGTGAGATAATAAAAGTGTGCTGTCTTAAAATGCTAGGTTGGGGATGTTTTGTTATGCAGCAATAGCTAACTAATGCAGTTATAGCCTTTTGATATATTTTTCTATAACATGATGTAGTAGAAAACACAGAGGTTTAGGGATCAGAGACATTGATTCAAACCCAGACCTGCCTCTCCCTGGCTACATGACCTTAGGTAACCTGGCACCTTGACCCCCTCGTCTGTCAAAAGAAGATGGAAACCACTACGTAAATTGAGGTAACAGCCATGAAGCTGCCAGGGCCAGCCCCAGTAAACTCATAAACAATGATAATTTACTGCTGAAGTTATTATAGCTGTATAACCAGCCACTCCCCACCTGACATTTTTAGACAGTCTTAGCTAAATCATTACAGAACCTTCGATCTTACCTGTTGCTCTCAAACTAGTTAAGAGTCTCTAAAAATTCTAATTCTAACCTTATGTTGAGCAGCAATGAATTATTCATGGAATTCAGTAAGTATCATACTTTTTTCCTTCTCTCATGCCAAAATCTTTAGGCAAAAATGCCAGACATTTTTGACTTACAGATTCTTCTCTGTTTTAAACCAAGATACCTAGTCAAAAAATGTCCAAGTGTACTTTTGAGAACAATGAGGGGAACACAGCAAATAGGGCAGTTCAGGACATCCAAGACACAGAGGCATTATTTCCTATATTATACACCCCTGAAAGAGGCACTATTTGTCGACATTTTAAAATATCAGCTAATTATTTAAAATCCAGAGTTTTTTAGTCAATGGTTTTCCTTTCTTTTTGTTTCTTTTTATTTATTTAATTTTAGGAAGGCATTCTGCATTCCATTGATATTTCATCTTTACTTAGTAAGCCCTAAGAAAAAGAAGCCATCCAAACTGTTTTTCCATTTCTAACAAATAAATGTAAAACTTCACTCAATGCCATTACAACAGTAGTGTCTTTAAGTATTCACCACCCTGCTTCAAATGATGGTTGCCAATTTTGTTTTTGTGGCTAACTCCAGGCTTTACTAATTATCAAAAGGGGCATTATGAAATTCTTCCAAGTCCCAAACAAAATTAATTTCAATTCAATTCAATTTCCTGACATTCTCTTAGAAGAATAAGAAATAGCATCAAAGTATAAGCCAAGAGTGACACAGCCACAAAGCCTCTGAAAATCACTGGCCTAAGCCAGAGCTCAGCAAACTATGGCCCGAAGGCCAAATCCGGCCCACCACCTCTTTCTGTAAATAAAGTTTTATTGGAATTTTACTGGAACAAGCCCCATCCACCCATTCACATATGGCCAACGGCTGCTTCTGTACTATGACAACACAGCTGAGTAGCTATGGCAGAGACTGCATGGCCAGCAAAGCCTAAAACACTTATTATCTGGACCTTGGCAGAAAAAGTTAGCTGATCCATGCTCTAAAAAGTCATAGGTCTGCCAAGAAACATCTAGACTCAACTCTCAAAAGGATTCTGCCTTTTCTAAGAATGCGAATCACAAGGATAGAGGTAATAAGCCATTCAATTGCCTCCCAGGCCGCTGAACCTTCAAGATGGCTAGAAGTGGAAAACAGTATTCTTTCTTCAAACTTAATGGCACAAAAGCCAAAACATTTTTGAAGGGAAAGTGGAAAATTTAAAGAAATGGGTGACGGCCACACGAAAGCAGTCCTTTTCTCTCTGAGCACACTCAGTTCCTCCCCCTGCCCAGTGAGCGTACCTCGCCGATGACCTCAGTCTGAGACCCAGCATCGCAGAACTGGTGAGGTAAAGACTCGCCCAGCGCGCCCGCACTGGGAGGGAACTCTTGCAGAGGGTCGGTAAGAGAACAGCTATTCCTGAAGCCATCAGTCAGCTTGGCCAGGCTCTGAAACAGAATGAAACAAGAGACTTGAGCAGCGATGGCGATGCTTCTCTTCCCTTTCACAGCGGTCATTTCCTTCCTGTTCCAGGTCGGCAGCTTCATTACTGGAGAGCAGGCCGGCCCCAACTCCATTCTCACGAGATTCAAAAGAAATGTCGATCAGCACATGCACCTTTCATGAAACTCGTAGTAATTTAAATCAGACGGCAACTGAGTCCTCCTGGCAGCATGTGAATAATATAGAGAACTGTGGTACCACTTCTACGGTTTTTTAAACCTTTGTGTTTCCTAAAGAAAAAATAAGCATCCCCTCCAAAAAAGCCAAATTCAAAATAGAGAGTAGAAAGGCAGTTGCCAGGGGCTGGAGGGCTGGGGAAAATGGGGAGATGCTGGTCAAAGGGTACCAAGTCCCAGCTGTAAGGGGAATAAGTCCCTGGATCTCATGAACCTCATGTCCATAGCATGGTGAGTATAGTTAGCAATACTGTAGCGCATGTTTGCAAGTTGCTAAGAGAGTAGATCTTAAAAGTCCTCACCATGTAAAAAGAAAGGTAACCGTGTGACGTGATGGATGTGTTAACTAATTGTGTTAGTTATGTGTTAACTTATTGTGGTAATCATTGTGGTAATCATTTCACAATAGATGTGTATATCAAACCATCATGTACACCTTAAATTTATACAATTTTATTTGTCAAGTGTACCTCAACAGAGCAAAGGGGAGGGGGGAAAGTATTTCCATCCAAAATAGCCTATCAATAAATAAGTCCAACAGAGACGAATGCCGCCTTGAGGTCTTCAGTACCACACAGAAGGTGAAAACAGCTCCCAGACAATATTTACATATTCTTATAACCTGGCTTTTCAGTCACAATGCTACAGGGTCAAAAGTCATCTTATATGGATGTCAGTTTACCAAAAATTAGAGTAAGCATAAATTCTGGTACAGGGAACCCTTTTGGGTAAAAGTTAAAGAGAAATCAGATTTTCTAAGATTTTTAAAAGACCTGTGAAAAGCAACTATACCCCCATAAAAAGAAATCTAAAAAAATAAGAGAAAAACATGGAAAACAATTTTTTAAATAAAAGACTTGTGAATGCATTCACATTCAGCAGATATTCCTGCAGACACTAGACGCCCACGCGCAGTGTACCCCAGGTAGCTGCCTCGGGATCTAGACAAAGGCGTCTTGGAATGGGCCAAGATTGCTACAGTCATATAACAAAGATGAAACAACTTATCTGATTTTACTAGATGAAGACATTGCCTGTGCGTCTCCCTGGAGCATCTCAGAGAAGATGCTGGGGTCTGAAACTTCTTCCAGAAATTCTATCTCCAGCCTCCGTGGTGGGGAACCCACTCGAGGCAACTGGGTGGCTTGGCCAGCTCTGCACTCTCAGAAAGAACGGGGCAGGGACACCAGCTCCACGTCCCGGGCGAGGCCTCCGTGTCCCTGGGGTGAAGTACCACCTGCTTCACCCCAGGGTTTGGGCTTGGATCACATGGGTGATGTCCGCAGAGCACCTCGCCCAGTGCGGCACACAGAGGCCTCGGCAGACGGCCGCTGTTCTCCTTGCTACCAGGCCTCGGAGAAAATCTAACAACTGACCGTTTACCTCTCATGACCTGGAAATACAGGGCATCTGAAAATACAGATTTCTGGGTCCCAACCCCAGACAGTGTAATCCAGGAGACCTGGGGTAGGGTCTGGTAATCTGCAATTGAACGAGCAGCCTAGGGACACTCCAGCCTCACGCCCTTGACGTTAGGAAGCACTGCCGGGCAAGGCAGTCATGTGCGCACCTGTTGCACTCGGCCTACGAGTCTGAGCTTTGCTCCCATGTCCTTCTGTGTCTTACATGCTACAGAATCGAGACAAATGCCTCCCAGCACCAGGTGCTCACTCGGTGTGCTGAGCCGAAAAGAAAAGCCACAACAGAGAGCATCAGATGCATTCCGGCACCGAGCAGGAGCCCGGCATGGGCATCTGAAAAAACTCAGCTGTTTCTAAAAATAACAGAAACTGCAGGAGTTCAAGGGGCAAAAAAATAACGCAATATAAAGCTACAATGAAAAAAAGTCTGTCCTCACGGTGGAATACTATGCAGCCATATCCAGGAAGGAGGGAACTCTGAGTCCAGAGACGGGAAAAGGTACAGGGCATAATGGTTAGGTGCGGAAGCTACCACGGGGCAGCAGGCACAGGCTCGGCTTTCTGCGAGGGCAGCTGGCCACGTGTTCACACTTTCAAGTGTCTGGAAGGGTGAACAAGAAGCTAATGAAAGCAGCTACAGGAGGTGAGAGAATGGGGTGACAGCAACTCTTACAACAGACGTTGAATTATTTTGATTATTTAACAATACAAATGTATCACCCATTGTTGTGGCCTTAATTGTGTCCCCCAACAAGATATGTTGAAGTCCTAACCCCCAGAACCTGGAATGTGTGCTTATTTGGAAGGAAGGCCTGCAGATGGAATCAAGTTAACATGAGGTCATGCTGGATTAGAGCAGGTTCTAATCCAATGATCGCTGTCCTTATAAGAAGAAAAAATTCATACACAGAGACACGGGAAACCACGTGATGACAAAGGCAGAGACTGGAGTGATACGTCTACAAGCCGAGGAACACCAAGGACTGCCAGCAGCCCCCAGGAGCTGGAAGAGGCAAGGAAGGAGCTTCCCCTAGAGCCTTCAGACAGAGCGTGGCCCTGCCGCACCTTGATATCAGACTTCTGTCCTCCAGACTCGGAGAGAATAAACTTGTGTTGTTCTAAGCCACCTGGTTTGTGGTGCTTTGTCATGGCAGCCCTAGTAAACTAATACGCATATTTTTAAATATTTATAAATATGTACACACACATATACAGAAGATATCATATACACATATATATCATACATACATGTATGTCTTTAAAATATGTGTGATTATATAATAAGTATATAATATATATAGTAAATATATATATATATTTTTTTTAATTATTAAATAAAGTTAAGAGATAAGCAGGTGGGCAGACAGACGGACGTGGGCTCTGAAGAGCACCCGGGCCTCTTACTTGCATCAGATCCCGCCTCTCCTTCTCGCCTGTACAAATGGCTTTCTTGATGGTCCTGAGCTCGCTCATTATAGCCTGAGCCTCATCCAGTTTGTAATTGGTGTGAGCACTTGACATCTTACGATCAATCCTGGTTCGAAAAGAAACATGAGTCATTCTATGCGAGATTACAACATTCTATTAAACAGTAACAACCCAAAACTTAAAAGCTTCAGAGAAAGGTGGGAAACAGTTAAAAACAATGTTTTGACAAAGAAAAACAAAGATCCCATAAGACCTTCCTTGTTCGTGGTGAACACCAGATGAGACTGCTGGTGGACGGCTCCCTTTGCTCCAAGAGCATCCTCTGCAGGTGAGGACGTTCCAGGCAGGGTTCCCGTGTTCTCTACTAATGCTCAGGCAACGAGTTCACTGGCTTAAAAATTTCCTGAAATTTTAAATATCCCTCTCTGAGAGCAGGATCATGTCTTATTCGTTTATCCCCAGCATCTGGCTTAGTGGTCAAAAATGTCTATTAAATAAACATACAAATGAAATCTGTGTACAAGAAGAAGAATATATGGGAAACAGCAAAAAGTAGTGAACTTTCAACAGGGACACCCTGTACAAAAGTTGGAAACTCTTATGGCTCCTCTATCTTCCTTTTATTCTGGTTCTAATTTATCACTCTCTCAATCTACTACTCCCCTTCTACTCAAACATCCATTCATCCTTCCTTCATGCTTCGCATTCAAGCTAACTTCCATCCATCCTTCCTTCCAGCCAGCCCACCCCGGGGCGCACAAGGCCTGGTTCTGGGTGGTGGAAGCAGAGCGCTGGCCGAGACTAGGCTTGGCTCCGGCCTACAAAGAGCAGGCAGCCTCCTGTAGCTCGTCCTTGGTCACATCTTCCATACCTAAGTCTTAAGCCTTGGAAGCCCGCGGGGCTGAAGAAGAGACTTTGGTCCAGAAACAGAATGAACTCCTTCTCTGGAAAGTCACCAGATCCACCATGACACAGATTCTAGCTCTAAACTGCTTCCCCCATGTTACCCGAAAATCCAGATGCTTAACGGCCAGCCCAAACGCCCTTGTGTTCCACTCACAAGAGCATCCTGGCATGCTGGTGAGTACAGGTGACACTCCAGCTCTACAGTGGGACCCTGGGCGAGACACTTCACCTCTTTAAACCTCAGTTTCCTCATGCCTCAGATGAGGACACTAAAACTGTCCCTCCCACTTAATGAGAAATGTAAGGAAAGGGCTTACTTAGCAGAGACCTGGCGTATAATGTCTGCACTGATTATAATTACCAGGATAATGCTCAGTCTACTTACTCATGGGAGAAAAAGTAAAAAATGCACCAACTCCGGTACTTTATTATCATTAACAAATTCCTGGCCACAAATGTCACAACTCACAGCAAAACTCAGCACCAGAGCTGATCTGAGCTATCAGCACCACTGGAATGAGAGAACAAGCAGGAAATCATTCCCTCCCTTTGGAATAGGGCTTCAGGGCTCAACAGCACCGCTATGATTGCCATCTGCAACAAACAATATTTATGAAACCTGGTCCCGAGTCCTCTTCCTTGGAGAGCGGATACAGATGCACTGGGGGACCCCACACATTGAATGGTGACACCCCTACATCCCAGCATGACCTGGCCATGTGTTTTTCCATTTCAGCTGTTCTATGGAGAACCAGGAGTCTCTAATGCAAGGCAGGAACAAAGGCCATCCATCTCCCAGCACTGCATCTGTCTAGGAAGTGGCCCAACTTTTCTTGCAGAGAGAATCTAGACTCATTTATGTAATAATATCTCCTTATATCCATCTTCTGATAAAAGGCTTTCCAATACATCTCATTTAATGTCACAAACCACAACCCACATAGGTTGACGAAGTCTGTAGAAAAGGGTTACATCATTTCCATACAAAAAACCAAAGGCCAAAAAAGTGTGATTTCTCTGTAACAGTTAATGACCAATGCCTTTGCTAACCAGGCCTACTGGCTCCTCCAGAATGAGAAATACAGCAAATGGATCGTCACCTGACACTGACACCCACATAGAGAAATGAAACTCTACTGCACTGAACTAAATGTTTTCAATTCCTTAATCATCAGTGCTAATCAAATGGTCAGAGAGTATAGACACACAACCACTGCTAAGGCCGCGACGTAAGATGCTAACCACATCAGCTCCAGCTTCGTACTTAGGTGTTGTGAATTCCTTACAGCTTTTAGCAGCTACAGAGCCTAAGTGCAGCCATCAGTAAAGCCAGGCGCTGCGCCAGCTGCCTGTCAAGGCACCAGCATCTACAATGGGAATGGCCGCTACCTGGAGGAAAACAGGCCCCGATTCCCATCAGGGAGAGGGATCCGCAACCCTGTAATGCCTCGCATCGGCAGACACTGCAAAGCGCGTCGGAGAACTAAAGTTCAACTTTAAGGCCACGGACCCGGGCCCTGACCTCAGCTCCACCCAGGTGGCTCTGAGACCTCGAAAAGGAATGAAGATTGACCAAGAGCAGCTGTTTTCACTCTGTCCCGAGGGTGTCCTGGAGTGGTGAGCTGGAGTAAAGGGAGAACCCACACAGGGCTCGGAGACCCTCACCCCTGCTTCGGCAAGGCCGTCCCTTTGCTCCCTCTCAGACAGTCTGCTTCCACAGAAGGTGTCATTTGAGGGGAAGGAAAGGGGAAAAGATTCCACTGTTAAAAGGTGTGAAAGCTATTAGAGAAGATGATCTCAAAGTTCTAGGAATCTCTGAAACACTATTGTTTAAAAATAGTTACGTATTATTGCAGAATATATAATTATGTAAAAAGTTATTATTATATACGTATAACCTTATACAGCCATATTTGATACAGTACATATTATTTGACTAAATCATATAATTATATCAATAGCATATTAAAATAGTTCAGTGTATCAAGCACCTACTACTAGGTGACAGAGTCTTGTTGCATGCTTTATGTCTGTCATCTCATTTAATCCCCTCAACAGTTTTATGAGATGAGCACAATCTTCTCAGACTTTATAATGGAAAAATTGAGGCTCAGAGAGATTAAGTAGCCCAAGAGGACAAGCTGAGACCTGGCAGAGCCAAGGTTCAAACCTACACCTCCCAGGTGTCAAGCCCGAACTGGATCACCAGGTGCAGCGATGGCCCTTGCTACCCCTGGGTGCCCTCCTGCTCACAGTGGCCAAGATAGGGCCCACCTGCTTTATCATCTAGCAAAAACTTCAAAGGACAGGCACCCTCTTCCATCGCATCTGCAAAATTCACTTATTTGGGAGTTTTCTCCCTTTTTCCAAATTCCCTCTAAAACTTTGGTCAAATTCGGAGGATATACTCAATGATTTGGTACTTTCTAAAATATCAATATATTCCATTTCGTGAAGAAAATCATAACATCTGTGACTGCCAAAGAGCTTTTTCCTTTTTTAATTTTAATTAAGAGCTCAAAACAGTGCTTATACATCTCAAATAAGATGACGGAAAGTTGACAAGGGCTCAACAAAAGACGGCATTAGTAAGAATACAAGTTATCACGCAGTGCGACGTGATGTGCATGCTTCTGTCCCCCCAGCACCCACGCGCTGGAATCCTAATGCCCAGGGTGACAGGATCAGGAGGCGGGGCCCTTGGGAGGTGATCAGGTCATGAGGGAGAAGCCCTCATGAATGGGATCAGTGCCCTTATGAAAGAGGCCCCAGGGAGCTCCCCTGCCCCTTCCGCCATGTGAGGACACGGCGAGAAGATGGCCATTCGTGAAGTGGGAAGCTGGCTCTCACCAGACACAGAACCTGACTGTGCTGGCGCCCTGATCTTGGACTTCCAGTCTCCAGAACTACGAGAAATGAATTTCTGTTGTTTATAAGCCGGCCGGTCTATGGCACTTTGTTACGCAGCCTGAATGGACTAAGACCCGGTGTAAAAAAAAAAAACCCAGGACACAGACCACACAGCCTTTACTTTTCACCCCTCAACATTCTGCAGCAGCTTTGGGAAGGTTAAGTGACTTGCTCAAGGTCACACAGCCAATAAGAGGCACAGTGAGCTTCACACTGAGGCCCCTCACACCACACTCATCCTCTTCTGTTGCTGGGCTAGCAATACATTCAGGGTCAAGGCCTCCAAACTCACATTGTGTCAAATCTGAGGGCCACCCACATAGCCAGTCAGATGTTGTCCCAAAGTAAACTGGTGCTCTTTACTGGCTGCCTTTGAAAGAAACGGTTAGAGAGAAAAGAAGGCACAGCTTCAAATGCTGACCACACACCGCTAAGAAAGCATCTTCAAGATGATTCTCATCAACCTCCCCCTCCCACTGCCCTCAAGTGTCCATATTTGTTGTTCAACTTAAGATGTCAAGAGAAGGGCTTCCCTGGTGGCGCAGTGGTTAAGAATCCGCCTGCCAATGCAGGGGACACGGGTTCAAGCCCTGGTCCAGGAAGATCCCACATGCCGCCGAGCAACTAAGCCCGTGTGCCACAACTACTGAGCCTGCGCTCTAGAGCCCGCGAGCCACAACTACTGAGCCCGCACACCTACAGGCCGTGCTCCGCAACAAGAGAAGCCACTGCAATGAGAAGCCCACGCACTGCAACCAAAAGTAGCCCCTGCTCGCCGCAACTAGAGAAAGACTGCACGCAGCAACGAAGACCCAACGCAGCCAAAAATAAATATAAATTAATTAATTAAAAAAAAAAGATGTCAAGAGAACTGGTCTGACAAAAGTAAAACCAAATGGACTCTTAAACCCACATCTTGAAGAAAAGGGCTGCCAGGTCTCGAAAGATATTCCACGTTAATACCACACATTACAAGCCCCAAGAATGAGAAGTGTTGTTACAACTCTACCTTTTACATCACCAGCCCTGGCAGGGGGCCTTGAACGACCCTCACAAAGCTTCCGGCAGCTTTCTATCAGCAGCCGGTCCTGCGTGGAACGCCAGACCTGTCTCACGACGGGAACAACGCTCTTTTTGTTTCCGCCCCCATTTCTGTATGTTTTACTGTTATCTGAGGAGCGCTGGCCTTTTAGCATGGGCTGTAGCTTCTGTGCTACGGTAATGGGATACTGCTGGTCTAAGCCTGCGCTACCTGTGAACAATCCCGTTCTCTTCTGAAACCACTAAATCCCCTCGGACAGAAAATGCTAATTCCGAGGTCTAATGCTGCCTCGTGTGGTATCGAATGGTCCGCAGAGTGCAGTCACTCTCTCTTATTGCAGGAGACACACGGGCTTAACTTCATCACAGCATCCCAAAGCAGAAGAATGTCATCAAGCAATTAAAAGGCTCAAAGCAAAGAGGCTGACCCAGGGTCTAAGAACACACCTCACGGAAAGTGGGTACTGGCGCGTTTAACGAGCACCCCTTTCTGTGATCTGAACAGCAGTGATAGAAATAGGATTTCTTAAAACACAATATAACACAGTAAGAAGCAGAGAAGGAAACGCAAGAGGGCAGTTAATAAGAAGGCACCTGGGCCGATGCAGAGACCTCCCCGATGCTCGCAGCCCAGGCCCTGGCCCAGGGGGTCCCGGTGTCCCAAGAGCAGTGCCGCACGGCCCCCGGGCTGGTCCCCTCACCCCACCAAGCCCTGCCCTGCACCCGGAGCTGGCTGCATCCCGAGGACCGAGTATGGAACCAGGCCAAGTCTGCATCCTCGCACAGCGTGACACTAGGCGAGGACACAGATGACAAGAAAGAAACCACCGGGTCAGGCAGCAACTGGTGGTTCAAGGAAAACGAAGCCAGGTGTGGGGATAGAGGGTGGGAAGAGGGCTGCTTTTTAGATACAGTGGTGAGCAGGGACCTTGGCGAGATGTCATTTGTCCAGAGAACTATGGAAGGGAGGGGACAGGCACGAGAGACTTGGGGAGAGAGTTCCAGGCACAAGGAGCTGCGAGTTGCACTGCGGGCTGACGCAGGTGAGTGAGGGGGAGACTGGGGGAACGAGGTGAGGATGGGGGCCAACTCATCTGCAGTCTAGATCATATTCTAAGTGAGAGAGCCACCAGGGGCCACGCAGCAGAGACACTTTACAAGAACCCCATGGCTGGTGTGAGGACGAGCAGCCACCACGTCAGCACTTGGGGACGTTACAGGTGGCACGGCGGGAAAAAGCTCCGGTGGCACAGAAGCGTGGGAAACTCAGGGAGAAGTGATGTTAAACGAGCTTCCCGGTTGCAGGACACCTCACAGTCGAACAGGAGGAACATTCCAGACGCCCAGGAGGTCTAGCGTCACTAAAGAGGGAGCTCTCCCCCACCCACTGGCACATCCAGCACGTTCTTGGGCATCACCCATTTGGGAAGCTGTGGACATCCTCATTCTAGCTCCTCCCCCCTTGCCCCCGGGTGCTAGCCATGAGTTACATGAAGACAATTTTTCAAAACAAGCTTCAGAAACTTTGGGGCAGCGATACCCAGTAGCTCTCTCACTGGAAAAGTTTGATTTTTCTGAAGACTTTCATGACTTGTAAACGTTGCTCCTGTTTTCTGAAGACGTTTATAAAGGGCTTCAAGAGAAATGCAAATTACAACGACACTGAGACACTATCTCTCACCGATAAGACTGGTAGAAATGCAAAAGCGTGAGTGACAACACATTGTGCTGGCCACGTGGTTGGAACAGGAAGACGCATCTACTAGTGGTGGGAATGCAAAATGGCGCCACCCTCCCGAGGAGAATACGGCCAATGCCTTTACCCCGTGACCCAGCAAACCCACCTTCGGGAACTTATCCTGAAACCTCGTGTCTACACGTGCACAGCATTACGTGAAAAGCTGATGGGAAACATTACAAATGGATGTATCAGGCTGACAATGCCAGACCCCACTAATAATCTTCACACCACACAAAAAAAGAGGCAACCAGAGAGTGTGCACCTCCTGACCAAAAGGAAAAGAAAATGAAACTGAACTTGAGTCAGATCAAGCCTCTCGGATTAATGACACCCGTTTACGTAAATAGCAGGGGACAGTGGAGCGTGTTAAGTGACGCCGTGCACGTTCAAGCAGCAAAATCCAGTATCAGGGCAATTCTTTGGGACAAGCAAAGTAGCTTCTTCAACAAATAAGATGTCAGCAGGAAGAAAGGAAGGAAAAAAGAAAAAAGGAGAGGAGGGTAGAGATTAAGAGACACACTAATCAAACGTACGGTGTGGACCTTGTCAGAACCCGGACCCAAACAAACCAGGGAGATGGGAACACTTGCTGGAGAAAGGACAACATTAAGAGATTGCTACTAAGTGGCACAGGTATTATAGTTATGTTTTCAAAAGGAGTCCGTTACTTTAGGAGAGACATTTATGGATGAAATATGACTCTGGGATTTGCTTCAATAATGCGGTAAGAGCTTGGGCGATGAGGCTGTGTGACAGACAAAACAAGACTGGCCATTGTTTGGTTAGTTGTTGAAGCAGGGTGAGGGGTACAGAAAGGTTCCCTTATACCATTCTCTCTACTTTTGTGTATATTTGACATTTTCCATCATTAAAAGTTTATATACATTATACACACACACACACGTTCTATCATTAACCCAGAGAATGTGTTCACGGCCAGCTCCCATCTACAAAAATTAACATACATAGACTTAAAAAAAAATACAAAAGGTTCTTTTTTCCTCACTTGGACCCAAGCATAATGATGGATTTCCTTGCTAGCCAGGAAAGTTCACCAAGATAAACAAGTCGAGTTTAAAATGTTATAAGTAGCCAAACTCTCGGTGAGGTGCTCTGGAAAAAAATACAAGGGCTATTCTGGGAAGCAAGAACAGCAGAAAATTTTCTGGAGGAAAATCTAGGGTCTCTGCCTTAAATTGATGTTGGAAATAATATCTGAGAAGCCCATTTACATGTAACAGCTCACGTATTATCTGTGCTCAGACTTAGGATTTCACAGTAGGGGTGGGGTAATCACATTATCGATGCTTACCAGAGGTTTTCCAAATTTCTCAATAAATAATACCTGTCTGCATGATTTGATCCAAACACAAGAGCCAATCTGCAATACCAGATAAATAAAGAGGCTGTTTTCATCTCACACATGGCCTGTGTAACTCAGAGGAAGGTATCAGTCTACTTTTCACTGGCAAAGCGTTTTAAGCACGGCACAAGCACCCTTGTTTCCTCTCCTTCCCGTGAGCTCGTGTCACAGCATAGAGTGACCGACCATTTGCAGTGACAACACAGCAACCAACTAGAAGCTGCCTCGAGAGGCAGCTCCATCTGGAAAGCTGGGCTGGGTCCCCCAGGACCAAGGCCAGGTCCAGAACTTTCCCTCAGGCCACCCCTCAGCCTCCACTGGGGAGGGTGGGTATCCAGCAGTGAGGACCGTCCCCTTGGCAGGGGGCATGTTTCCCATCGCTAAGGATTCTTGCTAAGGAAAGCAGAAAGAAGATCAAACAGCACTGGCCCTTCTCTCTGCAAGTGCACAACTCATACTCCGCTCCGGCTGCAGGTGTAAAGTTATAACTCTTCCCAGGCCAGCTTCTGCTTCCCGTCCAATAAACCCGGAGCAACTGAGGCCGTCTTTTCCTAGTCTTAAAATTACCTTGACTACAAGAGATGAATTTACTTCCTAGCAATGCTAAGGGGAAGGGGTTTTCTCTGTCACCTGAGCCCTGACATCTTTTATTTCTGAGAGTGTTCAGTCTTAAGCTGACGTTGCAATATAACCATTGTCTTCACATAAAGAAATGGAGGTGGCCAGAGTGATGGAGGCCAAGCAGAGGAAAAGGCACTGGGCCCAGCAATCCTGCTACAGAAGCCAGGGCCAGTGGGGAAAGGTGCCGGCCGGGGCTCTCCTCTGAGGCTCGGGGATCCCATGTGACCTCAGTGTTCCTGAACCACCCTGAAACCCGATCACCTGCACCAGAGCTTCAGCGAGTGAGAGCTAAATTAACTGCATGAGGCCCAGCATGAAAAGTCACTATTATCTAGAGACGCTGGGAAGTCTTGATTCGCCCTGGTGAAGAGAGAAAGCTACAGTGTGGCCAAATGACAGAAGGAAATCAACCTCCAATTCAACTGGACAGTCCAAGCAACTTGTGAAGACCTGCCAAATTAAATGATTTGCTTCTGCTTTTTTCTGATCCAGCCCTTTAGCAGAAGTGACACAGGAAGGCACGGCCACGGTGCACAGAGAAGCACCCAGCAGGCAAGGGAGCATCTGGAGGCAGGCAGGGCTGCATGGCATAAAATCACAGAACAGGTATTGCTGCGCCGGGAAGCACCACGGCAGATGGACAAAAAGAGTAACAAAACCAGTAGCCGATATTGAAAATGCAGCTTGATTTGTTTAAGCAAAACTTTTTTAAAAAGCTGTACTGCTTGGGCGGCTGGGTCAACTGACCCGAGGGGACGGTCGAGCCGATTTAGGCCGCTCTCTGCCGCCTTGGAATCGCCGCCACCATGGCCAGTCGGTCGCAGGGCACCCAGCAGCTGCTCCAGGCCGAGAAGCGGGCCGCCAAGGAGGTGGCCGAGGACCACAAGAAAAGAACCGGAGGCTGAAGCAGGCCAAAGCAGCAGCCCAGGCTGGAAGTGAACAGTACCGCCTGCAGAGGGAGAAGGAGTTCAAGGCCAAGGAGGCCGCGGCTCTGGGATCCCATGGCAGTTGCAGCACTGAAGTGGAGGACCCCCAGGAGAAGATGACCATCCTCCAGACCTACTTCCGGCAGAACAGGGATGAACTCCTGGATAACCTCTTGGCCTTTGACTGCGATATCCAGCCAGAAATCCACAAAAACAGATAAAGGAAGAAAAAAACCACCTGTTGTTGCATGGATTGGCATTTTCGATCCCTTCATGGAATATGAAGCTTTAGCAAGGCTTGAGTCATAGTCTTGCGAAAAGTCATTAAATTATTTCTGTATGTTATATAGTAGGTCCCTTCACTTTCTGCAGAACAGCAAATCTAGCTTCTTTGTACAAACTTAGGGCTTATCCAAAGATTTTTATCTTTTTAAAATTTATTTATTTATTTTTGGCTGTGTTCAGTCTTCGTTGCTGTGTGCAGGCTTTCTCTAGTTGTCGTGAGCGGGGACTACTCTTCATTGCGGTGCGCAGGCTTCTCATTGCGGTGGCTTCTCTTGCTGCGGAGCACAGGCTCTAGGCACGCAGGCTTCAGTAGTTGCGGCGCACGGGCTTCAGTAGTTGTGGCTCACGGGCTCTAGAGCGCAGGCTCAGTAGCTGTGGCACGCGGGTTTAGTTGCTCCGCGGCATGTGGGATCTTCCCAGACCAGGGTTCGAACTTGTGTCCCCTGCACTGGCAGGTGGATTCTTAACCAGTGTGCCATCAGGGAAGTCCCAAGATTTTATCTTTTTACCTCATATTTCTTGGAATTTAATGGGTATACACTGTCTTTTTTCCTATGCCTTTTCGCTCAAGCAGCATATATATCAATACTGACTTTTTCTTTCTTAGATGTAGTTAAAAAAAAAATTTCTTAAGAAAGAAAGAGATGAATTTTTTTTCCCTAAATCTTTCTTGAAGGTCAGGGGCTTTATCTATGAAAAAGTAGTAAATAGTTATTTGTAACCTATGTGATGCAGCAGCCAGCCTTAAAATAGTCCTTTCCGGCTAAGAGTTAGAATAATGGATACTAGTATCATTGTTTGGGCTGCTTTTAGTTTCCCTTAATCAAAATTACTAGATGACAGTCCTACCATATAGCACAGGGAACTATATTCAATATCCTGTGATAAACCATAATGGAAAAGAATATGAAAAAGAATGTACATATGTGTATAACTGAGTCACTTTACTGCACAGCAGTCATTAACACAACACTGTAAATCAATTTCAATAAAAAATAAATTTAAAAAATTACTAGATGATGGAATTCAAGAACTTGCTACATGTTACTACTTGGTGTACTGAAAATCATTTAAAAGTAAAGACTTTCTGGCATGCAAAAAAAAAAAAAAAAAGAAAGAAAAAGCTGTACTGACTAGGGATAATTAAAGGAACTCCCATTGTAGATCCAAATCACCAGAGAATGTGCACGCACGCGCGCGCACACACACACACACACACACACACACACACACACACACACACACTGCTACAGGTAGTGGTAGAGAAAGCAAAAAGCTGACTGTAAGGTTAAAAGCCTGCAGCTCATGCTAAGCACGTGGACAGCTTACCAAACCCTGCCACATGGGGGACCTGCAGGGGGCATGGCAGTGTCTCAGGGCCAGAAAAGCCAAGCCCCTCCAGGCAAGACCCAGCTCACCTTTCTATTGTGTCTCCCTTGGTGTCTATAATATGTCCTTAATACAAAGCGGACAAACGAATCATCAACCAAACTAATCCTGGGTGATTAACAAAGTGAATGTCAACCTCATGTTAAACAACAGGGTTTGACGTGCCCGTTAATTACCCTTTATGTGAGGTGGGATCATTATCTTTGTCAAACACATTCTGTGTAACCTCCCTATAAAGAGTAATACTGCAATCACATTTGACACACTGTCATTGTGTCTGCACACAGGATGCAAGAGAGTGGCACGCTGCCCACATTTACCAAGAAATCGTAGCCACGTGGATTCCTGCCATTTGCTGAAGGCTGACTATGTAGCAGGCACTGGTGCTGCACTTGGACAATTTAGCCCAATGATCACTGCTATGGACTGAATGTTCATGCCCCCCAAACTTCATATGGTTAGCCCTAACCCCCAATAGGATGGTATTTGGAAATGGGGCCTTTGGGGGTGATTAGATTTAGATGAGGTCATGAGGGTGGGGCCCCATGAAGGGATTAGTGTCCTTAAAGAAACAGAAGAGACACCAGAGACCAGAGCCCCCCACCCAAAAACAGCACCATGTCAAGACACAGCAAAAAGGCAGTCATCTGATAATGAATTTGCCAGCGCCGTGACCTTAGACTTCCAGCCTCCAGAACTGTGAGAAGTAAATGTCTGCTCTTTAAGTCATTCAGTCTACAGTATTTTGTCAGAGCAACCGAGCTACGACAGTCCCCACTGACACATGAGAAGAGTCAACACAGAAGGTATGAAGCACAAGCCCAAGTTCAGCAAGTGAAACCAGGCTCTGAATCAAAAGGGAATATACTTTGGACCAACAAGCATACAATGCCCTTTCTTAGGAAAATTAATTCTTTCAGACCACCAATATCACCATTTATAAAATAACTCCTGTTCATTGAATTTGCTCACTTCATATAACTCACAAATGATAAGAACTTCATCCCCAAACTCTTAGTAGGGATAAAGTTCTAATTGTAAAGATGTCAATTTTATAGGAGGAAGACCTATAGATCAGGCTGCCCAACTGCAAGTACTGTGAGGATGGAAATGTTATCTGTGCTGCCCAATGCAGTGGCCACTAGCCCAGTGGTCCTCAACTTGGGACAAACATGCCCTCCAGGAAACACTTGGCAATATCTGGAGACATTTTTGGCTGTCACAACTGGGTAAGAGGGTGCTACTGGCATCTAGGGGGTCAAGGCCAGGGGTGCTGCTAAACATCCTCTGGTGCACAGGACAGCTCCACCACAAACAGTTATCTGGTCCAAAATGTCACGAGCACTGAGGTGGAGAAAACCTGCACTAGTCACATGTGACTGAGCATTTCAGATGTGGCTACTGAGGTTGGGAACTAAAATTTTAATTTTATTTAACTTCAATTAATTTAAACTTTAGAATTAAAAACTTTAAGAGATTAAAACTAACAAAACAAGAATTCAAATGTAAATAGCCATGTGTGTTTCAGACAGCACAGCTATCAAGAATGTGCGTAAATATAAAATAAAGGTCTTATTTCCCAAGGAAACAAGAACAAATTATCTTCAGGGAAAAGAGAGATCTGATCCTTAGGATTGGCAAATAATAAGCATAAATAAAAGCATAAAAGTGAACACCCGTGAAGCTTTAGGACACATGTCCCGGCACCAAACAGGAAATCGCAGGGAAACGCTCCCTCTGTCACTGCAGGCCACTCACTCTTGCAGGGTCTCCACCCCCTTTTCTTTGTACTGCAGTTCTTGCTTCATCTGGGTCAGCTCTCGTTTTAATCTGGAAAGCTAAAGACAAATTACATGTTTTTTTCCACAAAAAGAAGCTGTGAAAAATGATTTCTACAGTTGTTAGCATTGTCATCTAAGTTTCTGACTACCTTGCAATTCACAGGGTCACCCATTCTCTCCATGGCCTTCCATCCCTGGCATATCAAACAGCCCTGGCATATCAAACAGCCCTGGCAGGGGGGCCGGCTCGCTTAGACACAAAAGGCCCGGGTCACGAACAGCTTTCTACCACGTGGAGCCCTGGAACCAGCAATGATTTTCTTTTTCGAGGTATTGATTTACACATTGCAATGAGCAAATTTGTCATACTTTTTTCATCCTCTCTTCTGCTTACTACCCACAGATCCCACCTAGGAAACCCTGTTGCTCAAAGCATGGCTTCCCACTACCTGGAAGTCAGTCGCCTGCAGTGCTTATTTAAAGAGCTGATAGGACCCACTCCAGGCCTTGTTAAAACTCCGTGGGGGCGAGGCGGGGGGTGTCTGGAGCTCACACTTTGAACTGATGCCCCAGGTGTTTTTCGTTGGTGTACTAGAATGTGAGAACCACGGCACTAAAAGAGACACTCTGGTTTAGGGACTGAGACACCAGGACAGGAGGCTTGGCCTCTAAGATGTCTCCCGTCCCCGCTTCCAGACACCCAAGACAAGGGGCTGAAGGGATGGAACACGGTGGCACACCAAGAACCCGGCACCACTGGCAGGGAGCACCGGTACCTTCTGGTCAAACGCCATCGTAGGCAAGATTTCCCTGGGAATACAGCCACCAGGGAAGAACAGCAGATGCTAAAGCTGCTGAGGGACAGGCCTGGCAGCCCACTAATACAGGGAAGCAGCCCTCTGAGGTTGGGCCCCAATGTCACCAAATCTTTCCAAACAGGGGGTGAATCTAGCCCCATGAAACACACTGAGGGATACAGGTGATTTTTTGTTAGATGGGCTGAGGCTTTAAAATGAAACTTTTCCCTTCCTATCGGAAAAAAAAAAGTGGAAAGTAAAACCAAATGTGGTAATAATTCATGAAATGGAAAATCTTACTAAAATATGGGTGTTATACACACTGGCCACCATAAAATGAACCATGATAAGTGATGTTACATAAAAAGACATACGGGGCTTCTAGTTGTGAAAATATTCGTTTTACTCACCCTATCCCGACGACTTGCTATTTCTGCTTTAATTTGGTATGGGTCGTACTTTGTATTTGTTGAATATCCAAAGAAGGCTAAACAGAAGGAAAATATTTTATTTTATAATGGATCCTTTAAAGTAAATAAATACACATAGATAGGAACTTCTGATTCATCATATTAAGTAGTTAATTCTCAGTCTCAGACTTCCAAGTTGGCGCTGGCTCCTGAAGAATTAACATCTTACAACCTTGAATCTTGATGTTTGATTTTTGCATGAGGCCCTTCTACGTGATTCCACATAATAAAATATATGGCTAGAGGTAAATCAAAACTCTGTTTACTTCAACTGCAAAACTACTAGGGTTAAAAACCATATATACACGGGGGGAGGGGTACAGTTATGGTATAGAAAACTATTCTAACTATGTAAACAGTACATACAGTATGAACCCATTTTTACTTCCTTTTAAAATGCATGCACCCATGGAAGTCACTGGAAGAAAAGAACCCAAAAGTTGACTGCTATTCTCAATGGTTTCATTGCAAAAGATTTTGTATTCACTCTCTTCATATCTATAGTCTCCACATGAACGATTTTTGACATAAGAAAGAAAAAAAAACCCCAAAGATTTGTAAAATGAAAAAGACAACTTTCTAGTCACGTATCAGTATCTGGCAGGCTTGAGGAAAAGCTATTCTTCCATGTTTTTGGTTCCCCGAAAGCTGTTATTCTAAGCAGCTTGTTTCTGAGGGATGTTTAGCTAAATCACATTGCATAGATAAATGCTTTCTTCAGCGGTGCAGCACACATGACTTAAAGCCTTTTAACAGACACAGCATCGTGACTGCAGACGGCTACTACCTGGGGGTGAATGGGGCGCGCTCAGCCGCCCAGCTGTGTGCTAAGCACAGGCAGCCAAGCCCTCTCTGCTGTCTCAGCAACTGGAGCAGCTTGCAGCTGTTTCTTTCTCTTTTTTTTCTTTCTTTTTCTTTCTTTTTTTAAATTAATTTTTATTGGAGTATAGTTGCTTTACAATGTTGTGTGAGTTTCTACTGTACAGCAAAACGAATCAGCTATACATATACATATATCCACGTTTTTTTGGATTTCCTTCCCATTTCCGCCATTTCTAATTTCTATCACCCCATCCACCTCTCTGCATCCCTTTTTCTTGATGCTTCTGTCTCCTTTCTCTTAGGCCTTGGAGCTGCAGTGACTTGGTTCCTGTCCCTTCCTGAGTTGTGGAGGCTCCTCTTTCTTCATCTGAGAGTCACCCCACACTGGTGTAATCTGCCTCCGGGTCATTTTCATTAGTTTCACCTGCTCAGAAGACCCATAAGCAGGGCCAGCATCCATTCTTTTACTCCTTTGATCTGGGTACCAAAGGCTGTCATTCAGGTAACTTACATGTCAACATCTAGAAACTAGTTTATAATCATCTCCTGATTTCATATTGGAGAAGCTGACTCAAAGCCATCAAGTGGGGCTTCCCTGGTGCCGCAGTGGTTAAGAATCCGCCTGCCAAGGCAGGGGACACGAGTTCGAGCCCTGGTCCGGGAAGATCCCACATGCTTCAGAGCAACTAAGCCCTTTCACCACAACTGCTGAAGCCCGCGCGCCTAGAGCCTGTGCTCCGCAGCAAGAGAAGCCACCGCAATGAGAAGCCCGCACACCGCAATGAAGAGTAGTCCCTGCTCGCCGCAACTAGAGAAAGCCCGCGTGCAGCAACGAAGACTCAACGCAGCCAAAAATAAATAAATAAATTTATTTTAGAAAGCCATCAAGTGGTTTAAACAGCAAGAGTATTTAATATCCTCAAATAGAACCACATCAGCAAACAGAACCACATCCTAACTTAATTTGAGCTGTTCAGATATCTCCTGTTTTTTAAAAAATACAGTTCTATGGAAAATCTACTATTCTAAGCCCCAGTCAGAATTTCAAATTACTAGAATCTACTGGAAATAAATATCTGGAGGAGCTGTTTGCCAAATTTATCTCAAATGTTCTTATATTTAGAATTCTAATCTCTCAAAAACAGAGTAAAATGTTTCTTAAATAGAATTCTTTCTAAGACGAAGAATGTTTATTTCCAAATCCTAGAACCTCCATCTTGCCTGACTCTTTGGTCTCATTTAAGACCAGTAATGAAAGCAACACCTCAGACAATGCCCTTAAGAGGCAGAAGTTATTTCTATAAAATCTCCACATTAAACTCCTGGGACTTAAGGTTCCCAAGCCTGAGCTTAAGGGGCTTCCACTGGGGCCCAGACAACATGCAAATAAACCTACGGCTTGCTGACTCCTTCCACGTGGGGCCACTTGTCACCTTGCAGCTGAGGAAGACAATGCCAACAGTTACCACCTGGGATCTTTCCCATTCCGGGTAGAAAGTAACCCCACCACCAAAGTCCAGGGAAGTTAACCGCAACGTTAAACATCAGTAACAATGATCTGAAATCGTTGCCAAAACTCTTTCTGTCTGTGCAGTTTCATAGGGAAAATTAGCAAAGAGCCTTGAAGCGCACGCTGGAGGTGTAGTGGGTACAGATGGACAGATACATGGCAACCTGCCCCCGGTTCTCCTGCATAACTAACAGAGCCCTGAGGCACTTGGGCATCCGCCTCTCCCCCAGGACACTCAGCCTGGACCAGTCCTGGAGGGGGGTCCTGATAAACCACGACATCACTGAGCTGCCCAGTCCACCGATGGGGAGGCCCACCACCCCCTGGAGGACGCTGCTAAGTGACAATGACAGCCTTATTGTCCAGGCCGAGGGGAGTTAGTCTTTTCTGCTACTTACAGCTGAAAACATCCTAAATGGTAAAAGGTTTTACTTATTGATACCACTCATGTTACCTTTGCCATGGTCTCTAAAGCTATAAAATTCCAGGACTGGAATGAGGTAAAAGGCAACTCAAGTACCTAAGACAGTGAGTACGTTTTATCTTCAAATGCTAAGGAGAGTGATAAACACTGGCAGATCTTCTAATGATATAATTCAGTTTATAAAGACAGATTCTCAGTTCCTGATGTCTGCCAGTAAGTCTAATGGAACCCATTTGTGGAGTCCAAGGAAAAAGCTCAAGACTCTGGACCGCATTATTTATTTTTTTATTTTTTTGCGGTACGCGGGCCTCTCACTGCTGTGGCCTCTCCTGTTGCGGAGCACAGGCTCCGGACACGCAGGCTCAGCGGCCATGGCTCACGGGCCCAGCCGCTCCGCGGCATGTGGGATCCTCCCGGACCGGGGCACGAACCCGTGTCCCCTGCATCGGCAGGCGGACTCTCAACCACTGCGCCACCAGGGAAGCCCTGGACCTCATTTTTAATGGCACATACACCACAACACTTAGAAAAAGAAACATCTTCCTCTGTTAAGACACGTCTCCAATCTCAAGGTTTAGGATAAATAGGAGACTTTCACCTCTGAAGCTTTCTTCTCACTTGAAGAGTTTGAGTGGGCAGAGCTATTAAACAGCTTAAGGAGGCCGCTCAGGCATAGAGCATTGCTTTGGATGATATAATAGGAAGGTTATAGTTTAACTGGACCTCACCAATGTAAATTACTATACCTTGCTATTATAGGGTAGCTGTCGCATTTATTTCATCTATCCTCATAAAATCTTTGTGAGAGATGGCGATTACGTTTCCCCACTTTAGAAATGAAGGCTGAGTGTGTAGTGAGTTGACCTACATTCTGCCATCAGTCAAAGAGGGACTTCTGTCTAGAACCTGGGCTCCTGTGGCTCACATTAGCTTTTCCAAATTAAAAAGAAATGGCCCTCCGGCTCCCCGGTGCGCAACAGGAGAACTCAATCTGTGTTATTTAGCACTCAAAATGCTGCAGACCCCAGTAATTACTTTGGATTTCGATTTTATGGGTTATTAAAAGGGGGAAATGTGTCCATGTCTGCCTCTGTGTCCATCTCCTCTTACACACAGGGCTCCTCTGGACTGTGAGAACCCAAGATCGCCCTAGGCGGATGACATGCTTTAAAAGAGGGTAGTCCTTCTCCAAAGACCTCCTCTGGGCAGGCGGACGGTTCCTTAGGACCAGGTGTACGCCTTCCAGGCATCGGCGCTGCAGCGAGCTGCTGGAGGGAGCCCAGTAGGACTCCGGCACAGAGGACGGCAAGCCTGGACAGTTTCCCTGCTGACAGGTACTAATTACCAGAGCCGACCGAGGCATGCCTGTAAACAACCGAGGCCAACTAAAGAGGGCATGACCTCTTTTTTAAAGGCACCAGAAGCAAAGGAACAAAAAAATCAAACTAGCCCGCTGAGAGGTAACCTACAGAAGTAACACAAGGGCCCACCAAATCCAAACCAAGAAGTCCCTCTCTAGGGCAGACGAGGAGATCTGGTAAACATGTGTGCTCTGCGACAACCTTCGAGATTGCGTCCTGCCAACTAATACCTGGGAAGATGCTGCGTGAGCCATTTTTTTCCTGCCTGCTCCAACATGCCTGCGTGCAGGAAAACGAAGGGCTGAATGGATGGACTGTGGCCCTTATCCTCAGCTAGGCAGGAGATGAGAAACCTTCACCAGGGAAACAAGGGAAGACAGTCTTTGTGGGATGGGCCTGGAGCCTCAGAAAGAATGTGGGGCCGGACAGAGGACTGATAAGGTCAAGCTTCCCCACCGCCCGAGCCAGCCCCCCGAGCCAGGAATGCAGGGCGGGTCAGCGCTTTCTCACCGGAGATAAGGCTGACTCTTTCCCAGGCACCCGAAGAGACTTTGGCTGTAGGCTTCTGGGAGCTCCCAGGAGCCAGGGTAACAAACAAAGTCATACTCCTGCTGCTGGAAGAAAGGATCACAATCAGTAGATCTCAACTCTGGGAATCCCCTGGGGAGCTTTTAAAAAAAAAGTGTCTGGCCCCAGCCAAGGCCAATTAAACCCAAATCTCTAGGGGTGGCACTGGGGCCCAGACAGAAGAGTTTTTAAAAGCCCTTCGGGAGATTCCTCCAGTGCAGCCAGGGTTGAGAACCACTGGTGCAGATTCTTCTGCAAAGGACCAAATAGTAAATATTTCTGGCTCTGTAGGCCATACACTCTCTGTCGCAGTTCCTCGACTCTGCCACTGTAGCTGCTACAGACCATGGGTAAGTGAATGGACCTTGCTAGGTCCCAATAAAAGTTTATTTACAAAACACCCAGGGTGGACAGGATTCAGCCTGCGGGCCAAAATTCGCTGACCTGTGGTTCAGACACAGGTAATTTACCCCAAGCAAGAATTCCTTCTAAAAGGTCCTGCAACTGGTCATATACTTCATCTGAACGCATCTGGAGGCCAGAGTTTCTCAGGAACAATGAAAAAAAAGTTTCTGAAATAACGAATGTATTCAGTGTTTAAAAAGAAGGCAAACAGAAGAAAATATTGCAGCGAAGAAAGTAGGAGAAAACTCTACAAAATGGAGCTGCAGAGAAAGTACTGGGTGCGTCTTAGAGACTGAGTCCTTTGTAGTGAAGAGTTCCATGCCAGGCTTCTACAGAGCATTGGACAGGACTGGGCCCAAGGCAGCTGGCTCATAAGCGAACAGAACTAAAGCAGAGTTGGGGTCTTAGTCTCATGGGGATGTGTGCTCAAATCCAGCAAAGCATGACTTTGTTTTGGTCAGAGACAAAAAAGTTAAGGCTTGGATATTCTCAGGCACCAGATGGCCCAACACTGACACAAAATCTTTCCTCTCCAATGAACAGAGTTTTATTCTGACGACTTCCATAACTCAGGGGGAAATCTGTGAAAGGTGTGGAACAGAGCACTTCCCCTCCCCTTGCCCTCCCCCATGCCCTTCTGCTCCAATACTGGAAATGACTTTCTAGTGAATTCCGCTGCTTACAATTATTGCCTCATTTTCCCCTACAATCAGCCATTCAGGATAAATCGTGTCCCCAACACCAGGCGCTAAGGAAATATCTGTTGAAAACTAAATGACTAGTTTAGTGGGCCACAAGAAAATCAAGAAGCAGAAGGCGTTCTGCCTTCCACGGGCCCCTTCAAGTGTTGTGAAATTGCCGGACTTGTCAATTTATAATGGGTCCTTATTTCCAGGTAACTTGAACAATGGGAGGGCAGCCTGTTCCAAAGCCACGATCAGTTCTTCTGAGCTGACTCTTCCATGTCTCGGAAATACTACACAGCACTGAAGGCTACCTACACAAAAAGATCTGGGTTCAAATCCAAGGTCTACCGTTTACTAGGGATGTAACCTTCAAGAAGTAACTTAGCCTACCCAATATTGTTTCTGTGTGTACACCGAAAATAACATTACCATGTTACAGTGCTTCACGATGTTGCAATCACAACAATGCAGGAAAACACTAGCCCATTAGATGTTGCTTCCTTTCACTTGGAGTCACTGTCAATGAAGGAAGTAATGAGAAATAAGTCCAAATCTCCCTCTGTTGTTCCCAGTACCCGAGCAAGGAGCCCTGCTTTAGATGACTAACAAGGTGAGCGACCTGGGTTGTGCCAGACCCAGGTGGCCAACTGGAGCCCAGGTGTGCCATGGATCCTGCCACCAGCAGCTCCTGATGTGGGCCCGGACCTCTGTAGGAGACATCTGTTAGAGCACAAGCCACCAGGATCATTGTCTCGAACTTTAGCCTGTGGCCAGAAATAGTTCATTTGAGTCATAGCTAACAGAATTATCCTCAATGAAGTTCAGGTTAAATGGCAAATTGAAAGAGCCTGATCGGGCTTCCCCGGTGGCGCAGCGGTTGAGAGTCCTCCTGCCGATGCAGGGGACACGGGTTCGTGCCCCGGTCCGGGAAGATCCCACATGCCGCGGAGCGGCTGGGCCCGTGAGCCATGGCCGCTGAGCCTGCGCGTCCGGAGCCTGTGCTCCACGACGGGAGAGGCCGCAACAGTGAGAGGCCCGCATACCGCAAAAAAAAAAAAAAGAAAGAGCTTGATCAAAAACTGCAGGGATAGCAGCAACTTGATAAAATGCTTCAATTAGTTCCTAGCTTCCATTCGTAGTCTTTTTCCCTGAGGAGACAGGCTCCAGCAAGAGCCACTGGCATCTCCAGCCCTTCATGAAAATGGCCTAAGCTGGCCTCCAATGCCACCTGCACGAGTAGAAGCAGAGATCGTGTCTACGCAGGGACCTCTCACGGGTTGGGGAGTGGAGTCTCATGGTAGGATCTCAAGTCAACACCCCAGAGTCATCACCTTCCTTGACTCAAGGTTTCCTCATATATGATTTCAAAGACAGCATCTCAAGTGTTTCTTTTTTACTGGGCATTAATAAAATTCTATGGAGCACAGGAAGAATGAAATTGAGTGCAATTCCCTACTTGCCCAAATGTCAACGGAGTGAAAAGCCCGTGGAAATACAAAAACTAATGCTGAGGGAAGTCCCAGCTCCAGAGGACTATAAGTTCTGGATGCCCTCACCCTCTAGGCTCCACATTGCTATGCGACTCCTCCCCTCGGGCTGGGCATAGAACCCGATAGGCTGCAACTAGGTCCTCCTATATTTGCATCCTCAAGGGCTCCAGTCCCGAGTCCCCACACTCACTGCAACTGAAGTCCTGGCTGCACCAGTACAGTAACCAGTACATAAGACACACCTTCTCTTGATGAAGTTTGTCCTTTCAATGACTGGCAAGAAACTTCCTGCCAGGTTTTTCTGATATGTGCTTCTCCCATCTTAGAAAGACTGACTGGAAAGCCTCTTTGGAGACCTAACCAAACCTGACCATGGAACAGATGAGGTGCCTACAGGCTACTGGGAAGAAATACTCTATTAGGTTGAATCATACGAAATTGCCAATATTTGGGCCTTTTTAAGCTACAAAAATGACAACTGTATATGGTTCAATCTACTTCTACCAAGTAACTTTTGGAAAGGTTTAGAATCGCTAACTATATGCTTTCAGAAACAGTTATAAGCCAATGCTTCAGCCAAGTGTGACCTCGAGGCACCAAGTCCATGAGATCACTTAAAAGAGACCATATGCCGAGCCCCGAAAGTCATCTGAATAGATATCAAAAGATCGAAATCTTATACATCTAGTCTCTGACCACAATGGAATTAAATTAGAAATCAACAACATGATACCTTTAAAAAGTTCCAACAACTTACTTTTTTTTCGGCCATGCCACTCGGCTTGCAGGATCTTAGTTCCCCGACATGAGACTGAACCCGGGCCCTCAGCAGTGAAATCAAGGACTCCTAACTACTGGACCACCAGGGAATTCCCCCAACAACTTACTTTTTTTTTTTTTTTTTTGCGGTATGCGGGCGTCTCACTGTTGTGGCCTCTCCCATTGCAGAGCACAGACTAGGGATACACAGGCTCAGCGGCCATGGCTCACGGGCCCAGCTGCTCCGCGGCATATGAGATCCTCCCGGACCGGGACACGAACCCGTGTCCCCTGCATTGGCAGGCGGACTCTCAACCACTGCGCCACCAGGGAAGCCAACAATTTACTTTTAAAAAAACCCATGGGTCAAGAGAGAAATCTCAAAGAAAATGAGAAAATATTACGAACTGACTGAAAATGAAAATACCAAAATTTGTGGGATGCAGTTAAAGTAGTACTTAGAGGAGAATTTATACCTTTAGAGGCTATGTGAGAAAAAAGAGAGGTCTGAAATCAATGGTGTAAGCTCCCAATTTAGGAAGGTAGAAAAAGAACAAATTAAAGCCAAACTAAGTAGAAAGAAGGAAATAATAAAGAGGACAAACCAATAAAATAGAAAACAGACAAGAAATTGGGGGAAAAAAAAAGAAAACCAAAAGCCAGTTCGCTGTAATGCTACGCACAATCAATAAACATTGAGCTGTGCTGATTAAGACACAAATTATTAATATCACAAATACGAGAAAGGACACCAGCTCAGCGTCCAGACATTGAAAGAATCATGCAGGAATTCTACAAAAAACTTCATAAACTTGACAGCTTGGATCAGCGTTCAGCAGATTCCCCGTGGGCCAAATCCAGCTTGTTACTGTTTTTATACTTTTATCAGAACAAGCCACACACATCATTTAGGTATCATCTCTGGCTGCTTTTGCAGTCTAACAACAGGGTTGAGTAGCTGCGTCTAAGATCATATGACCTACAGAGCCTAAAACACTATCTGATCCTTTACGGAAAAGCTTACTGATTTTTGGATTAGATGAAAGAGACGAATTCCTTGAAGCACACAAATACCAAAACTGATTCAAGAAGAAACAGGAAAATCTGACTAGCCCTGTATCTATTAGAGGTATTGAATTTGTAGTTACAAACATTCCCACAAAGACCTCCAGGTCCAGATGGCTTTTCTGGTGAATTCTATCAAACTGTTAAGAAAGGATTAATACCAATCCCACATGAACTTTCCAAAGCCTGGGGAGAAGGGAACACGTCCCAATTCATTCTGTAAGGCCAGTATTATCCTGATACCAAAATCAGAGAAAGACATTACAAGTAAAGAAAACTAGGAAGAGACCAGACTTTTCTAAAAACTAGCACTGAGCTGACCCATCACATTCTGATGGACAGTTAAAAAGAAACAAACAAGGGCTTCCCTGGTGGTGCAGTGGTTGAGAGTCCGCCTGCCGATGCAGGGGACACGGGTTCGTGCCCCGGTCCGGGAAGATCCCACATGCCGCGGACCGGCTGGGCCCGTGAGCCATGGCCGCTGAGCCTGCGCGTCCGGAGCCTGTGCTCCGCAACGGGAGAGGCCGCAACAGTGAGAGGCCCACGTACTGCAAAAAAAAAAAAAAAAAAGGAACAAACAAGAAAAAAACCTAGTACATATCAATAGCTGAAGAACAAGAGATGAAGCAGCCTGGAAACAACGTACCATCATACCTGAGCCTGCATTCTCTCATGGCACATGGAGACACAGCCATCTCAATTCCTGCTACAGGAGGCAAAGCCCACCCCCACTGCTCTCTTCTTCACAGCTTGTATGCTGCAGTGAAAAAGATGTTTGGCCCCTTGGCCTCAATTCCATTCTGACCTGCAAAACGGGATAAAGCTTTGACCACGTCCTTAACGTTCAAAGCTGTGTCACCAGAGCCAAATACCTGGCAACGTGGCAGTCACGTCACAGTAAGTCCCTCATGTCTCAACCAGACTTAGGTTTTTATACAATAAAACCTAGCAGTACCGACTTCATACACTCTCCCCAAGCTCACCGGCACGCGGGACAGGCATGGCCACAAGCACCTGCAGTGGGCGGTTAAGCGTGACAACTCTGTCGGGAAGGGACCGACTGACTGGTCAGTAACCAGAGGCTTTGGCTTCTGCGACTGGACCTGATTCCTTCAATTCCTGAGCATCTGCTGAGTCCTCCTGAAACAGGAGGCCACATCCAGCAGGCTCCAAAACTCGGAGGGGTCCCCTTTGGAAGACGTCAGTGTGCACCCATCTCACCTGAGGGGCAGACGGAGTTCCCCTGATTCCCCGCGTTATACTGAGTTCCCCCACCTTCAGTGTCTTGCCCAAGAAAGTATGCTACAAAGAGACAGGGGCTTGACATGTGTGGAGGCTCCTGAATCTTTCCATCCAGGACCAACAAAACCATCGTATGGCCTTCCCAGGGACCACCCCAGACAAGCAGGAATAACGGCAGAGATCTCTGGGTGAAGCCCTTTTCCACGCTGACAAACAGAAGCCAGGAGGCTGTTTCGTGTCACTACCTGAAACATGCTTGTTTATTTTCTCCCTTCCCCACCCGCATGGAAGCTCCAGGAGGGCAGGGGCCTCTCTTTTCTTGGGCTCCCCCGTGTTGCAGTGCCTGGGCACAAGGCGGACACTTGATCAACATTTGCTGAAGGAGCGGTAGTGAATGACCGTCGGATTCCAGTGTGGAAGGCTGACTACCTAACAATCTGCGATTAGAAAATTTAGGAAGCTGTCTTGCCTGACTCAAGCTCAGTGTCTGCAAAAAGCCTAGCAGACAGACAGCTTTGGAAGTCACGCGTGTTAACCGCGGGGGACGGTGAACTCACAGCTGGCATACGAGCGGCCGTCATCCTCGCACATCTTGTGCAGCTGCTGGTATTCCTCCTGGGCCAGCTCGAAACGCTGCTGCTTAATCTGGTAGATTTCTTTCTTGGCGTTGAGGGCCTCCTGGGCTACAATTAAATACTCCTTCAGCATCCGTTCCTGCTCCCGCCTCCACTGTTCTCTGGGATCCTCAATCTGGGTAAGCTCTGAAATTGAAAGGGTAAGAACATAAGGGACTTCAAAGTAAAATCTTTACATTGACCAATAATCATGCAGTTATATGACTAGTCGATGAGAAAATTAATTAACTACCAGGAGGTACATTATGGAAGCGTCTATATAACGAACCTCCCAGAGTGCGGATCACCTCCTATTTACATATCCACGCTTGGGACGAGAAGAAAGCTCTGTAGACATGCAATAGCTCCATGGAGGGGAAGACGGTACCAGGCAACTTTTCACACTCTAAGTAAATGTTGGTGGACATGAACCCAAAGGAGGTCATCCCTGTCAAACTAAGACACACGTCCAAGCTTCCTCTCCCTGCCTTCTTCAAGCCAGGCTGCTGTGGGCTCTGCTGTCCCCGTGACTGGCTCGCTCCCCTTCTCCCACCTCCCACGCCAGACGACGTCCTTCTGCATTCTTCCTGGACTTCCCATAAATCCCCCGTTTTCCGCTCTGGCTCTCTCACTCTAGCAGCTCCCCTAAGGGCTCACGCCCACCTCCGGCTCCAACCTCTCCCCTGAGCGCCCATCCTTTCCTTCCTCCTCCCTCCTAGAGGCATCTCCACCTGGACGAACGCAAAGTAATTCTGAGTCATTCGTCCAAAGCAGAACTCATTCTCACACAGCGCCCTTTCACTACACAAACCAAAGCAAAGCAGAGGAAGCCACGCTGACGAGCGCCTGCGTCTCCCGCCTGCCCCTCTGAGTAGCGCCTTCCTCTGGATCTACCCACTGAGCCAGCCTGGGACTCGCCCTCAGAGGACTTGTGCGCTCCTTTCCCCACACAGAGTATTCCATGGGTCATCCACAACTGGCAATTCCTGCCCCTGCGTATCACAGTGGCCGACGTACGCCTTCTCTCCTTCTCCCCTTACTTCAATCAGACCCTCACGATCTCTCTCCAAAAACACGCAGGCTGCCTGCCTCATCCCGCCAAAAGCCATCCTCCGTGCGCTCACCAAAGTGACCTTCCCAACTCTGCCTCCGGTTCTCTAACACATGGCCTTTTTTAAAGCACAAGGTTGTACCTTGGCATGACGAAATGTTCTGGAACTAGATAAAAGTGGAAGCTGGACAACACTGTGAATGCGCCAATTGCCACTGAACTGCAGACTTTTAAACAGTGAACTTTACGTTCTGTGCAACTCACATCAAAATGGTTAAAAATGTAAATTTTAGGTTATCTTTGCCCCATACACACACAGCACCTGCTAGGATGTTTCAAGTAAGTCCTTCCATTTTAAACCCCCTCCCAGCAACATCCCCTACCCCGCTTCACACTGCTACCCCAGGGCCCCTCCTAGAAAGCCTCCCTGGGCCTTAAAAGCTCCCATGGGGAAATAAAAAACAAAGACAACAAAAATCGGGGTCCTGACCTAGCCGCGGAGTCCAGATTCAGTGGGCCGAGGGGGTGCGGGCAGAGTCACAGCTGTTATAAGTGCCCGGATGTCTCTGACGTTGATTCAGCCATGAGACTCACCCCGGCCGACAGGCATCGTTCGCACTCTGTCCAGCGCACCCGAGAGTCTTGGGAACCTTGCAGGTGATCCGCGCAGGGCCCCTCTGGTCCCTCACGTCACCGTCAATCTGCACGGTTCCAACTTAATATCTGGCTCCCCAGGTCCTGTGCCCTTAGAGAGCTGTAAAGCTGTGCTATCGAGAGTCCGAGCCTCAGGAGCAAGCTTTCTGGAGTGGGGCCTCTGGCCCATGTACTAATCGTTACAATAATAATCTTTTATGTTCCTGGGGAAAAAAAAGAGTTGGGTTCCCTGAAGGCCTCAGAGGGAGGAGGTGGTATGACCCTGGAGCTGATGTCTTCAGCCACATTCCCCATGGTGCTGGGTCACCCGTTATACTCAAGGGGGCCGGAAGAAAGTCCGTGGTGATTCTTCGGTTTTCGGGTTCATGGCCAAGTCCAGCATGTCATGTTGAATCCTCATGGTGGAGCCTGGGTCTCACTTTCCTGTGTCCTCAGGGCCTCAAGAGTGGCCAGCATACAGAGGTGCTCTGTGACACTCGCTGTGACTCAGCCAGCAGGACAGCAAGGCACACCAGCGGCAAAGAAGGGGACACAGAGGGAGGAGCAATTGGGGTTTACGAGAGACGAGCTAGAGGCCTCGGCGGCAGGTAGGCGGCTTCCAAAAACGTTGTGTAAGGCGGATGCCTGTGCCGTTCAGCACTGCCGCCCGGGCCCAGAGAGGCCCACAGCACGGGGAAGGTGGCCCAGAAGAGCCAGACAGCCCGGCCGCACGCAGCCCAGGGGCACCGGGCCAGCCGGGCCAGAGGGAGGGTGGTGGACCCACCCGGAAGCCCTCCTGCCACTGGCATAACCGCCGGGGAGGGCAGCAGGGCCAGGGCGGCACTCACCCCCCTGCCCAATCCCTGGGTGAGAGCCGCAGTCACGTGAAGGCTGAGGGTACGGATTGGAAACTCCCCTGCCCCAGGAGCCAGCCAGGACGCCTCGCCATTCAGAGTTCCAAATGCTGAATTCAGAGGCCGGCCGGCAGGCGACAATGCAGGAATCAGCCCTAAAGGTACCAGCTCGGGTCGATCACACTAAGGGGACAGGAGGAGCCGTGGGAGTGAGCGTGGAAGAAGCTTCGTCACTCACATGCTGGGCACCCCGCCCCCGGCCTCCCCCGCACTCAACAAACTGAAGGACAGAAAGCACACCAAGGGGAACTTCGGATCCCCGGTAGTAATGACGATGACAGAAACACGAGGCAGCTAGAACGAAAAGGGGGGAGTGAAGAAACGTGAATCTGAGAGAGAAATGGGTCCCCAGCTGGTCCCAGACGGAGGAAGGCTGAGGAGGCGGCAGAGAGCAAGGAGGGCGGGAAGCAGCGCGTCAGCTCGGCACAACGGACACTCCAGGCGGCTCAGCCTCTTCGGGGGGCCGTCCTGGGCACTGCACGAGGGGGAGCAGCATCCCTGGCCTCCACCCACCAGATGCCGGGAGCACCTCTCCCAGGCATGACCATGAAAAATGCCCCAGACACTACCATGTGTCCCTGGGAGGCAAAACCAGCCCCAGGTGAGAACCACCGCTCCCGACAATTCTACCAAGAAGGCTGGCATGGTCAAGGACCCATTATTTTAGCTGTGGTCTTTACATCATTTTCTCCCTTCACAAAGCTCCAAAATGTTTGGTATATTAAAGCTAAAATCAAAGGGATAAGACAAAATGAAGTTAAGGTAACCACTTGGGCATTTATTGTTCCAAGAACTTGTAAACTTCACTCTGCTAGAAACACCCTTCTCATTTTGAGAGAGATTTCTATTACTAAACTGCCTGGGAAATTTATTCCTTCTTTTAGGTATTCAAATTCTGCATTCCACATATTCCATGCAGTCCTGAGCAACACACAAGCCAGGTAGCTACACAACTGCTTCACTTGTTGAAGAACTCAGCTAATCAACACTTCTGATGACACTGATAAAAATCCAGTTTAATGCTGCATTGGAGAGTAACAATTGTTTCACTCTACAAAAAGAGTTCCTAGCTACCGGGGGATCAATATGGAAAGTCATTCATATGTAACAACTCAAGTGTGGCACTGTACTTACTATTTATGTGGTCCATGTAATAAATTCCAATTTGTTTATCATATACAGTTTCCCATCCTAACGGAAGTTCATCCCCAACACAGTCGGCAAAGGTCAATGGCTTTGTTATCCTGCAAAATAAAATTATGAAAGCAAATTTGAAAGTGAGGTCAATTTCATGTAAGTTTGCTGAATTGACTGTAGAATTCGGTTTCAATACAAAATTATTATCTAATTGACTGCTTTTGCTCCAACTATTTGGTTGGAAAATTAACTCACTGGCTTTGCCTCAATAATCATCAGTAACAGTATCAGTACACTCACAGTTAAAAGCATTACTATCCCACAGTGCAACTTTAAATACCAGCAAAAACAGATATTGACAGTTACAGAACAGGTAAAACAAGCATCTTCTTCCAAGCTGTATGTTTAATGAGGTGATGACAATGGAATGTCGCTCTGCCACAACAACAGGAGAGCACCTATGTTCTCATTCCCTGACAAATGTTCCCCCCTCACAACTTTCAGTTTCTGTACATTACAGCTTAAATGTATCTAAAATGTATTCGTAAGTTTCATCTACCAGTGGTCATAAGTGAAGGAGTTAAATGTTAACCACTGACCAAAGGCAAAAAGCCAAACAAGCATGGTAACAATACAAGGAGATGCCTACTAAATACTGCCTGTATTCTTTACACAGAAGGAATCAGAAACTGCAAAGTATCAGATCAGTAAATCTGATCAGTAAATCTGATCAAGGAAAGCTTGGCTTGACACAGATAGATAAAGGAAAGGTTTTCCAGATGGGTTTAAGTAGAACCTCCCCGCCCCTACACCCCACGATCACACTGATTGACAAGACAGCTGTGGCATAAAACAAGCTGCCCCTATAATCGTCTGAGTCCAGGCAGCTATCTATTCAGTTGTGTCTATAAATGCACATTGACTGGTATGCATGGGAATCTGATAACCTAAATTTCACTAACTCAGTCTTCCCACATCTCTGTTCCAGTCTCTGGCCCCAGGAAAGTGAGACACCACAACCAATGCCAAGCCCCACAAGACAAGTATGAATTTTGAACATGTTATTTCCCCAAACTGGTTCGACAACAAAGCTCTGTCTCTCCCAGGAGCTTTTAGAAATTGATAAACACTATCAGAACGGCACTGATTGAACTCATCTTCGTTTTAAACACAATGGTTTTAAGTTAGAGTCAATATCAAAACAGAAATACATATACAGAAGGTAAAACACACCATGGAAATCCTCTCAAATACGATGCGCTCAAAACCCCACAACATCACAAGACGAGCCTACTGCATAGTGTCGGTCCCAGTCCCAAACACCAGTGTCCGCAGCACAGTTCCTTTACGGGTCAGGAATGGTGTGGTGGTGGCGTGGTTCCAAGTCAAACAGGTAACAGCAGGCTGTTGTGCGTGACTCAAGTCCTGAATGGGGCCAAGCCACAACAAATGCTACCTGAAGATAAACTGAGTCCTGAGCACAACTCTGCTATTCTAGATTCACGTATAAGCCTAGAGAAAGATGCCCAAGCGCGGGCACATTCTAAGCATCCTGACATACATGATCTCATTTAGTAGACAAATATAGGTGGGAATGGCTTCCCTGGTGGCACGGTGGTTAAGAATCCGCCTGCCAGTGCAGGGGACACGGGTTCGAGCCCTGGTCCGGGAAGATCCCACATGCCGCGGAGCCACTAAGCCCATGCGCCACAACTGCTGAGCCTGCGCTCTAGAGCCCGTGAGCCACAACTACTGAAGACTGCGCACCACAACTACTGAAGCCCGTGCGCCTAGAGCCTGTGCTCTGCAACAAGAGAAACCACGGCGATGAGAAGCCCGCGCACCGCAACAAAGAGTGGACCCCGCTCACCACAACTAGAGAAAAGCCCTATGCAGCAACAAAGACCCGACGCAGCTAAAGGTAAAATAAATTAATTAAAAATATATATAGGGCTTCCCTGGTGGCGCGGTGGTTGAGAGTCCGCCTGCCAATGCAGGGGACACGGGTTCGTGCCCCGGTCCGGGAAGATCCCACATGCCGCGGAGCGACTGGGCCCGTGAGCCATGGCCGCTGAGCCTGCGCGTCCGGAGCCTGTGCTCCACAACAGGAAAGGCCACAACAGTGAGAGGCCCGCATACCGCAAAAAAAAAAAAAAAAAAGTATATATACATATGTGGGAAGCCTGACCTTCTAGCGCTGCTGAGCCCAATTCATTTACTTTACAACTCACAACTGTTATAAAACTATTTCAAGTTCATAGTTTTCAATTTTCTATCCAATAAACAACGCAAGTAAGTAAAATAACACTTCCATACTCTTTCTTCTAAAAATAAACTGACACATCTACCATTTTGGCAAATTTTATTTTGGCCTGATATAGAATTCGTATGTCTCTGATTCCACTTCTCTAAACAGAGCATGGGCTTTGCATGATCATCCACAGAATCAGTACTTTGAAGCAAGCAGATGACAAGTCACGCCTCTCGGAGTCCAGCTCGCACCACGAGCAAGGAGAAGAAGTTATCAAGTCCTTGCTGTTCATCTCCTCTGTCCACAGGGCTCACACTTGGAGACCTTTTACTCACTTGACAGCAGTTCGAACAGGCTCAATGAAGAAGTTTTCCAGCTCCCAAAAGACAGAAGTGGTAAACTAGAAGGCAAGGACAGGGGGCCCTTGGGCAGGAAGAAGGCAGCAAAGGAAGCAGCTGACAGCAGGGAGAAACACCCACTCCCTGGCTTCATCCATCACACCGTGAAACATCTATGCTGCGCTTCTGCTTCATCCACCTATTTATCAGGATGACACACGCTCCAGACTTCCAGACAGCTGTAACTTCATTGTATGCAGACAAATTTGGGCATGATTTTCAATCAGAGCATCGAGGATATCTAAATTTATTGTCCTGTCACCCACAGGTATGCCAGTCCAGGCTCTTGAGTTCTCATCTCCCCAAAAACTTGATGCTAGATTTTTCCCACCAACTCCTTCCTACGATCACCACACACAGACACCAGGGTATTTTTGTTTCTATTACACAAAGTTTAGGAAATACACCTAAATAGGAGAGAAGTGTCCATGCACACCACCACTCAAAAACAACCATTATTCCTATTTTGATGTGTCTTCCTCCATCTTTTTTCTATATGTTCTCTTTATTCGTCTTTTTCTGACATAGTCATGATCATACAGTATACACAATTTTCTCCCCTGCCTTTTCCACTTAAGTTTGTAACATGTTTACTTAATAATTCATACCTTGAGTCTCTCCAAAAATTACTCAAGATGGCCTAACACTATAGCCTAAGTATTCTGTCCCCACTTGTTATAAATTATTTGTAAACATCACCTGGAACAACTGAATAGATTAAGCTCCTTGAGAACAATTACCCTGTCTCAGCTGCCTTTGAACCCCCAGCACCCGGTCTAAGAATAAATAACTTGCATTTTTACAAACAGTTCATTAAGGGGATTAATATGTTTTACCTAAGCACTTTCCTACTATTGATAGCTACACTATTTCCTAATTTCCACTAGTGTAAATATTCATGAGAGCTGCTTTGGAAAGCAGTTCAGCAATTTCTCAAATATATAGTTAAACACAGTTTCCATGTGGGTCAGTAATTCTACACCTAGGTGTATACCTAAGAGAAACGAAAACATATGTCCACAGCAGCATTATTCACCATAGCCAAAAGGTGAAAACAACTAAGGGCCATCAACTGATGAACGGACAAATAAAACATGGTCTATCCATACAATGGAATATTACTCAGCCACAAAAAAAGAATGAAGTACTGGCACATGCTACAGTACGGCTGGACCTTGAAGTCACTGTGCTGGGTGACAGAAGCCAGACATAGTGGCTACATGTTGTATGCATCCATCTACAAGAAATGTCCAGACCGGGCAAATTCATAGAGACAGAGGGTAGATCAGTGGTTGTCAGGGGTTGGAGATAAAGAGAGAATGGGGAGGGATTGCTAAAGGGTTAGCCTTCCTTTGGGGGGTGATAAAAATGTTCTGGAATTAGATAGGGGATGGTGGTTGCACAACTTTGTGATTATACTAAAAACTAGTAAACAGCATGCTTTAAATGGTGGTTTTTATAGTATACGTGAATTACATCTGAATTTAAAAAACTATGATGAAAGGAACATCTCTGTGCATATAGCTCGTAATCTGTATTTACAATTATTTTCTTTGGAAGATTCCCAGAAGTAAATTTATGGGGTTGAAGGATATGAAGGTCTTTTCTCCTTACTGTGAAGTCAACGTAAAAAAATTCATACAGTAAAGTATAAAGCATAGGAAATAAAATCACCTAAAATCCAGAAGCCCTGGATTCATGGTTTAGCTTATTTTCCTACATTTTTCCACAGCTGACATCATACTAGATACAATTTCACACACTAATTTTTTTCATTTGTGTATTTCCTCATGTCCTTTAAGTCTCTGTCACCATCGCTTTTTATCATTTTAGAACCTTCCGTCATGTGCAGTAAACCGTAACTTTTTTACCAGGCACACCTCCAGTCATCTATTTAGGTATGTTCCAATTTTCTGCTCCTTCTTGTAAATCATGGACATGAGCTCACAGCAAACACCTGATGTATACTGCCAAGGTGCTCTAGCATCAGCATACACTCCTACCAGTGAAGTGAGATGGCCTTTCTCATCACCCTCTGGGGATATCTTGAATGCATTTGTTCAAGGGCTCGGGACAAATCTGGATGGCACGAGCGTGCTTCACTTTCAAAGAACAAGCAGGTAGGGAGTGCAGCGTAAGCTCTCCGGCATTTTCAGGCTGTGGGGGAAGTGTGCAATGAGCTGAGAAGCCAGGCACCAATGTCCTCCCACAGCAAAGTCCGCTCTGCAGTGGGACATGAAGGCCCCCACGCGGCCAGTTCTCACTGGTCTCCTCCTATCTGAGCGACATCAACCTGGAGCTGCCAGCTCTCCCTGCCCTCAATCGCCCCGCACAGATCTTCCCACCGTAGATTCCCCGCTTCACAAACGGCTCTTCTTGGCCTCAGCAGAGGACATGAATATGGTTTGCTGGCCGTTCTTACCAGAATTGGTCCACAAGAAGGGAGAGAATGCTGGAGGACACAGACACGGGCTTCTTTTTGTTCCCTTTTGCCTGCTGCATCCTGCGGGGCTCTTTAAGAAGTGGCACTGGGCCATCTCAGCCAGCAACAGTTCCCAGAGAGCCATTTACTTCCATGAAACCTTGCATGAGTCATTCCTTCTCTCTCTGGGCCTGCCTCAGTTTCCTAATCTTTAAAATGGGGGTGGGGACTTCCCTGGTGGTCCAGGGGCTAAGACTCCGCGCTCCCAATGCAGGGGGTCCAGGTTCAATCCCTGGTCAGGGAACTAGATCCCATATGCAGGCCACAACTAAAGATCCTGCACGCCGCAACTAAGACCCGGTGCAGCCAAATAAATAAATAAACATTAAAAAAAAATGGGGGTGATCCGACCAACCTCACGGGGTCATGCTGGCTGGGTGCAGCCTCTTCAGTTACAGCGTGGAGACCAGCTCCATCCACTCCCCTTCCTGCTTCCCCCTCAACCTCCAACAGACTTGCTTCAGACACTATTAGTTTCCTCATGCTGCTGTGACAAATTGCCACAAACTTGGTGGCGTTAAACGACACATTTGTCATCTTACAGCTCCGGAGATCAGAAGTCCGATTGATTTCAGTGAACTAAAACCAGTGTCTGTAATAGACTACTGGCATCCGCGGCAGCTTCTTGCATCTTCAAAGCCAGCCACGGCTGGTAGAGTCTTTCTCAGGATGCCATCTCTCTGGTTCTCCCTCTTCCACTCAGAAAGACCCTTGAGATTACACTGGGCCCACCCAGATCATCCAGCATCACCTCCCCGTTGCAAGATCCTTTATTTAGACTGCAGGGCTGACAGCGGGTGGAGCCGGCGGCGGTGGCCCAGTGCCTCAAAAGCCATGTCCTCCCTCCCGGCCACGCTCAGGGGGCTGGAATATCTGACGCTGACTGCCCTGAATTGCAGAAAAGTAAACGTGGGCAGCAGAAGGTGAGAGCAGAGAGAAGAGAGCAAAGCATGAGCACCGATTCTTTTTGTTCAATCCATGAAGGCAAATGAATTTATTTGGATGATACACAATCTTTCTAATGGTGAGACTTCTTTTTTAATTGAGGTAACACTGGTTTATAACAATGTTTCCTGTGTACAACATATTTCGGCTTCTGCATACACTACAGCGTGCTCACCACCAAAAATTTAGTTTCCATCCATCACCATACAGCTGACATGCGTTGATTTAGCCCTTCCCCCCACCCCCTCCCCCTCTGGTGACCAGTACTCTGTTCTCTGTGTCTATGTGTAAACGCTGGTTCTGAACACATTTTCTTTACCAAAAGGAGGCCAGGGTAATCCTATGGTGCCTGTACTACATTTTCCAGTCTCCTAGAACAAGATAATCTCTATATTTCCCTTAGGAATACGCTTAGGACACTATTCATCTCAATTTCATTCCAAACCAATCCTCAAGAAATTATGATGAGTCCCTCACATTTTCTGGCACGCATGGCTCACAGCGAGTCTCAGAGCCTACCAGGACAGGCCCGGCTGTTTGTGGTTATTTACGTGGTGAATTACACCCTGTTTGCTGTGCCAGTGCTTCTCCAGCTCCAGTGGTGGCACACTGACACTCAAGAGCCGGGTTCTCACTTAGCAGGGAGTGGGTCCCTAAACTCCCTGAAATTACACAAAAACAGCAAAGTTAAAACAGCAATGAATACACCACAAGCCTGCCACGTTAGTCCTGAAAAGTCACTCAAATAATCACATTTATTATTTATAGAACACGCATATACTTGATTTGGCAATTGTCATCTAGTCTCAATTCTAGAATTTAGGGTAAGGAGTAACCACACCTAGAGCTCAGTCTAAACGTTGCAATTGACATTTCAGTGTATTACTGTAGCATGAGTGACCCGATTTCAGTGTTGAGTCTTAGAATTGTTCTTGAATTACATTTGTGGTTTCCATGTGAAAAGACTGTCTTCTTAGAAATTTTTTTTTTTAATTACATATTATCAGTCTGGGTGCTTCCCTGGTGACGCAGTGGTTAAGAATCCGCCTGCCAATGCAGGGGACACGGGTTCGAGCCCTGGTCCGGGGAGATCCCACATGCCGCGGAGCAACTAAGCCCGTGCGCCACAACTACTGAGCCTGCGCTCTAGAGCCCGCGAGACACAACTACTGAAGCCCATGCGCCTAGAGCCCATGCTCCGCAACAAGAGAAGTCACCGCAATGAGAAGCCTGCGCACTTAACACTTTGTAATAAGTGACAGCACTTATCACTCTGTAATCATTTGATATGGCTGCCTCCCCTATTGGTCTGTGAGTTCCTTGAGAAAAAGGATTCTGTTTCTCTAATTCGTCTTTTTAGAGAGCCAGAGCCCTCACATACAACAGGTCTTCATTAACCTGTTTGATAAACTAATCAGGCCAATTTCAGAAACTTATATCATATAAAAACCACAATGGAGCCAATTACTCGTCAAGGAACAACTGGAAGAGGACAAACTAGAATTTGACTGAGCTTGCAAAGCCTAAATTGTAAGAAAAACAGGGCTTAGGAGGCCAAGGTGCTACGGGATCATTCCTCCCTCGAACAGCTCTCCTTAGGCAGATACACCCTAGTAAGGGAGAAAGGTGGTTCAGCAGGCCACAGAGCGTGATGAAATGTCCCTGAAGACCTCCCACATCCTCTGTTCTGATTCTCTACCGACAAAGTCCACTTCTCATCTACACTATGGTTTCCTGAGTGTGGGCCTTTCCACCACGAAGGGAGAGTCCAGGGTGGACAGGGGCGGGATTCTGGCAAGATGCTCTTTCCTCCAGCAAAGAATAAAGTGTCCAAAGGCAAACCAATCTAGTAGGTATTTCAGACGACCAGCAAACTTCCTGGGGGCTCCACCTCACAGCGATCCTACCAGTTCTCACACGGGTTCAGACACTGGTGAACCGAAGTCACAACGCCTGAAAAAGACCACGAGCTAGTGACTGAGTAAGTGTAAAGTCGTACAGTGTATGTTTTGTTGAGTCACGCTGACAATGGACAGACACTGCAACAACTTGTAAAAACATCATGGGAGGAAAAACTTCCAACTGAGGCAACTATAAGCACTTACTAGTGAGGATGAGCCTGGGCAAATGACTGTCTGGCTGTGCCTCAGTTTTCTCATCTTTACTATGGGGTGGTAGGGCTAAAAGGCTGTAACCAATATCAAGGTTTTGGGGACTTATTACATACTCCATAAACATGCATTTTCCTTCCATGTTGTTTTTTCCTCTAAAAACTGGGGGAATGTCAGTATTATTCTGATGTAGCAGAATAATACTGTACGAGTGGAACACAGTTTAAAAGCCTGGGATTGAGATGCTAGGATGCAGGGCTGAGCAAGCTGCCCACAGGCCAAGATGCAAGTCTACCACCCAAAGGAAATCACAGCCAGAGGGGCAGTCGATCGCAGTCACCTGCCTGAGCACCTCACCCAGGACGGTCATCCACCTTGAAAATGACAGAAAAAGAATTTCTCATTAAGCCCATCAAGTGCACAATCCTGAGATAAGTGAAAACACTTTGTTCACCTCAAATATAGGCTCTAATGATACAACTTAGACTAAAATAAAGACAAACTTCAGCCCAGTTAGTAAAAAGAATTCTCTAGGGCAGTGCTGTCCAATAGAAATATTTACAGTGAGGACCACATACTTAACTAAAAAATTTCTAGGGCTTCCCTGGTGGCGCAGTGGTTGAGAATCCGCCTGCCCATGCAGGGGACACGGGTTCGAGCCCTGGTCCAGGAAGATCCCACATGGCGCAGAGCAACTAAGCCCATGTGCCACAACTACTGAGCCTGCGCTCTAGAGCCTGCGAGCTACAACTACTGAGCCCACGTGCCACAACTACTGAAGCCTACGCCCTAGAGCCCGTGCTCTGCAACAAGAGAAGCCACCAGAATGTGAGAAGCCCGCGCACCGCAATGAAGAGTAGCCCCCGCTCGTGGCAACTAAAAAAAGCCGGCGTGCAGCAACGAAGACCCAACGCAGCCAAAAATTAATTAATTAATTTAAAAAATTTTTCTAGTAGCCACATTTAAAAGGGTAAAAATAAACAGGTGAGATTATTTTAATAATATTTTCTATTTAACACAGTACATCCAAAATACTATCAACTTGACATGTAATGATTATAAAAATTATAAATGAGATATTTGACATCCTTTTTTGGTATGAAGTCTCTGAAAGCTGGTGTGTGTCTTACGCTGTGAGCTCACTTCCTGCTGGGCTCGCATATCTCAAGCGCCCAGTTGCCCATCTGGCTGTGGCTACCGCGCTGGACAGCACAGCTCCGGGACCTCAACTCGTTCTCTGACAGTCTGATTCTACGAAGGACCACGGCAAAGTCCACGGGCTGAGACTGAGACCACTTAAGAAACATCCAGCCTGAGACACCGTCTTCTACAAGTCCCTGGTGGGGATCTGGAAAGAGTCAGGTTTCTAAGACCACAAAACATCCTGCAGGGAACTGTTTCCCTTCCCTCCGCCCCTGGCTGCCCATCCGCCTTCCCAGCAAGCCCCGCGGGAACAGCTATTCCCAAACTTGGAGCGTTCTCTCCCTTTCCCATGCTTCCCTCCCGCCCCCTTCCTGTTCAAATCTTGATGCGTCTTCCAAGATTTGGCCCAGATTCCTCCTGTCCAGACCCAGCCCACCCCAGCAGGAAGTAAGCTGTCCTTTCTTGGGCCAGCCTCAGCACTTTCTCTCTCCTCCTGGGACAGTTATTAAAACTCTAAGTAGAAGGTGGTTATTTGTTCACATCGCATCTCCCGTAGCATTTGTTCCTTCTGGGCAAGAATGGCATCTCCTCCCGCTCTGACCTGCCCCCACAGAGCTCCAGGGCGCACCCCAGTAGGTGCTCAGCTGCACACACAGGGTGAGTCACAGACAAGACCCGATTAAGGGCGAATGGAGCCTGCCACCAAATACATGTCCACGGCAGTTCTAGAGCTGTTCTCACACGTCTCTGCCTCGACAGAATACGCTCATGAGCAGGTGTGCAGATCTGAGGCTTGAGAGACTGGATCCAAGAAAGTGGGCTGCTGTGTGACGGATGCATCGCTTCCTCTTCGGGGACCGGAGGAACAGGTGCTCGAGATCTGTTTACCAGCGCCATAGGAAAGGCAGGCTTGTCGCATTACGAATGGCATCCTGGATGCACAGCGCTAAGGAAGGAGAGCCAGTGCAGGCTGGAGGGTCCTCACAAGGAGACCCAGAGTCGGCTCTGGGCCTTCCAATACTCCGCAGCTGCCCTCCAAGTCCCCGCGCCCACCCAAGCATGCACAGAGCAGCCCTCAGAACCTAGCCCCTCCCGATGGACCCCAATGGCTCCTCCTCCCTGGGCTCCCGACCAGGCCGACTACCCACCAGGGAGAACCCCAGCCAATGAGGTTCTCAGCACGGGTGGGTGGAGAAACAACAACTCCCAGGACAGTGTGACTTCCGGAACCCGCCTTTTACAAAGAGGAACCAGAAAAGCAGGCATTCCAAAATACACAGGCAGAAAGCAGACCAGCAGATCAGTGGCTATCAGGGACCAGAGTGGGAAAGTGGGGGACGGCAGATGGAAATGTTCTAAAACCGAACATCCTGGTGATGGTGGTCCAGCTGCATACAGTTACTAAAACTCATTTAACTACACTAAAATGGTGAGTTTTGTGGGATGTAAATTACACCTTACTAAAATCTGTGTTAAAAAAAATACACACACATTGCGATTCCTAATAAGTACTTCATTTACAGTAGGAAGAAACAATGTCAGGACTCCAAGTCATATGAAAAACTGGGGAGAAGAAAAAAAAATCCAAGGACGTAGGTGACTGTCATCTCACTCACGTCAAACTGTTACACACATCTGGCGATGTTGATCCACAAATTCTAAGTCATAGCTGATCAATGTCCTGGACGTCTTCCAAATAGCTGGACACATTGAAACATTCTCTAAACCATCATTCCCAATCCTCTGTATTCATCTGTCACGTTACTCTACGTCACGCTCTCATGCTACAGCCACAGCCCATTAGTGAGCAGTGAAATCGATGGAGTAGGTCCCAATCAGTGTTTTGGTTTAAAAAGAAAATACTGGAGCACATCATACCTCACAAGGGTAGAACGTACATACTATGTCATGACACTTTTCTTTCCATTGCACATGTGATACAGAATGGTCTCCTACTTTCCGGAGCAGTAATTGGCAAGGCAACGCTCCAGGCAGGATATACCTGTAGGTGGCTGCATCCAGTCACACAGGAACCACCGTGTTTAATGCACAGGGCTGCCGCCTACCACCTGTAGGTTTTGCAGACCCTGCTGAAAGTGTGCAGTCACAGCTGCCAGACCCCCCAGGCAAAGCCCGCATTGTGCTCAGAGGGACGGGAGAAACTTCTTTAATCAGCACGACAATTTTAAAAAGGTGGGTCCCTCATAACCACCCCCACTTTACCTAAGGAGGAAACTGAGCTCAGGGACAGGCACCTAAGAAGTGGCAAGACCAGGGGGGAGAAGCCTGCTCGGGTCACCAGTGGCTCTCTGCACTCCCATCGAGCTCGGAGGAGGGATTCCAGGCAAAAATGAAAGGGTTCCTGCCAGTGAGGCAGGAACCACCATCCCTGAGGAAAAGAGCGGAAATAAAGATGCTGTATTACTGTTATAAGGATACTCATATACGCACCACATTCCGCTTTTAAATAATTTTTATCCTCCTTACTCTCCTGACAAATTGCTAATGATGATTACTCAGAGAAGAGTACAGTTTGGGAAGTTAATGGCCATCTTCTTATTTTTAGTATGGCCAAAACAATAGAAGAGAGACTTAAAATACTCCTTTAAGAATAAAATACAGTGTTATAAAAATTTGGTTCTTAATTTACTACTGAATATCACAGACAGGAAGGGATATTTAAAAATTAAAAGAGGAGGTTTTAAGGAAGGATTCGGAAAAGAAAAAAAAGAAAAAGTAACAATTGACGGAAGAAGAAAGTTCAACTGAAATACGAGAGGAAAACACCACTGGCCAAGGAGCGCAAAGAGGCCCAACAATAACATTCTTTAGAAATGGCATCACAGGGGGAGGCGACCCGGAATGGTCTGGCCATCCTTTCAGCCAAGCGGCACACAGGCATACAGCGGCAGAGACGGCACAGAACTCGGCTCTGTGATCTCAATTTCAGCTTCGCAAATACTGCCGAGATCGAGCTCGCTCCTGCGTACTGCTCCCAGTTGCAGAAGTCCTGTGCCAGGCTTCTAAGAGTAAGAGCTAAAGGATTTTATCACCCGCCCTTTTTTGTATTAATTACCTCCCCCCACCAAAAAAAACCCAGACATACACACCACTTTTTAGCAGTCACTTAATCTGTTTTCTTTTGGGCATGAGAATTCCATTCTTTACAGACGCCTCTTTGCATATATCGCCATCTGAATCCATGAACAAAAGCAGAGGGGAAAATGCCTGAACATCTAAGACATTCAGACACCAATCAAGCTCTGATGAAGAAACGTGCCAGGAAAGGATGCAGGGAATGGCAAGTGCTCGCGGTTCTTTTAGGTCTTGGATCTCTCTGGGAATCTGAGATAAGCCATCGATCTCCTCCCTAGAAAAACATGTTTACACATATACCCAAAATGCTGCCCTCATATATACACGAAATGCTGCCTGTCCGGGAAGTCCAGTTTCGGGAACCCTGTTCCCAAAGCTCCCTGCCCAGGGGAAGAGGCACCAGGGAGAGAGCACACACAGCTCCTGGAGGAAGGGCCGGTTTCACTGGCGGTGGGTTCAAGGCCCAAGAGAGAGGAGCACCAAGGCCGCTTCTGACCTGCCCAGGGAGGACGGGGGACCTGCCCAGGCCTCACGCAGGGGGGGTGAGAACAGGTGAGGCGAAAGGAAGCCTCTCCCCCCGCCCCACCCCCTGAAGGCACGGCCGGCCTGACAAAGAGCAAGGCTGCAGTTTGCAACCGGCAGGGAGGCCTGAGGAATGGAGGCGGGCGCGCGGGCATCAGATCTGTTTCGGAGGAACGTCCCTCGGGCTACAGAGAAAGTGGACAGCAGGAAGGGGGAGCAGAGGCTGGGCGGGAAAGGTCAAGGCCCGAGGAGCGCTGGGCCTCAGTGACGGGGGCAGGTCCTTGAGTCGCGGTGAAGCCACTCACCAGGCCGGTGCTGATGGCGAGGGGACACCTGAGCTGAACACTCTGGGAAGGGTAACAGGAGTAACCACTTCTGCTATTTCCGGGACCCTGCTGCGTTCCCTTCTATGTGACATCAGGAAGGCGATGAGCTTAAGGTCTTGGGAGGCACCTCTGCACTAACATGGGTCCGCCCAACGGGAAACTCATTCTCACTGTAAAGGTTCTACAACGCAGGGCTCCCCTGAGACTCTCCAAGGAGGCAGGACGGGTCATCGCTGCCTCTGCGGCAGCCTCCCTGCCGGGCCAGCTCGGGCGGGGACCACAGGCATGAGCGAGGCAGGCTGGGTGTTACTGGCTCGAGTGAGGATGTCCCGTAACGTAGGAAGCTGCCCCCCAAACTGCAGGCACTGGCGCAGGGACTCCGTCACTTTGCTCAATATCAAGTCATAAAAATTGTTTAAAACATCCTCAGAGCAGGACTGTGGGTAACAATACTTGGGCAGCCCCCTGAAGTGGCTTAAGAGTGAGCCCCAAACTCTCCTTCAGAACTGAAAAGAGGCCAGGTTCCCACCTGGAGGAGCTGAGTAAGTACACTGCGTGACAACAGCGACTCAAAATTCCCCACCGCGTGGCCACAAGCCGGAGCGGTCAGCATCTGCACGCCAACGCCAGGGCTCCTTCCTCGCATGCCCCCGCCACTCTGGCTGAACTTTCTGCACCCTAAAGCCTCTAGAAGGCCATTAACATCCACACCGAGCCTCTCAAGTGCCCTCACTGAAACGCGCGTGCAGGCCCCCAGAACGGCCGCGGGCTGGGCTCCAGCTCATTCCCTCAGAACCCACGCTCCAGCCCTCTCCCGAGGTCCCTCCCACCACCAGGAGGCCCGTGGGACCGTCCCCTCAGCCCTGCTGACAGGGACACCAACAGCTGCTGCACGCGCCCCCCGGAGCCCTGGCCGGGGGAGCAGGGGTCGTTGGGCTAGGCAGGACCGCTGGCTGCTGTGTCCAAAACGGAAAGCAACACCTAGAACAAGTAACCTGCGATTTTTCTGAAATACATCTGTTCTGTCAAACTTGTCGGTGCACATCCCCAAGACCAAGCCACCAGCGCTCAGCGCCTGAGCCCACCTGGGCAGAGCTCAGAACTGTCACCAAAGAGCACCGTTACGGTAAATGGGACTGGCCCCTCGATCGCTGGAACACTGCTCCCCTCATGTGCCTGGGGTCTGCTTCATGATGGCACAGGGGACACAAGTGAAGGAAGGAGTTCTTCCCAGGACCAGAAACCAAGGAAGACTAAAGGGCTCTGCCTGTCCGGCTTTGGGACACCATGGCCCAGCAACCCAATCGCAGAGAATGAGACCGCAATGACGCAGGCCTTCTGTCTTTGTTATCCTCCCCCAAACCAGCCCAGTGCTCTCAACCCTGAAGTGACCTTGACTCATCTTCTCACTCTAAGCGTCCACAGCCCCCTTTCCCTGCAGAGGCTACCTCACCGCGAGCCCAGGTAATCCTGCTCCCAAGACTCTGCTCTGAATCTTCATCGAAGGGCAAGTGCCTTCAGATGCCCCAACTAGTCTGTGCACATCACGAAGTCAAGGATCCTAGAGGTCTTGCCTCCCCAGTACCTGGCACAGACCCTGACCCTACAGCAGGAGTGCACTGAGATCAGATGGATGGAAGGAGGGATGGAGTGACAGGGACAGCTGGAAGGATGGAGGGAAAAATGACAGAGAGAAGGATGGATGGAGGAAGGGATGCATGGACTGAAGGATGGACAAAGGGATTGATGAAGGGATGGATAGACGGATAAACAGTTGGATCAGTAGATGGGTCAATGGAAGGAAGAAAGGAAGGAAGGAAGGAAGGAAGGGAGGGAGGGACGGAGGGAGGAAGGGACAGAGGGAGGGAGGGAGAGGGGAGGGAGGGAGGAGGAAGGGAGGAGGGAGGGAGGAGGGAAGATATACAGAGGGATGGATGAAGGATGAACAAAAGAATGGAGGGATGGACAGGTGGACAGAGGGATGGATGAAGGGTGGACAGAAGGATGGAGGGCGAAAGGGAGGGATAAAGAGGTGAAGAATTCATCTATATAGGCCAGTGGGGAAGAAACTTCTAGAAAAGTAGGAAGCAAACGGATTGAGTTAAGGGAAAACTCCATCCTCCTATTGGGTCTCTCCTGCAAGTCAGAATTCCCAAATCAGGCCCCTTAGGATTTATAGGCAAACACATTCCAGGCAGGCTTAGAGGGCCAGAGGGCAGCCCAGTTCCTTCATATCTCAATTAGGCTTTATTTCCTTAGGTTGCTTTCCTCACTAACTGGGATGCTGGAAGGTAACAAAAGAAGGAGCTGAACTCAACAGTAACCAAACTCCAACCAAGGAGAAGTCACTTCAAAACTTGCTATTGAGCTGATTCTCATCAGGGCCACTTTGAGAAAGGGTGGGTGATTTGGGGGTGCCACACAGAGGGGCTTTCCTGCACTGTCCACTGAGGAAGCCACTAGTCACATGTGGCTATTTAAAGTTAAATTAATTAAAATTAAATTAAACGTTCATTCTTCAGCTGCACTAGCCACATTTCAAGTACTCAAGAAATGTATGTGGCTAGTGGCTGCCATACTGGACAGGGCCGACATGGACCATGTCCATCATCACGGAATGTTCTACTGGACGGCACTGCTCCAGAGTCACAGGGAAGTGGGAGGATGCTGATCTCCCAGGGGAAGGAGGCTGGGTGAAATGGGGTAGAGAGAGGCAGCGGACAGCAGCTCACTGAAGTATTTTCTCCGAGCAGCATGTATTTTAAGGTTTAAAATCTTAAAATACATTGACACTTTGGTTCACTAATCCCACTAGTACAGTGGTTCTCAACCAAGGGCCACTGTGCCTCCCGGGGACACCTAGCAGTGTCTGGAGCCATTTTTGGTTGTCACAAGGGTGGAGGGGAGGTGCTACTGAGTCTGGTAAGTGGAGGCCAGGGATGCTGCTAAACACCCTACAGTGCACAGGACAGTCCACCATGAAGAATCACCCAAGCCCAAATGCCAACAGCAACACCTATGAAAAATGATCTAAAACAGGTGAAGAGCTTAATGTATAAAGAGGGGCATCACAGTACTAGGTACAATAACAGGAAAAAGGAAACAAGTCAAATGGCCAACAATAAGGATGGGACCCAATAAATTACTGCCCACCAACAATCATGTAATAGTTAGTCCCTGAGGACCTACCACACGCCAGGCTCTGCTCAGGCACTGCGGGCAAGGGAGCAAACAGCAAAACAGAACTCTCCTCCTTGTGAGGTCTACCTGGGATAATGTTTAAAGTGTGTTTAATAAGACACTGGAATAACTTGGAAGGGCTTTGGTTACTGGTCAGGGAGAAAGGGTGGCTATAAAATTACTTGATATATCACCGCATTTTGGTTTCTTTACTTACAAAAAGAAAAAAGACTAGATACAGAAAACACTCAAACACAACAGTAACTGTAGGTAGAGAGCTGGAGGGGACTGTGGGATGTCTATACAAAGAAAATAAGCCATTTTGTATGAGAGAGCGTTTACCCAGAACCCAAAGCGGCCTCCTCTCCTCTCCTCTCCCCATGATCCCATCGCACAAGTGCGGCCATCACTGAATTCTCCCCGGATTCCTGCTTCTCTCTGTCTAGAAGAAGGGCAAACCAGACAGTGAGAGCTGGAAGCACGTGACTCCAAGGCCGTCCCAGGGCCAACTCAGCCTGCAGCTGTGTTCTATCCGGTTTGCAGTGTCGGCCCTCAGATATTCTACCAAAACCCCAGTGGATTTCCAACATTTAACCTCAGCAGATTTCATTTCAAATACCTGAATTTCCAACTCCCTTAGAAATAGGAAGAGCTGGCACATGGGGATAAGAGTCCCCAAAGACAAAAACGGCTAAAGCTGATGAGGGCCATCCCCTTAGGAAGGGCCACTCACTAGCATGCCCCAGTCCCCACCACTCCCTGTGACCTCTGACATCTGGCAGTTTGGTTGGGGGCCCAGCGCCGGTGGGTGTTTGAGGCTGTAGTCACCACGCCAAGGTGAGGTGCAGAGGTGGGCAAACCCTTCCTGGAGCATGGCCCAGCCAACAGACGGAACGCACAGGGAGCTCCTGCCACGCAGAGCTAGGCACGAGGCTTGGTATAAACGATGCTCGTGGTTGCAGGCAGGTAATCTTGGCTAAGGATAAGAGAGCTTGGGGACCCCACCCTAGGAGAAGCTCTAAGAAATTTGTAAAGGGCTATTCATTTGTTTCAATACTCACTACAGGAAAGCTATTTGAGATGCCAAGTGCCAGGAGTTAACCTCCAGGAATTCAGCTCAGCCAGGGAGCAAATAAATAACAAACAGCCACTACCTGACAAACTCCCTCAATGGGAGGGGCACACAGAGAGCGATGGAAGCTCAGAGTAGGAAGCGATGCAACAAAAACATATGTGATTTTTAGGTTCAGCAGAACATCAAACCCTGAGGCCCCGTCACTGCTCCAAAGCAATAACACAACGGCATTTAGAGCTAGCTATTCGACCTTTCGTTCCCCTTTACAAACCTCAGTGTTTCTGGTTTCTCACGTCAAGGCTCATGTGCCCGAGTTTTATGATGAGATTGAAATCATCAACAAATATTCATTCATTACCGTGAACAAGATGGGGTGCATATGACAGTGGGTTTCCACACTGGCTGCAAGGAGAATCAGCAGGGACGTGTGGGTTCACCCCGGAAGCTGGACCTCATTGATTTGTGGGGGAGCACGAGCAGTAGTAGATTTAAATGCTCTTTAGGTAATTATAACTTGAAGTCTGGCTTGAGCCAACTCGTATAAGTGAAGCTCTCACAGGTAAATAGTCATCCGGCTCCTGGGGGGCGGGGGCACCTCCACAGAGAGGGAAGATGGGAGGTGAGAGGAGTCAGGAACTATATACGGGAAGCACAGGATCAGTTACTTTAAGCAGCATCTGCTTTTCAAACTGAGAATTCCACCTAGAATATTTAAAATACCTTTAGAACTCTAATCAAATAATTATTTATTCAGCCCAGGGGTGGGTGATGGCATTGCCACTCGGCAAGTGCAAGAAAAGATCTGGGAAACACGAGGGATGAGGGCAGGCCCCAGACAGTGTACAGTCTGGGAAAGAGGAGAGAACGGAAAACTGCCAGCCAAATACATGCACTAAAAACATTTCACGACGATATGCTTCTGCATGTGGTAAAGAGCAAAATGCCACGCTCATCCCACGGTCAGTTTCTCCTCTTTCAGAGGGAGACGGTGGTTCTAAAACAGTCATCAATTTTTAAAACTGGTACACAGAGCACGTGCTAAGCATGAGACATACAGCTGACCAGGAGATTATTCGAAACAGACTTTCCTTTGCCTTTTTCTAAGGGTGAATGTGATGCGGCACTTAAGTAAAATGATCCTATAAATACTGCGCAGCAAAATATACCACGTGCCCTAACTTGGAATTTAATAAAACATGCGCACTTCTATGGAACTGAATCCCTCTGAGGTGACCTTTTTCTTCTGCTTTTCTGCCCATCAAAACCTGTTCTTAGGAGTCCCTACGCTGTTGCCAAAGTGTGTATGGAAGTAAGTCACTTTCGACCAGCTGGAGACATGGGCGGGGGAGGCCAGGGGGCGGAATGCAGCAGAAGGTGCAGGAAGGAAGAACACGGCAGGGCCTCGGCCCCTGGGAAGCCAGGGGCGAGAAGGGACCCACCGGGGTGATGCAGGATGCTGTGGGAAACAATGCCAGGTCAGCGGAAGAAGAGACTCCTATGACACAGAGAGCCCTAGGGAGCATGCCCTGCCCTGCCCCCATGCCCAGCCTCCTATCAGACGAGAACTTCGACTAGAAAGCTCCACCAACCATCCCACGACCATCCCACCTTCTCAGTTTTGAGCCAAGCCCTCAGCCTCCTTTGGAATTAGGGTCATGAGGTAGGGGGACAACAGACTGACGATACTTTCTTCAGAGTGGAAAACCGCAACATTCCACATTACCGTGATTAAAGCGGAAACACCGCACGCAAGCACCAATCGTGCTCTCTCCATCAGAAGAAACCAAAACGAAACAGTAAGCGCACGGCTCAGCATTTTACACACGAATGCTGAGGTGCCCTTACCATGGGCACAGGAGAAACAGGCAGATGACATGTCACCTCCTGAGAGGCCTGACGACATGGCAAGTCTTGGTGGTACTCCAGGGAGGCCAGGCCATCCTGTGAGTGAGCGTGATGCTCTGCACAGAACATTCTGGAGAAAGGGGAGCAGGGAGCTGATGCCGGCTGATGCTTTATGGAGCTGCTGGATTCTCTGTTTTGATGACACCTAACCATTCAGTCAGGTCGTCAGTCACCTTAGCTAAACTACTGCTTCACCAGGTAGTTGTTTGTTTGTGGGGGAAAGGGGGCTTACCAGAACCCCATGGTTAGGGGCCAAGGGGCTGCGTTTGTTTGTTTTCAGAAAGCTTCCCAGGTGTTTTGCAGGAAGCCCCAAGAATCACTGGTCCAGATCAGTGGTTCCTGAGCTTGGTTGCTAATTGAACTCACCAGGAGAACTTCTCAAAAACGGACACCAGTTGCAAACCATATACCTGACAAGGGTCCAGTATTCGTTATATATAAATAACTCCTAAAATTCAACAACAAAAAGGCAAACAACCCAATGAAAAAATGGGCAAAGGAATTGAACAGATATCTCTCCAAGATATACAGACAGCCAAAAAGCACATGGAAAGGGGCTTAACATCATCAGCCATTAGGGAAATGCACACCAAAACCACAATGATACCACTTCACACCCACGAGGATGGTCGTTTTTTCAAAAAAGCAAACAGACAAACAACAACAGAAAATAACAAGTGTTGGTAAGGATGTGGAGAAACTAACCCTCATGCATTGCTAGTGAGGATGTAAAATGGTACAGCTGCTGTGGAAAAAAACAGTTTGATGGTTCCTCAAAAAGTGAAACATCAAATTACCATATAACCCAACAATTCCACTCCTAGGTATATACCCAAGAATACTGAAAGCAGATACTCAAACAGACACTTGTACATGCGTGTCACAGCAGCCCTACTCACAAGAGCCAAAAGTTGGAAACAACCCAAATGCCCATCAACAAAGGAAGGGATAAACACAATGTGCTCTATCCGTACAATGAAATGGGATTCAGCCCTGAAAAGGAATGAAGTCCTGATACGTGCCACCACATGGGTGAGCCTTAAAACATTACGCTATACACAAAAGACCATACATTCTATGATTCTATTTACGAGAAATGTCCAGAATCAGCAAACCAGAGAGACAGAAAGCAGATCAGTGGTTGCCTGGGGCTGGAAAGAGGGAGGAATGGGGAGTGACTGCTTAATGGGTATAAGGTTTTCTTTTCGCTGATGGAAATATCTTGGAGCTAGACAGAGGCAGTGGTTGCACAACACTGTGAATGTACTAAATGCCACTGAATTAACCATTTTAAATGGTTAGTGGTTAATTTCATGTTATGTGAATTTCACCTCAATCTTTAAAAATGGGAAGAAAATGGATATCAGGGGGCTTCCTGGGCCCTGCTGATCAGAATCTCCTTGGGGGGGAGATATACATATATATACCACCTTAAATTAGTATAAAACCGAGAGCATTTCTGTGGCTAAGACCTCAGGGTTTTACCTGATGCTATATTCATCATGGGTAAAGAGTATGACATGCTGCCCTCCCTCTCTCTGAAAAAAACTATGCATTTTAGAAATTTTTTTTTTTAATTTATTTTTGGCTGCGTTGGGTCTTCATCGCTGCGCGCGGCCTTTCTCTAGTTGCAGCGAGCGGGGGCTACTCTCCGTTGCGGTGCGCGGGCTTCTCATTGAGGTGGCTTTTCTTGTTGTGGAACACGGGTTCTAGGCGCGCGGGCTTCAGCAGTTGTGGCGCACGGACTTAGTTGCTCTGTGGCATGTGGGGTCTTCCCGGACCGGGGCTCAAACCTTTGTCCCCTGCATTGGCAGGTGGATTCTTAACCACTGCGCCACCAGGGAAGTTCCAAAACTACGCCTTTTAAAACAGCATAAATAGATGTGTAACATTCAGAAAAACGAAAATAATGACAAAATCATGGCAACGAGGCACTCAAGAACAACGGAACCAGGACAGTGTGTGGATTCAAAATCACGCCCCCAAAATGATGGACGGACCCAGAGTGTAGTCCGCAGAGATGAACACAAAACAAACTGGAGAGGTGACCTCAACATCACTGGACTGTGGTGTGCTCATTATGGACACCCAAATAAGGGCAAATGTTAACGGACCCTAACGAGAGCTGACAAGGACCAGAGGGAAAGGTGAAACCGAAGCTGCCCCCCCAGGCCAGCTCAACAAAAGAAAGAACGATGTAACTCTGAGCTGGCTGGCACTCCGTGGTCAGAGATGTCATCAGGCAGAAGGGACCCGGCCGCCTGACTGCTGACGGCCCACGTTCAGGCTGCAATGTTTGCGGGAGCGTGTGAGGTGCAAGACCCCCCTCGGAACAGACATGGTGCCTGTGGCTTCAAGCCTCTGATGTTCCAATGCTGTTCACTGTGACGGTTCCTGGAGGTGTTTCAGAAATCTGGCTTCAGGGACCTCCCTGGTGGTCCAGTGGCTAAGACTCCATGCTCCCAGTGCAGGGGGCCCGGGTTTGATCCCTGGTCAGGGAACTAGATCCCACATGCCACAACTAAGGAGTCTGCAGGCCACAACTGAAAGATCCCGCAGCTAAGATCCAATGCAGCCAAAATAAATAAATAAATATTTTTAAAAAAGAAAGAAATCTGGCTTCAGTAATCCTGACTGGAGATGGTGACGTTTTGTGTCATTGCACAATTCCACCGGAGTGGAGGAGTTACCATGGAGGGACCACCGTACATAGTATTCATTTGCTCCCTTATAAACAAACTGCGCTACAATTAACACTCGCCAGCACCTTCCTTTCCCTGCTTCTGGAAAGTTCTGACTTTGATCCATCTTTCCAGTAAGTCTAAGGCCTGATTATCAAAAGAACAATGGCCTAAAGGTCACACTTCTGTTTCACCTTTACTTTCAAGGGGGGGAAAAAAGAACTTAATACGGGAACAATTAACTTTACGTAGGGCTACCTTTTTGGTGAGGAAAAAACCCAGCTTTGCAAACAGTACCAGCCAACTGTTTCACAAAACCAATTCCAGTAACTCGTATGCCTGTGGTACCGTTATGTCATTGGTTTGCTTCTCGGAAAACTTCCCAATTTTTGCTTATTTTAGTAATTTGGAATAGGTCAAGGCACCTCTTTTAACTCCAGGTGGAGAGGTAAAGCAACCAAACACCAGTGAAACATAAAAAGATCATGGGAAAGAGAGGAAAGACGCAAAGGCCTGCTTGCGTTTTCTGGTCCACAATCAGTGAGGGGCTCCCGTGCAATCCAAGTTGACTTTAACTACCCACAAGTCTGGAGAGCAGGCCACACACCAACCTCGCAGCTCAGGACGGCAGAAAAACCAGGAAGAACTTAGTTCCTCCTCCTGCCCCACAACCTGCTTGGGATTAATCCACATGGTTTTACTGAAAATGGGAAAGGTAGCACTCCTCCTCGAAATGACATGCTAGGGTGTTATTTCCACTGGTGCAAAAAAAGGGATGCCACCCACTCCAACCAATGAAAGAGTGGCTACGAAGCACCCCAAACAGACGGAAAGAAAGTCTACGTTTCTCTACTTTACATAACAAAATAGAAGTGAGCCCGGCTGAAGGAAATGCAGACTTTGGATTCCAAATATTTACTGAGTTGGCACTGGATTTAGAACTGAGATGCTGACAATGACTCAGGAAAAAGAAGGATTTTATCAGTTACATGTTTACATAAAACTTTATAGTGATCCATATTTTTAAAGGAGCCAGGTGATAAATGGCATAAGAAAAAGAATTCTATTAATAATTTTCAAGGTAAAGTAAGTACATGAGTTCTTATTTCGAAATGGAAAGAAGGTCTAAAGCCCCAATATAGAGCTGAGAGTTGCTCAAACGGGAATTATTGGTTCTGGCCACCAAGGTGGCACTTGAAATGCAAATGGTGCTCTGTCCTTCTCCCTTAAGTACGTGGAAATGCAAGAAGCTATTCTTGGTAATCCTTGACATTTTCGTCAAATGCCATCTACATGGTGACATCCTGGAGGTTTATGCTATTGGAGGGGAGACGGTTTGGCTTCCGGTGTCTTGCTGAGGTGAATGAGATGGCAATCGCGGGTTGACCTGGGCCGGACCAATCACAGAATGATTTATGTGAGATGCTTCCTGAAGCAGTCCGTCTATCCACGGCCAGCAGAGCACTGCCAGGTCGGCTACGTGCCTTTCCTGAGGAAAAGTCACAATGTGAAAGAGCTCTGTAGAGCTGGCCACTGTGGGCTCCAGCCTCATCATTTTAGACCCCAAACCACCCAACCATTAGGAAGTAACTACTCACTTTTTTTTTTAGTCATAATAATAATTAAAAATTCATTTCTAAAACAAGACTTTACAACATTGTATGGGCATTCCAAAAGTATATGTAAATCTACTCTAAAGATATACTCTTTAAACACACCGCTCAACTGCTAAAATAACAAAAACGAAACACATCTGCTGCACAGCGGTTCCCGTTCATGACATTCCTCGCAGCCCCGTCAGCAAAGCTGAGGACAGTCCAGGGAAAAGGCCCGGCTTCCTTGTGCCGATGCTGGCAGAACCCTGCACTCCCCCAGCCCGCAAGGATCCAGAGGCAGGATGACGCTGACAGGCCACTACATGCCAGTACCAAGCCCTCCCCACAAGCTGTGAAAAACAAAAGTCTCCAGATGTCGCCCCTAGCTGAGAATCACTGTTGGAGTGGAATCCGAGAGCCTGGGGTGGGAATCTCTCTTACAGCTTTGGGCACTGGCTGCTAGGAAAATCTTTAAGTTAACTGTTGAAGTGACTTAACGTCTTTCACCACCTTCCTAACCCCGTTTTAGCAACTTTCCCATATCCCACCACTGACATGCGAGCCCCGCAAGAGCGAGGACTTTCCAGGGGCATCAGTATAGACATGCGTTCTGACAGCTCCCTTTCAAGACCAAACAGCACAATGATTTGGGTAAACTTAACTTCAACCCAAAAGTAAGTTCACCTGTGCCTTTAAATGTACATCCAAAAGCTGTTAATACACATATGAAAACTGTCTTGTAGGTATTGCACAAGGTAGCCAAGACGATATAGCTGAAGATCTTGACCCTGAATCAACTTCTCTTATTCTTAATATCTGTCCAGTATTAAGTGCCTATTAATTATGGAACAAGGTCTAATCACGTGACGTGAATTTGTAAAACCTCTAACATCACCAAGTACTACAAATACCAAATTCCGGAACACGATGACATCCATACCTGGAAATCAATAATTCTGTACATGTTTGGGTTTTTTTCAGATTTGCATCCTAGCTAATACAAACTACAATGAAAGCTGAAGATGCAAACGCTTTGGTGGTGTTAACACAGCACACAAACAAGCATGACATCGATCACAAGTCAGCAAACTAAGTCCCAAAGGCCAAATCCAGCCCGCCTCCAGTCTCTGTAAATAGGTTTTTATTGAACACAGGCAGGCACATCCACATTTAGGTATTGCCTATGGCTGCTTCTGAGCTACAACAGCAGAGTTGAGCAGTTGCAACAGACACCCTATGGCCCGCCAAACCTAAAATATTTACTATCTAGCCCTTTACCCAAAAAGCATGATGGCTCTGCTCTAATCTGTTCGTAACATTTCATTTCCAGCAACTTCATGTACCCAGCCACAAAACCAAGGGAATGCAAAGAACAGCTCTAAGCAGAGAGGAAAAACAGTCACCACGCACTCTGACTGCTTCTTTACACTGGTGAGTCTCCAGTGCTACACAAGTAGGAGGAAACTAAGGAAGCAATTCAGAAGCAGAAGTGACATAAAGGAGGGAGGAAAATTTGACAGGTAGAAGAGAAAAGACCTTGAAGAATCACTAAGCTGAATGACTATTTATTCTGTACAACCACAAGAACAATGAAAATATGAGTGTCTACTACACTAGACATTGACCTTAGTGTCCCCGTTTTCTGAAAAGAGGAAACCAAGGCTCAGAGAGTCCAAATGCTGCCTTAGGGCACAGGTGAAACAGCAGAGCCTCGAGTCAGACTCAAGACCATCCATGCCTAAAATCAAGGCTAACCACATCCGGGTGGCCCCTGTGGTTACTGGTACATTCCAAGAACATACCAATGCCCATGTTCACTCATACAAACCTTAACTATCAAGAAAATGTTACATTTTTTTAAAATTAATTAATTAATTATTTTTGGCTGTGTTGGGTCTTCGTTGCTGTGCACAGGCTTACTCTAGTTGCGGCAAGCAAGGGCTACTCTTCGTTGTGGGGCACGGGCTTCTCACTGCTGTGGCTTCTCTTGTTGTGGAGCACGGGCTCTAGGCACGCGGGCTCAGTAGTTGAGGCACACAGGCTTAGTTGCTCCGTGGCATGTGGGATCTTCCCGGACCAGGGCTCGAACCTGTGTCCCCTATATTGGCAGGCAGATTCTTAACCACTGCGCCACCAGGGAAGTCCCAAAAATGTTACATTTTAGTATATCCAAAAAGAAAGAAAAAGCATATAATACAATTTTAAGAGGTTCTTTCAAAAACGTGTGAAAGATAAAAATGCTGATATTGAAAGTCCCAGGTATCAATTGGTCCTTTATCCACAAACTTCATTTTACCCCAAAGGCTGCCACGTAATCAGATATCACATCAACTTTTCTAAACAAACAGCAGTGCTAGTAAGTCGTTCTATAAGATAAATTCCTCTGAATGAGAGGCAGTTTCCTTCATGAAACCAACTATATTTTTAACCTAGTAACGATTACCAGGTTGTAACATGGTAGTACTCTCCCCTTACAGTTGGCCAAACTCCTGGGCAATGTTAACGTGTGGCTTCTTGGTAAGTCCCTGGCAATTGTATGAACGTTTTAAGAAGCCCAGAAGCCTTTTGCACGGTTAGAGGCTGCCAAGTCTAATTTACATAGCCTGGTCTGTCCAATTATCAAGACAAGGCAACCACCTGAATTTAAAAACAGAGTCACTTTAAAAGACTTTTAAAAACAACTTTATTGTGGTATAATCTACAAACCATAAAATCTTCCCATTTTATGTGTAATTTCAATGATTTTTAGTAAATTTACTTAGTTGTGCAACACATAATCCAGTTTTAGAACATTTCCATCATCCCAATCACACCCTTGGTACCCATTAGCAGTCACTCCCCTTTCCTACCCCCAGCCCTAGGCAACCACTAATCCCCTTTCTACCTCTATGGATTTGGCTTTTCTGGACATCGTGTATCAGTCGAATCATACAACGTGTTGTCTTTTGCTTCTTTCACTTAGCACAGTGTCTTTGAGGTTCATCCATCACCTCCCTTTTCCTGTGAAACCCATCCAGTACTTGGGGCTCATATCTAGTGACTGCACACCACAGTTTAATGCCAGGTTGGGTATGAGGCTGGGAAGAGTTAGAGAAAGCATGTGGAAGGTTCTCCACAAATCACTGTACAATGGCTGCTGTATGATGTACCTGGGCTAGTGATAGCAAACACATGAGCATGCATCCCTTATGTCAATGACACGCACAGTGTGCATGGCAGGCACCTCTGGGGGCGTCTGCCCTTCTCAAACGAAGCCTCTGTTATTCCAGGAAGCAGAGATGGGCTTCGAGAGGTCTGCAATCCTCCTGAAAGCATATGCAAGCTTCTGTGTGCTTGCGCGTGTTTCCAAAGTCAGAACCTCTACCTTGGGTCCAATTTCCTGGGGCCAGTGATCCCAGTGCTTTAGAGTCCCTGCACTCGACCCAGCCTCAGAGCACGTCTACCAAGTCTGTCAAATGCATGAAGGACACACGAATACTCACGAAAGAGAGATGAAGGAAAAACAAATATTAGAATTCAACCATATAAACATCAACAATTTAACAGTTCCAAAGACCACTGTAGTAGTAAAAGAGACATTAGTAGAAAAACTGGTGAAATCCAAATAACGTCTGGAGTTTGGTTAATAGTAACGTATCAAGGTAGCCTTCTTAGTTCTGACAAGTGTACTATGCTAATATAAAATAGTAATAGTGAGGAAAACTATCCTATCTTTGCAACCTTTCTGTAATTCTAAAACACTCCAAAATAGCAGTGTATTCCAGCAAATCAACAACCACTGGATTGCATTTATCCCATGCCTAGATCTCTTAAGGCAAATATGGAAAAAAAACAAAACACTACAGAGAAAATAACTGCACATTAGCAGCATAATAATTACAGTACTTATATAATCATACAGATCAGGGATAATCTAAATGGTCGAAAACAGAGGGATATTTAAAAAAAGACAGCACAGCTGCTCAGTGGCAGCTTATGCCTCCAAGAAGAACGCCAGTGGCGAGAACACAGGGCAACAGGGGATAGAGACACAGAAGTGAGGATGCCTTTGCCGGCTGCAAGTAACAGAAACCCCAATTCAACTGGCTTTAAAAGATAAGGAGACTTTGCTATTTTACATTTCACATATGAAAAGCTGCTGCAGGCAGGCAGCTCCAGAACCTTATGTCTACCCACCCACCTTAACAAAGATGCAGCCTTTCCACTCCACCACCTTCGGTTTCTCAGCAGCTCCCTGCTGGTTTTCACGGCAGCAACTTGGCTGCCCAGCTCCAGGTTTAGGTGGAGACACGACATTAACTGGCGGGAGTTACTTCTATGTAGGTCTATGGGAACAAGGAGCCTTCTGCTCAACCATGCCTGTCTCAGACCTCCCCTCACAGCTCGCTGGACAGCTCTGGGTCACGTGCTCCTGCCTCCGCCAACCGCAGGCCTAGCTGCTCTGTGACTGGCTTAGGGCCACCTGAGGCACTACTGACATTTGGGGCTGGATTATTCTTTGTTGTGGTAGGGGCCATCCTGTGCTTTGCAGAATATCTGGCAGCGTTCCTGGACTCTACCCACTAGATGCAAGTAGCACCCCATACCCACCTCCAGTTGTGACAATCAAAAATGTCCCCAGACATTGCCAAGTGCCCCCTGGGGCGGGGGGGGGGGCAATTACCCCTAGTTGAGAACCACTGGCTTAGAGCCATCAAGACTTCACCAGGAGCTGCTGAGAGGGTCACATTCCCTGAGTCAAGACAAGGGTGGCCACTCCAACAAGACAGGGGCTCTGACAGTTGGCAAGAAGGCACTGCTCTTGAGAACGCTAGAATATATAAGAAAGTGAAATACAGAAATACAAGGTTATCATTATGAGTAAATAAAACCTGTTTCTACAGGCACAATTACATGAAACAAACGTTTATTGAGAACCTGCTATGTGCTAGGTACTGTACAGAAAAAGCAGAATAAAATGTAAATAAGTGAGTTAAAGGAAAGGAGGTAGTTAAAATTTAAAAAAAACCTATGAATAACTAGATCTCTGCTTGATTCCTTCATTTTCCAATTTCCTTTTTAACATTTTAAAATAATTATAGATTCACAGAAAGTTGCAAAGAAATGTACAGGGAGGTTCCATGCACCCTTCACCCAGTTTCCCCCAAGGTCCTATCCTGCATAAATACAGTACAACCCCAAACCAGGTAACCAACACTGGAACAATCCACACAGCTTGTTCAGAGTTCACGTGCTTCCGTGTGTGTGTGTGTGTGTGTGTGTGTGTGTGTGTGTGTGTGTGTAGTTCCATGCCATTTTATCACGTGTGTAGCTTCTAGATACAGAAACGGTCCACCACTACAAGCCTCCCTCATGCCACTCTTTTACAGCCATACCCACCCCTGTCCCCCATCCGTAATCCTTGGCAACCACTGATCCATCCTCTACCTATAGTTTTCTTATTTCAGGAATGCTACATAAACGGAGTCCTACCAATTTCATTCTGTGCACTGTGTTGCCTGGAATGGTACAGTGGAATGGGGTTTGAGCACCTCTCGGTTTCCTCTGAAGGGGAGCAGGTTAATGAAGGGCTCTCCCTGTGACACCAGTCCCATGGGGTCTTTCTGTGTCTCCAAGTCTGTAGGGACAGGTAGAGAGCAGCTCTGAGCAGGTACATATGTGCACATGCACAACTCCTGTAACTGGCCTTTAAAAAACACACAAGTGGGCTTCCCTGGTGGCGCAGTGGTTGAGAGTCCGCCTGCCGATGCAGGGGACACGGGTTCGTGCCCCGGTCCGGGAAGATCCCACATGCCGCGGAGCAGCTGGGCCCGTGAACCATGGCCACTGAGCCTGTGCGTCCGGAGTCTGTGCTCCGCAACGGGAGAGGCCACAACAGTGAGAGGCCCGCGTACAGCAAAAAAAAAAAAACAAAAAACAAAAAAAAACCACACAAGTTCATAAAGCACAGATGGGGGGAGGGGAGCCTCATTTACCTAGGAGCACAAAAGAATGAGAGTCCCATACCCGAATTCTTCAGGAACTAAAATGTTTTGTACCTTTGAACCTTAGCTTCTTAATTGTGTATTTTTTCCAGTATTATTCAGATATAACTGACATATAACACTGTGTAAATTTAAGGTGCACAAACATGCTAATTTTGATACACTTATATATTGCAATAATCTGATTACCACAGTAGGGTTAGCTGACACCTCCGTGACATCATATAATTACCATTTCTTTTTTGTGGTGAGAACATTTAAGATCTACTCTCTTAGCAATTTTCAAGTATACAATACAGTGCTATTAGCTATAATCATAATGCTGTACATTAGATCCCCAGAATTAACTGTGTATTTTTAATGAAAATCGTTCTAAAAGTGCTTTTTTTCCTGTCTTCTTACTATAAAGTACAGTTGACCCTTGAACAACACAGGGGTTAGGGGTGCCCACCCACCAGAAAGTCAAAAATCTGCATATAACTTATAGTCAGCCCTCTGTACCCACAGTTCTTCCGTATCCACAGTTCTGTGCTGTGGTATTTACTACTGAAATAAATCCAGCGGACCCATGCAGTTCAAACCCAAGTTGCCCAAGGGTCGACTGTAGTCTTTTTTTTTTAAGATTTATTCATTATTTATTTATTTATTTATTTATTTTATTTTTGGCTGTGTCGGGTCTTCGTTCTGGCACGCAGGATCTGTGTTGAGGCGTGAGGGATCTTTCATTGCAGTGCGCGGGCTTCTCTCTAGTTGTGGCACGTGGGTTTTCTCTCTCTAGCTGTGGCGCGCAGGCTCAGGGCACACGGGCTCTAGTTGAGGCGCGACGGCTCAGTATTTGTGGCGTGCAGGCTTAGTTGCCCCGCGGCATGTGGGATCGTAGTTCCCCGACCAGGGATCGAACCCACGTCCCCTGCATTATAAGGCGGATTCTTTACCACTGGACCACCAGGGAAATCCCTCAACTGTAGTCTTAATTGGCATGTTGTTTAAATAATCTAATCTAACTTTCCCTGCTTGTCTTATGACAGTTAGATGCAGCAGCCTTTCAGGGGGAGGAGAGAGGTCTCTATTTAGGTTTCCTTGACTAAAGGGTCCCCCGCTGGGTTGTATCTTTCTGAGCCCCTTCTCTCTAGTTGGTTAAACTTCCCGCTGGGGTCTTCTTATCCTGTGTCCCCCATCCCAGCCCCCATCTACCCCACCCCCAGTGACTAATAGTTACCTTGAATAGACCCTGTATTCTCCTAAGATCAGAGGTCAGCAAACGTTTTCTGTAAAGAGCCAGACAGTAAATATTTCCAGTTTTGCGGGCCACATGGCCTCTGTCCAGAGACTCAACTTTGTCCTTATAGCGCAAAAGCAGCCAAAGACAATAACTAATTGCACGATTGTGGCCGTGCTCCAATAAAACTTTATCTATGGACACTGAGACTTGAAATCCATATAACTTTCATGAAATACTACTCTTCTTTTGATTCTTTTTCAACCATTTAAAAATGAAAATCCCATTCTTATCTTGCAGGCTGTATAAAAACAGGTGGCCAGCGGGATTCAGCTTGTAGGCCGCTGTTTGCCAACCCCTGTCCTAAGATCTCCCAGGGGCAGTCATCACATGTGGGAAACAGTTTACACTCAACAAGCATCAGTTCGTCAACTGACAACAAGTATTGTTTTCTCGTACATGTAAGAAAATCCAGCCACAAGGAAATATGGGGACTTGCGCAGTGGCATGCCGCAGGTGCAGGTGCAGGAGTGGACCTGGACCCTCTGTATCTTCTGACTTCAGGGCTGACCATCTCCCCCCACCAGCCACCCCTGCTCCCCCGGCAGCAGGCTGGTAACCGCTGCGCTGTTGGCCTATTATTTCATGTAGGTTTTTTTTGTTTTCCCAGCTGCATTTTCATCCCCTTGAGGAAAAGGCCTAGGCGATATTAATTATGTGTTACCCTCCATGGCACCTGGCACAGACTTAGCATCTAGATTAATAAAAATCCTACCATATATTCGCTTTTGGCTACCTGTTCCTAATTTTAGAAAGAAATGTGAAATATTTTATACTTCTCTCTTAAAGTGACAAACTAAAAGCTAAATTAAGTTGATCTCTTTTCTTTGATCCTCAATTGATTTTTCTTAAAGGGTGACAGCTGCTTCCGTGGGCAAAGTTCGCACGGCTGCCCTCAGTTAGGATCACACGATGGTGTGTCCTCTGCATTAAACCAAGAAGCAAAAGCACAAAACCAGATCCCTACAACACATGTGAACCTCAATAACACTAGGCTAGGTGAATGAAGCCTGACAGAAAAGGCCACCTGTATACAGTTACAGAGATATGAAACATGGAATACAGAATTCCACCTATATGAAATGCCTGCAACAGGCAAATCCATAGAGACAGAAAGTAGACTGGTGGTTCGGCAACTGCCAGGGCTGGGGGTGGAGAGGGGAGCAGGGAGAGACTGCTTAATAGCCACAGGGTTTCCTTCTGGGGTGATGGAAATATTTTGGAGCTGGCCAGAGCGGTGGTTGCACAACACTGGTAATGTACCAAATGCCACTGAGTTGTTTACTTTAAAATGAGTTATTTTGTTATGTGACTTTTACCCCAATAAAAACAACGTTTTTTAGAGAATGGTGGTAGATCTGTACATTCTGACGGTGGAAAGAGTGCCTAGACATATTGTTAAATGAAAATGGCAAGTCACAGAAAAAAAAATTGATACCAAGATCCCATTCGTGTAAACTTCCAAAACAAGTATCCGGGCTTCTGCGCATATACTTAGGCAGAGGTGTAGAGAAGGGACGAGCAGGCCACACAGCAAGCTATTAAAATGCTGGTTAGCCGGGGAAGGGGCAGGCAGGGATTTTCTTGTGTTCTGCATACTTCCACATTGTGTCATTCTAGCTTCAATGGGTTCCCGTATAACAGAAAAACACCCCAGGTCCCTGTGGGTCTGAACATTTTAAAGGGCATCCACCGTCAGGACCACGCACATCTGTGCATCAGAGCACAGCGCCAACAGAGACTGGAAAGTGGGGTCTTCAGGAGAGAAGCACAGCTGCTTGCAAAGAAAAACTCAATCAGGCAGCTTTTTGGGCACCAGGATGTCGAACAATTAATTTTTATTAAGTTTCTCGCTCCTCTGGCTGCATCAATCAGTTGATTAATCACATGAAGTGCATTAAGCTTCATAAATGAGTACAACAGGCCTCAGAAGAGCCTACTGTCAGGACAGCATCACCCCCTCTTTACAATCTTTAAGTGTCTCTCAGAGAAAGGCCAGTGTGTGCGAGGGGCATTTCCAGACAGAAGAAGAAAGGAGGGGAGGGTGCGAACATGGGTGGCTGCAGTCAGACCATCCCTGAACTGCTCTCTGAATGCCAGGCCCCCTCCTGGAGACTGGAGCCCGGCGAGATGGCTGGGTGTGACCCTGGCCTTGTCCCTGACCTGCCAGGCAAGGTCTGCCAGTCGTGCTAGCAATGAGCCACAGGACGAGGGCACCTTCTCCTCCTTCAAAATCAGACAGATGACCGTCTTTGTCCAATTTGCAGAGAAAAATTAATAAAGGCACCAAGTCTCGCAATGTTAAGACTGCCGTCTCCACTTCTGTTAAACATCAGCACCTCCCGTATCTCACTCCTCCACCAGCCCTGGCACAAAACTGTGACTCTTGGCTACACACTGTAATCTCCAGGGGAGCTTAAAACTCGGGGCTACCTGGCCCACGTGGGGAGGCGCCAGCATTCCTGAACTTCCCGGCCACTGTGCACAGCCCCAGTGGGGAAGCCCACTCCAAGTTCTCAAGGAGCCAAAACAAGCATCAGACAGACGAGGACAGACAACAGCTGATCACAGCAAGCCTGAAACCTCGTATTTTTCACGGAGTACACAAGGTCGTGTTTATATCTTGACACTTTAAACCTATGAATGGTCAGTTTTCTCTGAGTAAAACGGTTGGGAGTTGACATCATGGAATTAAAGACATAGCTATTTCCTAGATTCTGCAAGGACACCTGGACAGGGAGGGCGCTTCAGGGCGGCTTCCAAAACGCGGTGCAGCCCCACCAGGGAACAGTATTTGGCAACGAAAGGGAATGGAGCCCTGATCCACTCTGCGACTCGGACAAATCTCGAAAACATGATGCTGAGTGAGATAAGCCAGACGCAGAAGGCCACAGATTGCACGACTCCATGTACATGAAATGTCTAGAACAGACAAATCTATAGAGACAGAGAACAGATTCGTGGTTGCCAGGAGCTGAGGGAGATGGGAGTTATTGCTAAAGGGCACAGGGTTTCTTTTTGAGGCAATGAAAATGTTCTGGAATTAGATAGTGGTGATGGGTGCACAACCTTGTGAGTGCACGAAAAACCACTAAGTAGGGCACTTTAAAATGGCACATTTTATGGTATGTGAAGCATATCTCAATTTTTAAAAACCACGGTAATTTTCAGGACAAACCCAGTTGACCCATACACTAGAGGGCTGTCCCGCACTGCAGACAGGCACCTTTGCACAGGACGGAGCTCACCTCCTGCAGTGGTTCTCTGGTGTCCTGCCCGAGATCCAGGTGGCCTGGAAATGTCACACTCACCGGGGCAGTGCCCGATCTCCTGACAGCACTGAGGCTGGCACACAGGAGCCCTCTGCCTGGCTCGATGTCCCACCCACTGAACTGTGGGGCTTGTCCCCCAGGGGTTGGCCCAGCCAGCTCCCTTCTTCTTTCCCTCTCCCTCCCTGAACCCCTTGAGCTTTAAGGAAATAAAAAGAGGGCCCTCCAGATGGAAAATGTTGAGGATTCCACAGCTCCACAAGCAACCTTTCAGGATGCCCTTGCCCTGTCTTTCTAGAGCTTCTGAGCAAAGGCAGAGGCCATCCTCTCACCGGTGGCTCCTTTGTCCACAGAGGGATGGGGATGTCTCTTGGGGGCATCCCAGGCAACCTGATCCCCGCCTGTCTCTCTCTCTCTCTCTCTCTCTCTCTCTCTCACACACACACACACACACACACACGCACGCACGCGCAGAAGGCCAGGCCAGCTCTCTCTGGGTTACTGCAGAACACTGAAGTGTTAACAGATTCATTTTCTCTTTTCGGCTGTGTTGGGTCTTTGTTGCTGTGCGCGGGCTTTCTCTAGTTGCGGCAAGCAGGGGTTACTCTTTGCTGTGGTGCACGGGCTTCTCATTGTGGTGGCTTGTCTTGTTGCGGAGTATGGGCTCTAGGCATGCGGGCTTCAGTAGTTGCACCACGTGGGCTCAGTAGTTGTGGCTCGCAAGCCCTAGAGTACAGGCTCAGTAGTTGTGGCTCACGGGCTTAGCTGCTCCACAGCATGTGGGATCTTCCCGGACCAAGCTCAAACCCGTGTCCCCTGCATTGGCAGGCAGATTCTTAACCGCTGCGCCACCAAGGAAGTCCCGAGATTCATTTTCTTCTGTTCCACTGCATATACACTTGTATACACTTGACATTCAGTATCTACCCATTGATTGAGAATATTCTACAAATTGAAGAATACATTCATACTACTTTTCCAAAGTTTCATGTACTCGTACCACCATTTGCATGGTTAGTAAATTCAGGGTTTTTCACACAAATATGTTTAACATTCGTTCTTCATGGAAAAAACACACAGCAGGTCTCTGTGGTCTTACCCCCTGTTATGGAACATCTTAGTAACCACCAATCTGCTCGAAACAAATTCAGCTCCTAAATGTGAATCATTGCAACCAGGTAGATAGAAGGAGTTCAGCGAGTCTCCATCAGACCATCTGGCCCCCAGAGGACACTTGGCAATGTCGGAAGACACTTTTGGTTGTCATGACTTGGAGGGGTGTGCTACTGGCAGGCACTAGGTAGAGACCAGGGATGCTGCGAAATATGCTACACTACACAGGACAGCGTGACAAAGAATTACCCACCCCCAAATATTAATAGTACCAGGGCAGAGAAACCCTGCTCTAAAGTAACACCTGCCCAGTTTGGATACCTCTTAGGACACTGCCTGTCAGCAATACAGTAAGTTGAATGACTCCACATGTTTCTCTATGTAACCGACTCACTGAACATACACCATCAACAACAACGGTGGCAAAAACAGTGAAGGCTTATGAGTGGGGTTAATAGGAGGCCTCAGCTTGGCCCCTGGTGAGTCCCAGCTACTCCTAAGGTGTTGGAAACATTCCTTTGACACCCTCCCCCCACCCCGCTCCTGATTTCACCTGCCTTAATTCAAGCATCAGCTAAGTCCTGTGCACTACTTGTCGCCTTCACAATTTCTCTGATATAATCCCTGACTTTTGTAGTCCTAGTGCCCCAGATATCTCTAACTTAGGCCCGTCAGTATCTGTTGAAACCTCCGACAATTTCCAAGTGGCCTCTTCTCTCAGAATTCCACCCTGTCCATCACTCATATTTGGCTAGCTCAACAAATAAGACGTGGTGCCTAACGTGAGTGAAACTCCAAGCTCAATCCACAAGGTGCAGGCCTCCCAGGAGTGCGTAAGGAGGCAACAAGAGAACGAATATAAGACACCCGGCGCAGTCCCCCTGAGCGCCCGACAAATACCAGCTAGCGTGGCTGTTATCAACGGACACCAAGCTGACCACATGCTTCCACTGTCTCTGGGAGAACAACACATGGGGCGAATCGGTTTCCTACTGCTGCTGTAACAAACTGCCACAAACCAGGTGGCCTAAGACAACACACATTTATTACCTCACAGTTCCGGAGGTCAGAAGTCAAAAATCAGTTTCATTCTGCCAAAATCAAGGTGTCAGCAGGGCCGTGTTCCATCTGCAAGCTCTGGAAAAATACACCTCCTTGGCTCTCGCAGCTTCCAGAAACTGCCTGCATTCCTCAGCTCGTGGCCACATGACTCCAACATCTGACTCTGCTGGCACATCTTCTTCTCTGACTCTGACCCTCCTGCTGCCCTCTTGTAAGGATTCTTCTGATGACACTGAGCCCACCCAGATAATCCAGGATGATCACCTCATTTCAAGATTCTTAACTTAATCCCACCTACAAATGCCATTTGTGTTGGAAGGTAACTTATTAACAGGTTTAGGAGACTAGGACATGGCCATCTTTGGAGGGCCATTATTCTATCGGGGCGGCGGGGGGGGGGGGGGGGGGGGGAGGTGTCTGTTAAATATCAAACAACAGTGAATATAAGATAAAAGTAACCAGTGGGTATAACACAGTACAAGGGGCACACAGTTACCTAGCCAAGGGAAGGAAGGTCAGGTTAGGTAGTGGATTTGGGCTCAACTCCGGAGTCAGACAGACACCTCCTTGTTGGCTCTGGGAAGCGAGGTTACTAAGTCAACCCCCTTGGCCTCAGCTCCATCACCTGTCCACCTACAACTCATGCAGCCCCCGTGGGCTTTCAGGGAGAGCATCCACCAAGTGCCTAGAGTGCCTGGCACACGATAAGCACTCCACGTGGTCCTAAGACCCAAGGGATCCCAGCGGGGAGAACAGGAGGCAGGAACAGCACGGTGAGGCCTCAGGGAAGAGGACACCGGCACGTGTGAGCGCCATGGAGGCAGGGACCTGTCTGCTGGTGGTCACCACTGGAGTCCTGAACCCGGAAGCGTGCCTGAGATGGAGAGGCTGTGCAACAGTTACTGAACGAATGAATGGGTGATCGAATGAACAAATGAACAGAGGCGGTATGCTTAAACTGAGTAGGGACTGGGCAGTGGGGTGGCGTACGTGACAGAGCACTGCATCAGGGTGAGAAGACTCAGCTCAAGTCCCTGTCCTTCCCACAGCCGGTGGGGCGCACGCCTTGGCTACAGCCCTCAGATACAAGATGAGGGGTTTGAAGGAAGAGGCCCTGGCTCCTCCAAGAACAAAGCTGGAGGATTCAAGCCACGCGTGGTCTTGCCCGAGCCTGACCTGCCGTACAGGAAGACTCGGGGTCAGTCAAACTGAACGGTTCGCTCTCTTATTCCAAACGCACCCAGCACTTCCTCTTCCGCAGCACTTCCCTCACATTCCCCCTTCTCAGCCCCAGCACTGAGAAAGCACGAGAAACACTCAACCTAGGAGATGATGGACAAGGATAAAGAACCCCCAGGCTCCAGTGAGCCCTGCTCCTTTCTCTGAAGCCATCACCACCTGATAATGGTGCCTGGCGACCATCACTGTCTCCATTTTATGTGTCTCCCATCTCCCAGACAAACTTGGTCTCCATCCACCATCCCAGCACACAGGAGGCCAAGAATCTATAACTATTACTTCATTTTACTGGATTTGAATGGGAATAAATGAACTCAGGAAATTTTAGCTCTGCTTATATGCCATCAGATTAATTTTACTGAATTTACTGTAAAGGCAGCCAATTAGCAAAAGGACCCAGGCTAGAAGCAGCTCACCGGGCTCACCCAGTGACCTTTAACATGTCACTTGACCCAACAGTTTATGCACTAGAACCTACCAGAGGTGAAACACAGTTTCCACTTCCAAAATCAGAGCGAAAGGGAAGAAAAGGAAACTTAGAGATTTCCAAACATCCGGGAGCTATTTTTGGAAATGAATGACTTTTCCATTCACTCCTCTTAAAAAAAAAAAAAAAGAAAAGAAAAGAAAGATATTAGATGGAGAACAAACCAAGAAGTGGTTGTTGATCATCTAAATGGAAGAAGATTCTTACAGAAGCCCACTCCTTATAGCCTGAAAAGCAAGACACTCCCCCATGTATACAGAGACTACCTATAATTTCAAAGAATGAAAAATGGAAAAATCATTATTTGCTTATCAGAAAGTCTATATAATCCCAAAATAGACTCTGCGGGGTAAATATAGTAAACCTCCTATTAATTAACACTGAACAAAGGTTCCAAGAAGGTAGCAATGATGCCATCTGGCCCCGTTATGTGGGGCTCCAACCTGGCAAATTCCGGAACCGTGGATTGTTTTCTCCTTAAAGCAACAGCCTGTTCAAAAGACTTTTAATATATCACAGAATTTCTCCATGTGGCACAGGTCAAACCCCGTCTCATGAACAAATGGATCCCTAAAAGCTTTTGTCATGATATAATCTGGGCCTTCCACCATCATCCTGATCATTTAATACTCTGCTTTGATCTCAAATGTGACATGGTCCACCACTCAAACTGCTCGAGGTTGGCATTTCCAGTAACGTACAACCCCAACTGAGCTATCGGAAACAGAACACTAAGTTTCAACAGATCAGTCCACCTATAGGTTAATATCAATACAACCCTGCAAGAAGCAGACATATACATGTCAAAGGCACTGAATTTTTCCAAAAGAGGCAAAAAAGTTCTTCCCATATTATCCACCTAAATGGTAAATACCTTTTTATAAAGTGGCCATTGAACTCTGAGTTGATGTATGTGGAACACATAAGTGTCACTAATGTAAACCACATACAACTCACACACAGAAACTACCAGTCACAAAAATGGTGAATTAACTTTATTTTTAATCTTATTTATTTATTTGGCCACGCCATGCAGCACGTGGGATTCTTAGTTCCCTGACGAGGGATCAAACCCGGCCCCCTACATTGGGAGCGAGGAGTCTTAATCACTGGACCGCCAGGGAAGTTCCAACTTTATATTTTTTAACGAAGTTTTTGGGTATGATTCCCAGAAAACTAACCACTAAAATTATATGCACAGTACTGATCTGCAGACATAGTGAATTTAAACCTAAGGTGGGTTCATACTCCAACTAAAGAAATTCTGTTTTGAAAATATTGAGATTTTTTTTACACATCTGTAGCCACATCTGTAAAGATGTCTCCTCACGTTTGCAACCTCTTTGTTGTAACTTGAAAAAGAAAGTACAGCTACAATAATTCACCAACACACCCTGAGCTGGCAAGACCCAATGTTGTTAAATACAACATTGAATGGAATTACTATAAAACTCTAGAAGAGTTTGTTTACAAACCTTGGCCCTCGGTGACCTTGCTTACGGCAGCATATTTTATGCTATTAGGTTTAATAAATTATATAGGAAATGATGTTTTCAGTCGGCAACAATTTTCGCCTAACCGACTACATTCATCTATTCCTCCATAATTTCATTTTCCTTAAAAACCTATTTCTTTGCCTCTCCTGACAGTTCTCCATTTGGAAGCTGTTTGGGGAAAGTCCTCTTTTTTTTTTTTTTGCGGTACGCCGGTCTCTCACTGTTGCGGCCTCTCCCGTTGTGGAGCACAGGCTCCGGACGCGCAGGCTCAGCGGCCATGGCTCACGGGCCTAGCCGCCCGGCGGCATGTGGGATCCTCCCGGACCGGGGCATGAACCCGTGTCCCCTGCATCGCCAGGCGGACTCCCAACCACTGCGCCACCAGGGAAGCCCGAAAGTCCTCATTTTTTGAATACAGTTTTCCAGTCGTGTGAATCAAATGCAACTCAAAAAGGGTTTAACTGTCAGATGCACATGGAGAAAATGCTGTGCTCTGACACGCGGATTTTTCCATATCATAAAAATCAAAAAAATCAATTACAACTTTAAAGGATAACCGGTCACCTATAAAAATCAGCAGGGTTCTGTTGTGAAAGAAGAAGAATGACTATTACAGCATTTACACCCCTCTGTAGACTCCACTTAAATGTCTGTGGCTCGCTGAGCATTCCATACATATTTCGGGCAAGGTATTATGGGAGCTGAAGTGCAAGCTGTCCCCTGCTGAATTTTCACTCACTATAAAAACAGTGTCTCATAAACGTGTACACGTTTTTACTTTACACAAAAATGTAAAATGTCCACTTTTGTTCACTCCACCGACAATTTTAGCATTAGAAACAGGGCTTTTTAAAAACCTGTAACATAAGTGATGTATAAAATGTCATTCAATAACACAGATTTCTGGAAAGAGGAACATAGGAAATGTGTATGAAATACATGGAAAGGAAGATTCTGCAAGCTGTCTTCTGTGGGGTCTGCTCACCTATGGCCTGGGTTGTACCATTAAAATGGAAACTCTTACATTTACACTTTTCATCATGAATCCACACTCCAATGTAACTACAACTGTTTTATATTACCCTCAAAAAATGAGTCTTTGCCTTTTCTAAGCAAAACAGTATTTTTTAATTGGTTCATTTTCCAGTTGTTTGGATTTTTAACAGACATACAGCATAAAAGGGCACCACATTCCAAGCAGTTCTACCAACTCCAGAACCATCCAAGGCTTGATCAGACAGCTGTGGCTCTAGCCTTTGGTTAAAATTATAATATGATCTCACTTGATTTTCAAAGTAACTATGCATCTTTTTAAGCCAATAAACTGTGCTATAATCTCTCTAAGTTTCTGAGTCCAGAAGCTTGCCATGTTCAAAGAGAATGTTAGGGAACCATGATCCTTTTGCCTTTCTTTGTTTTTCCCTATCTGAACCCAGTGAAATCTTCAAACAATAATTTAGCAGCTTCCCTCCCCAAAGGTTTATTTTCAAACGCCAGTGCCATGCAGCGCTGCCTTTCCAGTGCAGGTAGGAGGAAGCAGGAGCCTCTCACCACGCTGGGCCTTTTCAAGTCTCAAAATCACTGGGAAGCTTGCAGTATTTCCTTTCTGGCACTCAGGCCCAGTGTGGAAAGAAGTTGCTCCAGATAGGACAAGATACCAGATCATCACTGTAATCCCTTGGTTTCAACAGAATTCCAACTCCACAAAAAAATGCCTCTCCCCAAAAGCAGCTGAACCACTGAAACCAACAGACAATCAAACAAAAAGTTAACGAAGAAGTCATTACATGAACTTAATTAATCGTAATCTGGTGGTGCTTTTAGAAGCATCTGTTTTTCACTCCGTAGGATTTATTTACGTGAATAATAAGACAATTTAATGCTCTACTCGGATCTTGCACAAAAAGGAAACCTAAAATTCAACTCTTGTTTTCCCTTTATTCCAAAAGCATATGGGTCTAATCATAGCCCATTCTGACCGCAGTACACAGGCTTTTTCAATCAGAATTTTAACTCAATTTTTAAGGCGCTAAAGAGTAACCGTCACAAGTTTGATGGTTACTCCAAAGAATCGGGAATCTCTTAAGTGTCCCATTTGGCACAGTCTTCCAATGGAAACTAGGTTCAGCCCGCCAGACAAGGAGCCCACACCACGAGGCTGGGGCGCACGTTTGTGCTCCAAGATGACAGCTCATCTGGCCACCGCGAGGTCGGGGGCGCCTGTAGGGCCATAGCCGGGTGGCGGTGGGCCGCGGAGGCCCGACAGGGATGGGCGAGACCGCGGAGGAAAAAGGAAGAGAGGGCCATCCGTCAGCCCCTGGAGAGGAAATTCCAGGCGCCCAGCTCCCAGGCGTCGGTCAGCGGGTGCCGTGAGGGAACCAAGTCAGGGTGTCCGCCCCGCGGTGGAGGCCGGGGATTCCGCACTCCTGGGGCTCGAGGCCGGGAGAGGGGGAGCCTCGATCCTCGGCCAGGGGTCCGGGGATGGGGGCGCCCGGATCCTCGCCGGGCGCGGAGGACTCAAGATCTTCGTCCACACCCGGAGGCCTCCCGGGTCCTCGATCCTCTCCCTGGGCCCAAGGTATGGGGCGCCCTAATCCTGGCCGGGGCCCGCGTCCCCCTTACCGGTCGCGGGGGTCGATCCACGACGTCTGGCGCGTGTTGTGGTCGATGTAGAAGACGCGGCCGTCGTAGTCGCGCGCCTCCTCCCAGCCGGCGGGGAGCGGCAGCTCGGCGCTCTCCCGGGCCCGTGGGGGTGCCGGCGCGGAGGGCGCGGGGGGCGCGGGGGCCGCGGCGGGGGGCGCGGGCGGCGGCGGCTCCCGCGGGGGCTGCGCGGGCTGAGGCGGCTCCCGCGGGGCCTCGCGCGGCTGTCCCCGCCGCCGCCGCCGGCCGCCGCTCAGCCACGGCATGACGGCGCGGGCCCCGCCGCCGCCCGGCCGCCCCACGCGCGCCGCCTCCTCCGCCAGCACTAAGGCCCGGCGTCCGGGGCGCGGGGGCGGCCGCGGGGAGCCGCCCGCCGCGCCCGGTGCATCCTCCGCCCGGTGCCCGCGCACCGGCGCCCGCCTGCCGCCCGCCTGCCGCCTGGCCCTGCGCGCCGCCGCCCGCGCCGCCTGGGTCACTCGAGTCGCCGCCGCTCGTGGAGTCACAGCCCCAGAGCTGCCGCAGCCGCTACCGGCGGCCCCTCAGTTCCCGCGACGCGCCCGGCCATCTTCGTTCCTCGGCGCGGCCCGGTAGGGGCGGGGCTACGCAGGCCCCGCCCCGCGTGTGGCCCGCCCCTCCCCATCCCCTTCTCCCTCGGCGGCTCTCCCCCGCTTGCTGCAAGCCCTTCAATCTCCCTTGGCTGCTCCGCCTCCAGTCTCTCCTGGGGGCTCCTCGTCTCTTGGCTCCTGTGCCCCCCAGCCCCCACCTCCGCCCGCTGCTCTACTCCTCCTCCCCAGCCGGCTGCTCCCACCCCACCAACCCCGCTCAGTGTTCTTCCGTCTTCCCCTCCTGCTCCGCGCGCTCCTCCCTCTTCTCTCCCGCTCCACCACCTCCTTGGGCCTCGCCGGGAAACCGCACGGGAGCCAGGATGGGCGCCGCCGCGTCCGTCCGCCCCCGGGCCACCGCGGAGAGGAAGGAGGGCCGGGAGGACGGCGCCCCACCCGGGCTGCAGGCGCGGCCTGCCGGGGGCTGACTCTTGGGGCCCAAACAATTCCCGGGGGAGAGGGCGGTCACCTCACTGCACCCATTCTCAGGCCTTGGATGTCTGGGGTCCTCCTCTCTGCCCAGTTGGTGGGGGAGTGGAACTGCGCCCTGGGTCTCCCGAATACCCAGGATGGTCCAGCGAGGGTGGGTAAGTCCCCGGAAGGGAGGCCGAGGGGGCTCCGTAGCTGGAGGAGGAACCCGAGGCCGGTCCTCTTGGGTGGGACCTGGAGGACACACCTGAAAGTGAGGAGCTGGGCAGGTGGGCACTTCTCATCCCTGCCAGGAGAGCCCCAGCAGGGCTGATCCGAAGTCCCCACTCTGGGCCACGCCCCCTGACCTGCCCTGAGCTCTTGCATCTTCCAGTCTGGAGGATCCAATAGTGTGAGTGGAGACCCAAATAGGCCACTGCTCGGGCGGAAGCCAGGTCAGCTCCTAAAACATGAAACCTCTATGGTAATTGGTAATTATGTTCCACTCACATCTCATAGCTGGAGAAACTGAAGTCCAAAGATGGGGCTCTCTCTTCCTCCAAATCTGCCAGCTACTACTTAAGGCTCCAGATCCCTGGCCACAAGACTTAATGCCGGGAAGTGCAGGAACGTATCAGGGAGGTTTTAAAACACTGTTACCGTGATACAAAAAGATATGATAAAAACCCTAACAGCAATCCATATCTAGCTACATAGGGGAAGAGACTAGAGGAAAACCTCCCCAAATGCTCACAGCAGTTTGCATTCCTTCAGTGGGATGATTTTTTTTTAATTATCGTATTTACTGTCTAAATTGCTTGTAAAAGGGTTATATTACTTTTATAAGGGGAAAAGTTGTTTTAAAAAAGAATGTGAAGGCATGGAGACTGTAATTGGGACATATCCGAGGGAGGCCTTTCCTCCTCTTCTCCCACCACAACACAGAAACTTCCTTGCTCCCCAAGAATCTGCCCCCACCCGAACATCATATGCCGGAAATTCCACCACTGGAGTCCTTTTAGTCACACATGCACAGTTATTAAATGTCCAAGGGAAAGGGATGGAGCGTATCAAAAAAGCAAATACTTTGTGATCTTGCATGTTCCAGAGAATGCCCAAGTGCTGAGTGTCCCTACCCTGACATCTTCCCTTCTGATCGGCATGCTTTATTACCAAGGAGGCTGCCACTGCCTTGTCCCTCCCTCCCTGCCCACGCTGCAGTCACTTTACCACCCAACATGGCTGGACTGAAGCTGCAATCCCGCCCTCCCTGCCAGGCATCGTGTCATTTCAGAATTTCGCAAATTTGGGCGCTATCACTAAAAATTATCCTGAATGGGGCTGGAGTGCATTGGAGTGACGCCAACCTCAACAGAGAGAGAGAACAGCCACACACATCAAAGGACTCACAGAAGGAAAGGCAAGATGAAAAAGTATCAGATAAAGAATAAGGGGTGGGGGAAGCTACACCCCATGAGGAGCTAAGAGGCAAGTGCTGATGGGCCTTTCCCTGAGGATGAGATCTTCTGGACTCCTCAGACTGGCTGCAGACCTACCATATGCAGGCACCGTGCTGGGCGTTGGGATGCTGCAGAGAACAGGAAAGAGTCTGTGCACCCCCAGCCCGCAAGTCGGGGACTAAACCAAGAATAGGCATTTAGGACTGTGGCTTGTCTACAAACCAAGCCAGGGTGCCAGTTCAGACTGGGAACTCAGGGGAGGCCTTGTGAGACCGAAAGGAAGATGGCTTGGATGAGGAAGCTGAGGCTCCGGTCCTTAGATTCTCGAGTCCTGAGCCCTTGCCCCTTGGCACGTGTAGCCGCAGTCACCAAATACTTGCTGATTTACTAGCAGATACGGCGCCTCACCCAGATCTCCCTGGCTGGGGCCTTCCCTTCTCAGAGGATTACCCTTGGCTGACAGATGTCTGAGAGGTGATACTCCCCACCCCCGCCCCAGGACTGCTCCTGCAGTATGACAGACCAGGCCCCTGGCCTTGGTGGGACAAAGTGTAGTGCACCTCACCCTCCAGGCCCCCACCTGGGCTACCATGGCTTTGCTAGCTCCTTTCCTCTCTAGCCTGCCTCCCCTACCCACATCCATCACTTGCATGGGAACTACCCCTCCTTGGGCACTGCTTCTAGGGAGCCTGAACCCAGAGAGTCTGCTGTGCTTATTCTTCCAAGCACTTAGCAAATATAAACCGTTTGACCATCGTGACGACATCTACACATAGTCCTAACTTCATTTGCACGTTAACAGAGGAGAATTGGGAAGAAATGTCACACGGCGTGCCAGTGGAGACAGATGGAAGCCCCTCACTGAAAAGGCTTTATCCACAGGCCCACCCACGGCCCCTGGACCTCTCTGAGTCAGAGAAGTGAAGCAGGCCAGCCGCATTTCTCTTCCTAAAATGAGCCAACAAAAGGAAGAGACCAGAACTTGGGATGACCGAGGCCTCCATCTTCCCTTGTAATGTTTGCCCCAGGCAGAAACGGATGGTCCCTAAAGACCTGTGCGGGGCATTGGGATGGTAGAGAAGTTGGTAGGGGGGGCGGGTGAGGGGAATCTTGCCTCACCAGCTTTGCCATATATTGGGAAGTCTTGTGTGCGTGTGTTAATTGTTAGGGAGAATAAGGCCTGTCTTTCTCACAGTCAAGTGGGGCTTTCCATGTTGGACTGAAAAACACAAGCATACACAAAGCACTGCAGGGAAAGGAGGCTTTCGTCTGAGCCGAAGGCACAATTATGCATTCTTCATTGCCTCCATGTTCATACCACAACCTTGCCAACAACGAAAAGTACAAACGTAGCGACCTCTCCTCCCACCAAGATTTCTGATGGAAAAACAGCTCAGGGAAAAAAAAAAAAAAAAAAAAACACAGCTCAGGAAAAATCCACTTAGGCCCTGGGTACTGGAGATGCAAATATTGATACTTGTTCTCCTTGCAGACCCTTTGGGGAATCCCCTTGCGCAAACTGTTAAAATGCCCTCAAGTGGAGCTTGCAGAATATTTTCTTTAAAATGCTTCTTAAGGAGTAAATCCAACACACTCCTTGCACGCCAGGCAAGCATGCCCAGAGTTTGAAGATATTTACTCGGATTCCGCCTTCTCTTCCCAAAGGATAACCTTGAGTTATCAAGGAAGGTACAAAATTGCCTCTATCCACGTTCAACACTTGGGAAGCTTCTGGAAAAGAGAGCACCGGGAGGGCTGCAATCGTCATGTCGAAAATGAGAGAAATAAATACTGCTGGAGAAGTCTTGCCTGCTTGTATAAACAATCGCGTGTTCCAGGAAGTGACACAGTGGGTAATTCTACACAATGTGCTGAGAGGAAAACGGAAATGGGCCAGAGTGGGTCTGAAGAAGAAATGGCTCATTGTTTGGCATTCTTTAAATGCTGGAATAGTTACTCAATTATGGGCACTTCCCATATATTTGAATAATGCAAATCCACAAGCTGCAGAGAAGATCAGCTGGCGCTCTGGCTAATTCCTGTCTTGCCGGTTTAGGGTCTGCAGAGGCACAGAGCAATGCCGAGATCCCTAACCCGAGACCTCTCCCCGGGCTCAGGAACGAAAAGCGGGCGGGTGGGGCTATTCCCTGAGGGTTTTTTTTCCTGACTTTAAGTCTTCAACTTTAGACACTTATTTGACTTGTGATCGGAAACGCCCTTGTTTGGATTTTGAGTGTGGACGGGGAGGCTGGGAGCATTTTTCTCAAATGGGACTTCCTTGACTTGGGTAGATTTGTGCAGTTTTGAGATGAGGTTTTTCTCATGTCCTGATCTTCCATTCCAAAGAGATGCAGAGTATTCTGAAAGAGTCAGCTGTGTGAATAAACCAGGCCGTCTGTTTGGTCATTTTAGTGCTTTATTCTGCTGTGTGTTGGCTTCTTCGCGTACAGCAATGCCCTTGGCGTTGGTTCATGGCTGTCATGTTGTAGGCGGACTCGGCATTTGTACCTGGGTTATTAAACTTCAGTTTTAAGAAACAAAAAAGTAAGACCAATTTCTCTCCCAAACTTAGAATATTTGCTGTCACCCACTTGCTTCCTCTCCAGGTCTCCCCTCCCAAAGCTATATTTTTACTTCTCCTTCCCAACCCTTGGGTTGTGTTGCACAAAATGGTAACGAGCCAAATGGAAATGTATTCCAGGCAAACCGTAATTTTCAGAAGACACAGCTGCCATGAGCCGGCATACTACACGATGCTTCCTCCTGGCTGGGTTCTCTCCTGTTTAGGATTATGACTCTGGTCCCCTGTGGATTTGGAAAAACAGATTCTTCAACTGCAGACCTCTGCTTTAAGAGCCAAGCAGACCAGCTTGGAAGCCTCAGGCTTACAGAAACAGGAAGGCGGATTTATCCGACACAGAAATGAGCAGTCTCTGGGTTATTAACATTTGATGACACCAGCATTATAAATTAGTCCCTTTTGTAGCATGAATGGAACAGTTTTGGAACACAGGCAACGTCGGTAGATCCTGAAACAACAACCCCAAGATGTTTGTTATATATCAGTGCTTTTCAACCAGGGGCGATTGTGGTCCCCAGGGGACATTTGGCAACATCTGGAGATGTTTGCTATGGGCATCCAGTGAGTAGAAGCCAGGGCTGCCGCTCAACATCCTACAGGGCCCAGGACAACCCCACAACAGAGAATTATCCAGCCCAAATGTCAGTGCTGATGTAGAGAAGCCCTGTAATACACGTGTAATTGATGGTAACATTTGTTCTACCTAGGCTTTTAGTGGGGAAATCAAGGCCCAGACAATGTAAGTAACTAGGCCAATGTGATCTGGCCACTGCTAAAAAGCATCAGCCCTGAGATCAAAGCTCAGCTATCCCATCTGACCTCTGTATTAGTCAGGGTTCTCCAGAGAAACAGAACCAATAGGATACTTATACCAAGATTCATTATGGAGGTTGAGTAAGGAAAAGTTGAGTTAGCAAACTGGAAACCCAGGAGAGCCAATGATATGATTTCAGTCCAAGGCCAGCAGGCTGGAGACCCCAGAAGAGCTGATGTTTCACTTCAGGTCCAAAGGCAGGAAAAAGCGGATGACCCAGCGCAATCAGGCAGGCAGGAGGAGTTCCCCCTTACTTACTGACTCACAGGAGAGACAATCTTTTTGTTTTACTCCGGCGTTTGACGGATTGGATGAGACCCACCCACATCTGCTTTCTTAGTCTCCTGATTCAAGTTTTCCTTTCATCCAGAAGCACCCACACCAACACACCCAGAATGTTTGACCCAATATCTGGGCACCCTGTGGTCCAGTCAGGTGGACACGTAAACTCCCCATTACACCTCCTGACTTGATATCCAGTTGCTCTGTGTTTCTACAACTCCTTATGTCCACAGAGTGATTCGTGGACGGCAGCATCAGCAGCGCGGGGGATCTCATCCAAACGGCCAGCCCGGACCCATTGGTTTGTGAAGCGCTATGTTACACACATGGAAGGGGGTGGCGCAGGGGTGCGGGCATCTAAAAAAACGATTTTACTATATTGATTCAGAGAGCCATCTGGTTAGTGTTTCCGTTACTCAATTTCATAATCGATAGGGCTTTATTTATCATTTAAGAGGTGCCAAGAGCTACTCAGCTTTGCATGAGAAGCATATTTAACAGTCTGGATTTGTGTGTCATTCAACCGTAGGCCAAGCCTCCGCGAACTTCAGCCTGGCTTACCTGGCACAGAAGTAGAAATGGGCAAAAGCCAGCCCCCAGCCAACCATGCTGTCAGCAATGTTTGATTTTTGCCTGTTTCCCTGCCTCTCCCCTGCCTGGTATCTCCACCCAAGACTGGCTACACAGTTTGCTGTCTACATTTTGCAGTGCCAAATGAAAAGGCGGGACCCTTTTCAGACTGCTTCCACAAAACACCCTAAACAGAGCAGCTTATAAACAACAGACATTCCTTTCTCACAGTTCTGGAGGCCGGGAAGTCCATGATCAGGGTGCCAGCGTGATCCGGTGCGTCTTCATATGGTGGACGGGTTTAGGGAGCTCTGTGAGGTCTCTCTGAAAGGAACATTGATCACATTCATGAAGGTCCATCATCATGACCTAAGCACCTCCCAAAGGCCCCACCTCCAATACCATCACATGGGGGCTAGGACTTCAATACATGAACTTGGGGGGCACACCAACATTCAGACCACGGCAGACACCTTGTTTAAAAAAATATTAATAATTTCAAGATGGTGACGGTAGACAATTAAAACAAGCACAAGCCCTTCAGAGCACAGGGCCCTGTCCATACCTTTGACTTCTAGTCATTGTGTCCTTTGAACATTCCAAAGGGACAGCAATTTTCAGCAATAGCACAGAAGATCATTTTGGGGAAAGAGGCCCTGTCCCAGCAAATCAAACCACTTGTTCCCCAGGAGTTCTTTGCCAGCCCAGCTACCTCTCCAAGGTCAGCATGATACTGCTGGCAGGAAGAACGTCCCCTGCTCCTATGCCCTGGGCTCCTTGGTGTTGAGGGTTGAATTATGTCCCCCCCAAAATATGTTCAAGTACCTATCCCTAGTACCTGTGAATGTGACCTTATTTGGAAATAGGGTCATTGCAGATATAATTAGCTAAATTACGATGAAGTCATACTGACGTAGGGTGGACCCTTAACCCAATATGACTGGTGTCCTTAGAAGAAGAGAGAAGACAGACACACAGGAAGAAGGCCATGGAGGCAGACACTGGAGTGATATGTCTACAGGCCAACAAATGGCAGAGATTGGCAGCAACACCTGGTGTTTATGCATATATATATATATATTTTTTAAATATATTTATTTATTTTTGGCTGTGTTGAGTCTTCGTTGCTGCCCGTGGGCTTTCTCTAGTTGTAGCGAGTGGGGACTACTCTTTTTTGCGGTGCGCAGGCTCTAGGCGCACGTTCTTCAGTAGTTGTGGCGCATGGGCTCAGTAGTTGTGGCTCGCGGGCTCTAGAGTGCAGGCTCAGTAGTTGTGGCGCACGGGCTTAGTTGATCCATGGCCTGTGGGCTCTTCCGGACAAGGGCTCGAACCCGTGTCCTCTGCATTGGTAGGCGGATTCCTAACCACTGTACCACCAGGGAAGTCCCATTCTCTAAAGCCTTTAAAGGGAGCATGGCCCTGCTGACACCTTGATTTCAGAATTCTAGCCTCCAGAACCATGAGACAATAACTTTCTATTGTTTCAAGCCACCCACTCTGTGGTACTTGGCGTACTGTGGCCCTAGGAAACTAATACTCCTGGAAACTTGTCCCTAGGCTCTTGCTTTTGCTTCAGGCAAGACTGAAATCTATAGAAGTGTCCTGATCAGTGCCAAGAAATCCCAGAAAACAGAAGCCTTCCATGACCGCCTCCAGAAATCCCACCAAACCCAGGAGCCCCAGGTATGAGATGCTTGACTCCGTAAACAGTAATAGCTGACATCCAACGTAGACCAGAAGTATCCAGTTTTACCATGTGCTGCACAAAGTTCCGATTTACCTTGGACCACTGGGTATCCAACCTGTAGATGAGGGTAACGTCTCTTTATGGAAATATTTCAGCTAATCCCAAAGAAGCAGTGATGGAATCAGAATTAGAGTGAAGACCCCTCCCCCAGGGATTGCCTGGATCCGGGCGCTGAGCTTCAACGGTTGCTAAGATCATAAAAAGATAGACGATCAGACTTGATGTGCTTCCTCAGAAAAACACACCTGTGACGTAGTCTTGTCAAAAAGTCAAACCTGTATCGAGGGATCAAAGCCTGTAGATCTGGTTACCTGCTTCCAGGAAATATAGACATCAGAGGAATAGTTAACATCTCGGGCATGCTATCAGCAAAATCCCAGCTGATACCCAACAAATGACCTTGTTTGTTTCAGAAATAAACTCTAAGGGGTGGGGGGGGGGCGGAACGGAGAGATGGAAAGGGAGCCTGTAGATGAAAAAAAAGACTAAAGAGACACAGGAACTAGCAGCACGGTGTGGGCCGTATTTGAATCCTGATTCATACAACTGGAAAAAAACACCTGTGATATTTATGAGGCAACTGGAAATGTAAACACTCCTTGGTAGTAGATGATATTAAGGAATTATTTCTTAAAATTTAGGTTGGATAATATTATTCCAGTTATTTTTTTTAAATAGGGCATATATTTTAGAAACACATTTGGAAATAATTATGGGAAATGTGATCTATATATAAGATTTGTTTAAAAATAACATGGGTGATGGAGAGTGAGAATGAGTAGATTTGAGACAAGGTCATCATAAATTGATAATTGTTGAAGCTGGTGATGGGTCATGGGGGTCATCATAAAACCTCTACAATTCATATATGCTTAAAAATGTCCATAATAAAAAATTTTTGAAAATTCCACTGGCACGCCATATAAACAGCTGAGTGGATAGAATCTGAATTTTGGGTGTTATGTCTATAGGTTTTCTATAGCTGCTGTAACAAATTACCACAAACATGGTGACTTGAAAGTATAGAAATTCATTAGAAGTCCAAAATGAGTCTCATTACGATAAAATTAATGTGTTGGCAGCGCTGCATTCCTTCTGGAGGATCTAGTGGAGATTCTGCATCCTTACCTTTCCCAGTATCTAGCGGCTGCCTGAATTCCTTGGCTCATGGCCTCTTCCAGCAATCATGTCCCTCCTCCACCTCAGCTTACATCTTACCTCTCCTTCCCTGACTCTGACCCACTGCTTCCCTCATATGAGGATCTTTTTGATTACATTGGGCTCACCTGGAAAATACAGAACAATCTTCCCATCCCAAGATCCTTAATTTAATCACATCTGCAAACTTCCATTTGCCATGTAAAGTAACATATGTCATGTAAGGAAACATAGCTTTTGGGGATTGGGACATGTCTGGACATCTTTGGCGGGGGGATTATTCTGCCTACCAGGTATCTCAGATCGACATTTACCAACATTTTTTTGTTCAAAACAGAGACATCCGGTTATGATTTCTGCATACTTCAACAGGGGTGATTTTGCCTCCCGGGGAGATTTGGCAGTATCTGGAGACATTTAAAAAAACTTTTACTTGGGCTTCCCTGGTGGCACAGTGGTTGGGAGTCCGCCTGCCGATGCAGGGGACACGGGTCCGTGCCCCGGTCCGGGAAGATCCCACATGCCGCGGAGAGGCTGGGCCCGTGAGCCATGGCCGCTGAGCCTGCGCGTCCGGAGCCTGTGCTCCGCAACGGGAGAGGCCGCAACAGTGAGAGGCCCGCGTACCACAAAAAAAAAAAAAAAAAATTTTACTTTATTGAAGTACAGTTGATTTACAATGTTGTGTTAATTTCTGTCATACAGCAAAGTGATTAGAATATATATATAAACATTCTTTTTCAGGGAATACCTGGAGACATTTTTGATTGTCAAGACCGGAGGTAAGGTCGGGGAGGGTAGGTGGGGGAGGAGGCGGTGCTACTGGAATCTATCTAGTTTGTAGAGAGCATGTATTGTAGGCTGCTAAACCTCATACAAAGCAGAGGACGAGGGATCTACCAAGCCCCACATGTTACTAGTACTGAGGCTGAGCAACCCTGGGCAAGGAGCAACAGAAGGAAAAGCGCACGTTATATTCTCCACAATGTATCTGCAAAGAGCAAGACATTAAGAAGTATTTTTTGAATGAATAAACAATTAGCTTGCTAATAAATACATTACACCTTCTCATCAATAAGACGACCTCAAATTCGGTGACCACAGCTGAGTCACCGAATTATATCCAAAAGTGAATATAATCCGGAATATCAAAAAAACTATGTGTTCCTGCTGAAATCACAAGAAGACAGACACCAAAGACCTGATGTGCCTCTAGGGAAGAAAACACCACCAACCTATGAGACAATTTTGCCCTAAAATCCAAACCCGATCTGATCAAAGCCTCTGGAAAGATTCCATGGATTCCAAAGATCTTATTTGCAGATAAAAGGGTATTTACATATCTTAGGATTCCTCTAGTGCAAAGGTCTTTAGAGCCAGAGAGAAAAGTACATATTTTGAGAACCATAGACCTGCAAAATCCAATCAAGGATAAAGCTGCCAGTCCTACAAATGTCCATGGGGTACATGGAAGACTCAGTAATGTGTACAGCTTAATTAAAATTAAGGGTCAGGGTCGTGAGCGCACCTCCCAGGAAGTATAGCATCCTGGACATAACAATCATTTATAGACTTCAAGTGTCCCATTAGGGTCACTGACAAGAATCTAGCTAGGGGCCAGCCCAAATCGTGGGAATGTATGCAGGCTCAGTCATGGGATGGTAATTACTATCTGTAATGGAACGAATCTCTCAGCTCCAGGAGGATTTGGGAAAAGTACAGAAACTTTTAGGAGACTCAAAATATAGGATTCATATTTGGGGTAAAGAAGGAATCTCTGCGTATTTGGTATTTTATGCATTTGTAAAGTTTCAAAGAATATCTGAGTTTTGGAAACCACTATAAAATATATAATTGGGTAATTCATCTAAACGTGATTTTAGTTGAAAACTATATAGTATTGGAATATTTTAAAAGAGCTTAAATTTTACTATATTTATAAGTTTAATTTATTAGATTTTAAGGATATTTGCATACCTGGGAATGTATCTGTTAATGGAGACAATTGAAGTGATTAAAAAAGGGAACTGGGTGTAATGTGTTAAGGGTTTTAAATGTACTTTAAAATTCATGAAAGTGTTTAATTATCTGAGTTTGCAAGTGGGATCAAATATTTTCCAAAGTCCTCTTAAAATTGGTTGCTATTATTTGCTAGACTTAAAAATGAATTTTAAAAAAGAATAATCAATTTTCTAGGCTGAACTTAAAAGGTTAAGGAAAAGCTACAAGGAGATATCACCTCACACCTGTCAGAATGGTTATCACCAAAAAGAACACAAATAACAAATGCTGGGGAGGGTGTACAGAAAAGGGAATCCTCTCACACCGTTGGTAGGAATGTAAATCAGTGCAGTCACTGTGGAAAACAGTTTGGAGGTTTCTCAAAAAACTAAAAATAAAACTACCATATGACCCCGCAATTCTACTGCTAGGCATATATCCCCAAAAAACCATGAACACTAATTGTAAAAGATATATGTCCCCCAGTGCTATAGCAGCATTATTTACAATTGTCAAGATATGGAAGGGACTTCCCTGGTGGTCCAGTGGTAAAGAATTCACCTTCCGATGCAGGGGAAGTGGGTTCGATCCCTGGTCAGGGAACTAGGATACCACATGCCACAGGGCAACTAAGCCCACGTGCCACAACTACAGAGCCTCAACTAGAGAAGAGAAAACCCCCACACCACAACTAGAGAGAAGCCCGCACGGCGCAACGGAAGATCCCACATGACGCAACTAAGATCCAGCGCAGCCAAAAAAAAAAAAAAAGATATAGAAGCAACCTAAGTGTCCATCAACAGATGAATGAATAAAGAAGATCAGGAGGCTTCCCTGATGGCGCAGTGGTTGAGAGTCCACCTGCCGATGCAGGGGACACGGGTTCGTGACTCGGTCTGGGAAGATCCCACATGCTGCGGAGCGGCTGGGCCCGTGAGCCATGGCTGCTGAGCCTGCGCGTCTGCGCTCTGCAACGCGAGAGGCCGCAACAGTGAGAGGTCCGTGTACCACAAAAAAAAAAAAAAAAAAAAAAGAAGATGAGGTATATATATACAATGGAATACTACTCAGTCATGAAAAGGAACAAAATAATGCCATTTGCAGCAACATGGATGAACTGGAAAGTTATTATGCTAAGTGAAAAAAGTCAGAGAAAGACAAATACTGTATGATATCGCTTATATGTGGAATCTAAAAAATACAACAAACTATAACCAAAAAAAAGCAGACTCACAGATACAGAGAACAAACTACTAGTTGCCAAGGGGGGTGGGAAGGTGGGAAGGGCAATATAGGGGTAGGGGATTAAGAGTTACAACTATTATGTATACAGTAAGCTACAAGGGGGAGTTCCCTGGTGGCCTACTGGTTAGGATGCTGGGCTTTCACTGCCGTGGCCCAAGTTCAATCCCTGGTCGGGGAACTGAGATCCCACAAGCTGTGGGACGCCGCCAAGAAAAATAAATAAGCTACAAGGATATATTGCACGGTGTGGGGAATATAGCCAAGATTTTATAATAACTATAAATGGAGTATAACCTTTAAAAACTGTGACTCACTGCATTGCACACCTGTAACTTATATAATATTGTACAGCAACTACACTTTAATAAAAAATGTTAGAAAAAAGTTAAGGGAAAAATAGGCATTTGAACTTATAACTTAAATAAGTTGACTATCAGATTTGTAAACTGAGTAGCTCTTCTTTTGTGCACACACAAACACACACACACACACACACCCCATTTTTGAGGGCTATAATCACTTCTGAAGGGCTGTACAATGTCCAAATTACTGTGCTTACATTAAAAAAAAAAATCACAAGTCCATCTTTGCAACCCTGTGCCAATAATATGATCAAATACCAATATTGTTTACCAAATAAATTCCACCCAAACTCAGAAACCTTGCTCAGCCCTCCAGAGCCTGCATAGAGCTGAGAAGGTCTCATATGATTCAAAATGCATTCCTCCTAAGATGCTTGTTTCCGTTTTTGGTTTTTTTTTTTACATATTCTGAATCTAATTTTCTGCCTTTGTCATGTTCTCATCCATTTATGGATTTGCATGAGTGTGTGTGATTGGTTGTCATCTGAATAAATTATTTCATTCCCAACCAACTAATTTATGTTCCTTATAAAGGGCCAGCTTAACTCTATGCCAGTTTAACTAGGGAGTGTTGATGGAGGGTCCAAATAACCCTGTTTGCAGCCAGTATGTGCTTTGGAAGGTACTGAGCTCTGATTGGTTGAATTCTACCGTGGTCTAATTGTGGCCCACCACAGTGAAAGTCACACTCTGTGGTCCACAGAGTAGCACCATCTGGCCTCACTCGGACCTCCGCACGTTCACGTTTATGAAGCATTGGTCTACACAAGAATTCAGGTAACAGTAATCACTGTTGCAGTGATATTGTGCTGTTTGAGCTTCCTGCTCAGCAGACGACATAGTTCCATTTATTTCTTTTAAATGAAAAGATGACAAGTTGCAATTCAGTTAACTCTGTAAATGGTCTCTACAAATTATTAAATTACATGTGTATATTGAGTTCTCACAAATGGCACTTGGATGACTGGAACGTGAACATGTCACATTAATAGCGGGACAGAAGTCTCCCATGATATGGAAAGGGGTGGGGGGTATCATAATCCGTTGAGGCCCTAGCACCCCGGAAGCTGCAGGAAGTGTGGTGAGCTCCAGCCAACTCAGCTACTGTCACCCTAGGTAAAGTTCTGGGTAGATTAATGAAGGTCACAAATGCATTTCTGTTCCTCACGTCAAGAAGGGAGTCCATTTCCCCTCTTCCTTTCAAAAAATTTTTAGCTTATTTATCTTGTTTTTTATTACGACATCGTCACATACATGCAATATTTCCCGTCTTCTAGAATGAGCACACCCATGGCTTTCTTTGACTGATATAATATGGTAGAAGTGAAGTTCTGGGACTTCCATCCCCAGGCTTAAGAGAACGGGTGCTTCAACTTTCTTGCTCTTAGGAGTCAGCCACCATGTAAGAAGTCTGATGACTTTGAGTCCGCCGTGCTATCAGGCAGCCCAGGAGAACCATGTGGAAAGGAGCATTGAGGGGCCAGACTCTGGGAGGTAAGGCTTCTTGCACCATCCATCCCAGACAGCTGCGCAGCCCCGTGCATGACTGTGGCCCATGCCACGTGCAGCCAAAGAATCCCCTCGCTGAGTCCTGCCTGACCCACAGAATCATGAGCAAACAATAAAATATTGCTGTTTAAGCCATTAATCTTGAAGGTGATTTGTCACATAGCAATAAATGTTTGTGACAAATGCATGGACCTGTCTCACAGCCGCTTACCTCCTATTCATCACAGAATAGGCCTGCCAACCTAAGAGGAGTTTCTCCCCCTAAAGCAGGGGGAGAAAGGTGGTGAGGAAAGCAACGAAAACTGAGCTATAGAAGAAGAGGTAAGAAACAGAAAATGAGAAAATACCAAAGACAAGTTGGCCTGCTCTGATGTAACTCTATGTTCCCAGATGTGGCCAAGCAGTGCCCACCCCCATCACTCTTTTTTTCTTTCTAAAATTTGTGTTAAAGCATAACTTATTGACTGGTAAGTGCACAGATCGTTAAGTGTAAACCTCCAAGAATTTTTACAAACCAAACTCATGCATCTGACTGACAGCCAGATCAGCACTTCAGATGCCCCCTCCTGGCCTCTTCCAGTTACTACACTGACCCTCTTCGGGTTACCACTCTCCTGACTCCTGTTTCTCAACGTTCTATCAGGAACATGCATACTACATGTAATCTTTCGTTTCTGGCTTCTTTTTCTCAACTTTACGTTTGCGAGAGTCATTCACTCTGTTGTGTGTAGTTGTAGTTCATTTGGTGTGGGATGGTTAGTATCAGTGTACGATTACAGCACAATGTCTTTGTGTTTAGGCGGATTTTATCTAAAACACGGGTCAGCAAACCTTTTCCGTGCATATTTTAGGCACTGCAAGCCGTAGATCTCTGTCACAACTACTCTCTGCCATTGCAACTTGAAAGCAACCATAGATAACATGTAAACGAATGGATCTAGTTGTGTACCAATAAAATACTGTCTTTATTGATACTGAAATTTGAATTTCATAGAATTCTCATATGTCACACTATTTTATTCTTCTTTGGATTTTTTTCTAACCTCTTAAAATTTAAAAAATACTGTTTTTACGCTATATGTTTAGTCCAAGCAGATGGTATTTTTTTTTTTTAAGTTTCCAAATGTTGATGCGGGTGCAGGAAAACAGGAATTCTCAGGGAATGTAAAGTGGTGCATTCTTTGAGGTTACCAGTGGGGCATTATATATCAAATACTTTAAAACCGTTCATACTCTTTGACCATTACTAGGCATTTATCCAAAGAAAATAACCAGAGATGTGCATGAAGATTAATGGGCAAAGATATTCCTCATAGCATTATTTATAATATTGAAAAATTGGAAGCAGACTCCAACGTTCAGTTTTGGCAATTGGGCGGATTGACGTAATGCATCCCATGCTCCTCATATTTCTACAAATACACAGACTGCTGTATAAAATATGATACAAATATTAAATACACCAACTAGCTAGAGAGAAGCATCACTTTCCTGGGTCAGAATGGAAATGTATGCCCATATAGACCCTCGCCATTAGGAGCTGGGGTTTTAATACCAGCACAGAAATAAAAGACATGACATTGACCCACCAAGACAGGAAGCTGGAATTGAGACCCCCGCATAAAGCTGGAACAAGAACTTCCTGCCTCCTTTATGAAAGGGAGGACTAGGAAAATGTCTCATCCTCCCAAAAGAGGTAGTGAGGAACTTTGTCTCTTGTGGGCACTCCAAGGGAGGCGGTGGGACGTTTTAAAAGTATTAAGTCTTCCAATCCATGAACGTGGGATGTGTTTTCATTTACCCATGTCTTCTTTAATTTCTTTCAGCTGTGTCGCATAGTTTTTATTGCACGTGTTTCTCACCTCTTTAATCAATTCCTAAGTATTTTATTCTTTTTGATATCTTTGCAGATGGAATTGCTTTTGTAAATTTCCCTTTCAGTTCACTGATTACTAGTGTAGAGAAATACAACTGATTTTTGTGTCTTGATTATGTATCCTGCTACTTTGCTCAATTCATTTATTAGTTCTAACAGGTTTTTCCGGTGGAATCTTTAGGGTTTTCTACATACAGGTATACCTCATTTTATTGCACTTTGCCTTTTTTTGGTTTTTACAATAATGCAGTATTCGAAGGTTTGTGGCCACCTTGCATCAAGCATGTCTATGGGCGCCATTTTCCCAAAAGCATTTGCTCACTGTGTCTCTGTGTCACATTTTGGTCATTCTTGCAATATTTCTGTTAATATTTCTCGTAATATTTTCTATTGTTATAATATTTTCATGGTGATCTTTGATGTTACTACTATAACTTGCTGAAGACTCAGATGATAGCATTTTTTTTAGCAATAAAGTATTTTTTACTTCAGGTATGTAACACTGCTTTTCAGACATAATGCTGGTGCACACTTAAGAGACTACAGTATAGTGCAAACATAACTTAAAAAATTTTTTTTTTTATTTTTGGCTGTGCCGCATGGCATGTGGGATCCTATTTGCCCGACTAGGGACCGAACTGGGCCCCCTGCAGTGGAAGTGCGTACTCTTAACCACTAGACCTCCAGGAAAATCCCCAAACACAACTTTCATATGAACTGAGAAACCAGAAAATTCATGTGACTGGCTTTATTGCGATATTCATTTTTTTGTGGTGGTTTGGAACCAAACCTGCAATATCTCCAATGTATGCCCATATAAGGTCATATCATCTGCAAATACAGATCATCATTTTTTCTAATTTGGAAGGATGTTTCCTTGCCTAATTTCCCTGGCTAGAACTTCCAGTACTTTGTTGAATAGAAGTGGTGAAAGTAGGCAGCCATGCCTTACTCCTGATGTGAGAGGAAAAGCGTTGGGTTTTTCACCATTGAGTATGACATTTGCTGTGGAATTTTCATATATGGCTTCTATTATGTTGAGGCAGATTTTTTCTATTCCTAGTTTGAGTGTTCTTATCATTGAAGGGTAATGAAGTTGATGAGTGCTTTTTCTGCACCCACCGAGATCATTATGTGCTTTTCCCCTTTATCTTCTTACTGTGGTGTATGTATCACATTGATTGATTTTTATATGATGAACCATTCTTTCATCCCAGTTATAAATCCCACTGGTCATGGTGTAGAATCCTTTTAATATGCTGCTGAATTCAATTTGCTAGTATTCTGATGAGAATTTTTGCATCAGTGTTCATAAGGGATGTTGGTCTGCAGTTTTCCTGTCGTGTCTTTTTTCTGGCTTTGCTATAAGGATAATTGTGGTCTCATAGAATGAGTAGGAAGTGTTTCCCTCCTTCAGTTTTCTTTGGAAAAGTTTAAGAAGGACAGTATCAGTTCTTTAACTGTTTGGTAGAATTCACTGGTGAAGCCATCAGGTCCAGGGCTTTTTTGTTGGTGGTGGTGGGAGATTTTTGATTGTTGATCCAACGTCTTTACTGTTTATAGGTCTATTCAGATTTTTTGTTTCTTCATGATTTAGTCTTGGTAGGTTTTGTGTTTCTCAGAATATGTCCATTTCATCTAAGTTATCCATTTTGTTGGTGAACAATTGTTTGTAGTACTCTCTTATAGTCATTTTTATTTCTGTAGAGTCAGTAGTAATGTTCCCACTTTCACTTCATTTCTGATTTTCATAATTTGAATCTTCTCTGTTCTTTTCTTAGTTCATCTAACCAAAGGTTTGTCAATGTTGTTGATCTTTTCAAAGAACCAACATTTGGTTTGATTGATTTTCTCTTCTCTATTTTGTTTATCTCTGCTCTAATCTTTATTCCCTACCTTCTGCTAGCTTTGGATTTAGTTTGTTCGTTCTTGCTAGTTCCTTAAGTTGTAAAGTTAGGTTGTTGATTTGAGAGTTTTCTTGTTGTTCAGTGTAAGCATTTATAGCTATAAATTTCTCCCTTTTTCTCTGTCCCATAAGTTTTGATATGTTGTGTTTTCATTTTCACTTGTCTCCAAGTATTTTCCAATTCCCCCTGCGATTTCTTCTTTGATCCGTGGCTTGTTTAAAAGTGTTGTTTAATTTTCACAAGTTTGTGAAATTTCCAGTTTTCCTTCTCTTATTGATTTCTAACTTCATCTCGTTGTGGTCAGAGAAGATACTTTGTGTGACATCTGTCTTTTTAAGTCTACTGAGACTTAATTTGTGGACTAACGTATGGTCTGTCCTGTAAAATATTCGATGTACATTTGAGAATGTGTACACCATTGTTGTTGGGTGGAGTATTCTGTTAGATGTAGTTGGCTTTTTGTGTTCTTTAAGTCCTCTATTTCCTTGCTATCTTCTGTCTGGTAGTTTTATTATTGCGAGTGGGGTATTGAAGTCTATGACTGTTATTGTAGAAAAGTCTATTTCTCTGTTCAGTTCTGTCCATTTTTGCTTCATCTATTTTGATGCCTGTCATTAGGTGCATAAATGTTTATAATTGGTGTATCTTCTTGCTCTGTTGGAACTTCTATTAATATATAATGTCCTTCTTTATCCCTTGTAAACTTTTTTTGATTTAAAGTCTATTTGTCTGATATTAGTAGAACCACGCCTGGTCTCTTTTGTTTGTTATTTGCAGGGAATATCTTTTTACATCCTTTCACTTTCAATCTGTTTGTGTCTTTGGATCTAGAGTGAGAGTCTTATAGACAGCATGTAGTTGGATAAAGTGTTTTTATCCATTCTGCTCCCACAAGCTCTGTGCAAGCTGCCCCAGGAACACTGCTCAGCTGCCTGCCTTAGGGCTCCGCATTGAGAACCCTTAGCTGCTACCGCACTAAGAGCTGAAAGTGACTGAAATTAACCACAATTTACCCTCCAAGCCTTCCACTGCAAGTTGCAAGCCTTCCATGTACTAGAGTTCCAAATGGCTACATCAGACAGACTCTGCCAATGGAACTGTTGTTTAGGTAGGAAGACAGGTTCCTGGTGCTTCCTACTCTGCCACAGTCCCAGAAGCCCCCAATGGTTATATCTTATGTAATTACAAAACCAGGAGATTAACATTGGTACAGAGTGTGTATAGTTCTGTGCCATCACGTGCACAGATTTGTGTGATCACAATGAAGATACAGAGCTATTCCGTTACTACAGAGATCTCTCTACTGCTACCCCTTTATAATCACAGTCCCCTGCCCCACACCATCCTTAACCCCTGGCAACCACTCATCTTTTCTCCATCGCAATAATTCTGTCATTTCAAGAATATTATATAAATGGGGTTACATTATATGGAACTGTTCGGATTTTTTTTTCATGCAGCATATAGGTCCCTTGGGATCCATCCGGGGTATTTCATGAATCGATAGTTCATTTTTGCCCTTGCTTTTACTTTTAAGTTATATTCCATGGTATAAATGTACTACACTTTAACTATTCACGTGTCATAGAACATTTTTGGCTGTTTCTAGTTTTTAGCTATCACACATAAAGCTGCTTTAAATAATTGTGTACAGGTTTTCATTTCTCTGGGATTAGTGCCCACGAAACAGTGGGTAACCGTTAGTTCACTCCATTTCACCTGTAACCTGCCTTCAGTAACCAAGGTCGTTTTAATTGTTTAATTGAGGACTTGCCTGTCCTCCAAGCAGCAGGTAGCCTAAACCATAAGATGTTTGCCCGACTTGTTGTCCGGGAACTTGGAATCAGCTGTGTCTAGTTAGAGCGGAGCTGGTTAAGACTGGATGGGACCACCGACCCTCCAACTGGGCATGCGCGAGTGACCTTTTGACCCCGCAGAGCCCTGTAGCTTAGTTACGCCTGCCCCGAACAATTCCCACACCTTTTTCTAATCACCTTCCCCCGTGCTCCCTGCGCTCTCCACGCCTCACACCCCCCTGCTTTTTGTTTTTGTTTTTTTTTTTTTTTTGCGGTACGCCGGCCTCTCACTGCTGTGGCCTCGCCCGTTGCGTAGCACAGGCTCCGGACGCGCAGGCGCAGCGGCCATCACGGCTCACTGGCCCAACCGCTCCGCGGCACGTGGGATCCTCCCGAACCGGCGCAGGAACCCGCGTCCCCTGCATCGGCAGGCGGACCCCCAACCACTGCGCCACCAGGGAAGCCCCCCTCTGCTTTTTTTATTAGTTATCCCCTTGCCTTCAGGGAGGTGGATGTGACGCTAGTTTTCCCGTTTCCTCGCTTGGCTACCTTGCGAGTAAACCCTGTCTTTGCCGCAGACCTCGGCGGCTCAGCGTTTTGGCTTTCGCTGCGCCTCGGACAAACAAGCGTGGTTCGGGAACACCCTGGAGTGGGGCTGCTGGGGCGAATGGTAAGTGTATGTTTAGATTTTTAAGAAACTGCCACAACATGTTCTACAGCGGTTGTACCGTTCCGTGTCGCTACTACAGATGTCTAGGCGGGTTTCTCCGCATCCTCAGCAGCATTTGGTGGTGTCAGTATTTTTCTTAAATGTTAGCCTTTCTGGTAGGTGTGTAATGACATCTCATTGTGCTTTCAATTTGTAGTTCCCAAGTGGCTAATGATGTCGACGACCTTTTCATGCGTTTGGCATCTGTATATCCTCTTCAGTGAAATGTCTCTTCACATCTTTTCCGATTTTCCAGTTGGATTGTTTGGTTTTTTCTGTTGAGGTGTGAGAGTTTGCTTTCGTTTGGCCCCGCCTGTAGTACTGAAGGCTTTGGGTTGCCTCCCCAGCTTCCCCTCACTCTCCAGTCTACCTAAGGGAATCCAAATGTTGGTCAGGTATCCACCCCTGCACTGCGCGGCGTGTTTCTTGAAGGGAAAGCCTACTCCTTCTCTTGCCCTAAGAATCAACTCAATATGATTGACGTTCTTAACCTCTGCCTCGTTGGTGACGTCTTCAGGAAAACCAGTGTGACCCAGTGCCAGCTGCTGCTATGTGACGGGGGTGTGTCGTGGGGAGTCTGATAGGAAGACTTCTGGGAGATATTTCCCCTCTTTTTAACCCAGAGTCATAGGACAATATTATTTATCTCTTTCTCTTGACATTGACAAGTTTGGATGAGGTACTGCTGCAAATGTCTTGCTTCAAACGTGTTGATTAAACTAGTACAAAGGATGGTAGAAAAGAGAAATGTGGAAGTCCAGGCATAATGACATCATGAAGATGATTCAGCCAGCCTTGAGGACAGCTACATCTCGACTTTCTATTAAAAGAGATCGAAGTTTCCACTTTCCTTATTGTTTGATCCACATGAGTCACGGTTCCTGACACTTGCAGCCCCAAATATTCTCATAGAAACGCCCGCCCTCTGGCCTGTTGTTATTGTCGAGGACTGTGGTTGCGTTTCTGTTTCCTTTTTAAACCAGCCCCACCCCCGACATTGCTCCAGTGACTCACTATTATTGTCACTGTTTCTCTTGAGCTAATGGGCGTTCGTAGAAGCCGGCACACAACAACCAGTCAGTACACACGTGGAGCACTTATTAATACAAATACGGTCCGGGTAAAAGGACACAAAGCAAGTCTGAACACATAGCAAAAAATCAATATCAGACAGACCATGCTTATGGAGGGAAAGGCAAACCCCATTCCAAGAGAAGTTTGCAGAGCACAAAACCATCCACAATGGCGGACGCCTCACATCCCCGCTGCTTTCCCGGTGGGGGCTTCAGGGGGAGGGGAGAAGGCAGGCGGTATGGACTGACCCCCTGGCTCCCGCCCTGCGGAGGGAGCTGGCCCCGTCCCTTCACCAGGGCTCAGCTCCTAGGCTTCCAGCTCAGTTCCTGGGCTCTGCTCGTCCCCGACAAGTCAGAAAGTGCGAAGGCGCTGTGATGTTACCTTCCTGCAAGCTCACGAGTCAGCCTGCCCGGCCTTCAGCCCTGGTCGGAGACACGGACTTCATTACAGCAAAAGGCGGCAGCCCCAGCAGTGTCTTGACGTGACACCCAGCTCGCCGGTTCCCACGGGGTGACGGAACAAGAGCGCCATCACCTGCCCGTGGTGGGGACGCGGCAGAGCACAGGAGCCCTGAGTTAGGAGCCGAGCTGTCAGCAGGGCTGCTGCTGGCCCGCCCTCCTCTCCCGCGGAGAGGTGACTCTCCCTGGGATGCAAGCCAAACTCCCAGGGCTCTGCAGCTTTGTTGCCCTGGAAGGCGAGCAGAGTTCTCCCGGTTGAGAAGAAGAAGGCGGAGGGACCCGGATGGCTCCGGGAGTGCCACGTGCTTCGTCTGTCCTAGCTGCTCTCTCCAGCTCTCTGGGCTGGCTGCTGTCCTCCCATCCACACGGAAACTCCCAGAAAGCTAGGGAGAGTGGTCGCCCACACTGGCCCTGGCACTTGACGGTGCTTGTCCCCAACCCGTCCGTGCGTTTGTCAACAGTCCCTGTATTAAGCACTCCTTATTTAATGTTATTTATTTTTGGCTGCGTTGGGTCTTCGTTGCGGCGAGCGGGGGCTACTCTCCGTTGCGGTGCGCGGGCTACTCTCCGTTGCGGTGCGCGGGCTTCTCATTGCGGTGGCTTCTCTTGTTGTGGAGCACGGGCTCTAGGCGCGTGGGCTTCAGTAGTTGTGGCACGTGGGCTCAGTAGTTGTGGCTCACGGGCTCTAGAGCGCAGCCTCAGTAGTTGTGGCGCACGGGCTTAGTTGCTCCATGGCATGTGGGATCTTCCGGGACCAGGGCTCGAACCCGTGTCCCCTGCATTGCCAGGCGGATTCTTAACCACGGCACCACCAGGGAAGCCCAAGCTCTTCTTAAATTACCCGGTTTGTGCATGCCACGTGCTTCCTCTAGACACCCAGTCTCAATCAGACATACATACACAATTTGTACAAATCGATAAGAAAAAGGTAAAGAACCCAAGCAGGTAATAAGCAAAGGCAATGGATTCACAAAAGACAAAACCTTGTTGCCAGTGGCCGTGAAGAGGTGCTTAACGTCCGAGATGCTTAAAGCCATGCCTCCTACCGCAAAGGGGAAGTGAGGAAACGGGACTAATTCACGACCCGCTGAATTGAAAATTGGTAATTCAGGAGTGTGATTCAGCAGTAGCCAGTAGAGCTGAAGGGGATGACCCTTTCGAATCCGCCATTCCTCTGCTGGAGTCCCAAACTTAATTCTTCTCTAGGTATAACAGCTAGAGAAGCTGTGCACACCTGCCCCATCAAAGGAGCAGTGATACTCAATGATTAGAAACCGCCTAAATGCTTATCGATAGGGAATGTGTTAATAAATTCTGTTTATAAAGTATAATACCTTAAAGCAGTCAAAGTTAACTAGGTCTAAATCAACAGGGGGTAAATCATAACGTTAAACAAATATGGGACATGCCGTGGTGATTACATTTACGTGTAGAATTTAAAAGCTCAGGACAATACTATATTGTTTACAGAACATAGTTTTGTAATGAAAGCCTGAGATCAAGGATAGGAAAAATAAGCAGCAGCTTCAGATCAGAGGTGACTTTGGGGAAGGAAGGAGAGAAGTTAGTTGGACATGGGGACCTCCAACCCTACCTGTAAACTTTTTCTTTCTTTCAAATATCTGAAGTAAACGTGGCAACAATTAACATCTATCGAATTCGAGTAGTGATTAATTGGGTGGTATAGTTTTCTCTGTATATTTTATACATGGGAAATCTTTAATACTTTAAAGACGGTTAAAACACCTAAATGACCAATTTAAATCAGGGAAGCAAGGTCCAACGAGTCCACAGACCGGAACACCAGGCGGCCTTTAGAAACCACCATGTCAGAGAACTTAGGGAAGCAGGGAAATGCTTAAGAGACATTTGATGTGAAGCGTAGATTAGAAAATTGTTGTATGGGGGACTTTTTGTCAGCAGACTTTTAAAAAAAGATGTACCTTCCTCTTTTCGTAATGCCACATGGTCCCTGATTATAGGTGAGTTGTCTTTTCTCCAATATGTCAGTTTTTACAGTGAATGTATAGTCAGTTATCAGAAAAATAAACAACCTAATGATTAATTTGTAGCAGCAGCCTGTCGAAATAAACAGCTGAAGAGCGAGCAGCGTTCAATTTCAGACCAAACGCCTTGAAATTATTTTTGCTATTTACTGTGCTTATGCTGCCCTCCGGTGGAGAAATAGAAGAATGCTTATGAACGCAGAGCAGTTTATAAAATGCAGATGTGTTCTTCACATGTTGATAAAGATGCTATATAACTTTATTAAAAATTAATACATGTGCAATGTAAAAAACTTATAGTACCCGGAGAAATACAAAGAAAGGAAAACCTCACCCATAATCTCCCTTTATTATTAGCTCAGGATTCTGAGTTCCTGGGCAGGGGAGATAAACAAGATGAGGGTGTAGTAGTTCGTTCAGTATAAAGTCAACTTTTCTGCTATTGGAGTGCTAACCTAGACCTTTTTTTTAAAAATAAATTTATTTGTTTGTTTATGTGGCCGTGTTGGGTCTTCGTTGCTGCGCGCGGGCTTTCTCTAGTTGCGGCGAGCGGGGGTGGGGGGCTACTCTTCGTTGAGGTGTGCAGGCTTCTCATTGCCGTGGCTTCTCTTGTTGCGGAGCACGGGCTATAGGCGCGCGCGCTTCAGTAGTTGTGGTGCGCTGGCTCAGTAGTTGTGCTGCACGGCCTTAGTTGCTCCGCGGCATGTGGGATCTTCCCAGACCAGGGCTCGAACCCGTGTCCTCTGCATTGGCAGGTGGATTCTTAACGACTGTGCCGCCAGGAAAGCCCCGATCCACCTTATCCCTTGATGCATTTTGTGGTAAACTGCAGACGTGAGTACATGTCTCCTTAAGTATCTCAGCAAGCGTGGCATTAACTAGTGAGCCGTATTTGTTTACAGTGCTTTTCTTTGAACGTAAACTTTACACAGAGTAAAATACACCCATCATTGTTTTTTCTCTCGGTCATTTTCTTTTCTTTTTTATTGAAGTGTAGTTGATTTACAACGTTGTGTTAATTTCTGCTGTACAGCAAAGTGATTCAGTTATACATATATATACATTCTTTTTGAATATTCTTTTCCCTTATGGTTTATCATAGGATACTGAATATAGTTCCCTGTGCTACACGGTAGGGCCTTGTTTAGTCCATGTATAATAGTTTACATCTGTTAACCCCAACCTCCCATTCCATCCCTCCCCCAACCTCCTCCCCCTTGGCAACCACAAGTCTGTTCTTTATGTCCGTGAGTCTGTTGCTGTTTCATAGATATGTTCATTTGTGTCATATTTTAGATTCCACATATAAGTGATATCGTATGGTATTTGTCTTTCTCTTTCTGACTTATTTCACTTAGTATGGTAATCTCTAGTTGCATCCATGTTGCTGCAAATGGCATTATTTTGTTCTTTTTTATGGCTGGGTACTAGTCCATTGTATACATGTACCACATCTTCTTTATGCATTCATCTGTCAGTGGACACGTAGGTTGTGTCCATGTCTTGGCTATTGTGAATAGTGCTGCTGTGAACATAGGGGTGCATGTATCTCTTTGGATTAGAGTTTTGTCTGGGTGTATGCCCAGGAGTGGGATTGCTGGATCATATATGGTAATTCAATTTTTAGTTTTTTAAGGAACCTCCACATCTGTTCTCCAAATTGGCTGTACCAATTTACATTCCCACCAACAGTGTAAGAGGGTTCCCTTTTCTCCACACCCTCTCCAGCATTTGTTATTTGTAGAGTTTTTCATGATGGCCATTCTGACCAGTGTGAGATGGTACCTTATTGTAGCTTTGATGTTCATTTCTCGGATAATTAGTGATTTTGAGCATCTTTTCATGTGCCTATTAGCTATTTGTGTTTCTTCTTTGAAGAAATGTCGTTTTAGATCTTCTGCCCCTGTTTTGATTGGTTCATTTATTTTTTTGTTGTTGAGGTGTATGAGCTGTTTATATATTTTGGAAATTAAGCCCTTCTCAGTTGCATTGTTTGCAAATATTTTCTCCGGTTTTGTAGGTCATCTTTTCGTTTTGTTAATGGTTTCCTTTGCTGCGCAAAAGCTTGTATGTTTGATTAGGTCCCATTTGTTTATTTTTGCTTTTATTCCTATTGCCTTGGGAGACTGACCTAAGAAAACATTGGTGCAACTTATGTCAGGGAATGTTTTGCCTGTGTTCCTTTCTAGGAGTTTTATGGTGTCATGTCTTACGTTTAAGTCTTTAAGCCATTTTGAGTTTATTTTTGTGTACGGTGAGAGGGTGTGTTTTAAATTTATTGATTTACATGCAGCTGTCCAACTTTCCCAGCACCACTTGCCGAAGAGACTTTTTCCCATGGTATATTCTTGCCTTTTTCGTCAAAAATTAATAGACTATCGGTGTGTACCGTCCATACCAACACATACACTCACACACAGGCACCTCAGTGTAACTAAATTCACCGTGTGTACCAGCACAGACCACACAAACACGCACTCACACCTGGCTCACTGTGACTCAATGCACTGCCTATGCCAGCACACACACACACGCACATAGGCACGGCTCAGTGTAGACTGAATGCACAGCTTATACCAGCATACACACACACACACACACACACACACACACACCCCTCAGTGACTCCATGCAAAGCCCATACCAGCACACACACACACATACACACATCTAAGTATGACTCAATGCTCAACCTATACCAGCACACAGACACACCGACACACACACACAAACGGCTCACTGTGACTCAATCAGACATAGATACACAATTTGTACAAATCGATAAGAAAAAGGTAAAGAACCCAAGCAGGTAATAAGCAAAGGCAATGGATTCACAAAAGACAAAACCTTGTTGCCAGTGGCCGTGAAGAGGTGCTTAACGTCCGAGATGCTTAAAGCCATGCCTCCTACCGCAAAGGGGAAGTGAGGAAACGGGACTAATTCACGACCCGCTGAATTGAAAATTGGTAATTCAGGAGTGTGATTCAGCAGTAGCCAGTAGAGCTGAAGGGGATGACCCTTTCGAATCCGCCATTCCTCTGCTGGAGTCCCAAACTTAATTCTTCTCTAGGTATAACAGCTAGAGAAGCTGTGCACACCTGCCCCATCAAAGGAGCAGTGATACTCAATGATTAGAAACCGCCTAAATGCTTATCGATAGGGAATGTGTTAATAAATTCTGTTTATAAAGTATAATACCTTAAAGCAGTTAAAGTTAACTAGGTCTAAATCAACCGGGGGTAAATCATAACGTTAAGCAAATATGGGACATGCCGTGGTGATTACATTTACGTGTAGAATTTAAAAGCTCAGGACAATACTATATTGTTTACAGAACATAGTTTTGTAATGAAAGCCTGAGATCAAGGATAGGAAAAATAAGCAGCAGCTTCAGATCAGAGGTGACTCTGGGGAAGGAAGGAGAGAAGTTAGTTGGACATGGGGAGCTCCAACCCTACCTGTAAACTTTTTCTTTCTTCAAAATATCTGAAGTAAAAGTGGCAACAATTAACATCTATCGAATTCGAGTAGTGATTAATTGGGTGGTATAGTTTTCTCTGTATATTTTATACATGGGAAATCTTTAATACTTTAAAGACGGTTAAAACACCTAAATGACCAATTTAAATCAGGGAAGCAAGGTCCAACGAGTCCACAGACCGGAACACCAGGCGGCCTTTAGAAACCACCATGTCAGAGAACTTAGGGAAGCAGGGAAATGCTTAAGAGACATTTGATGTGAAGCGTAGATTAGAAAATTGTTGTATGGGGGACTTTTTGTCAGCAGACTTTTAAAAAAAGATGTACCTTCCTCTTTTCGTAATGCCACATGGTCCCTGATTATAGGTGAGTTGTCTTTTCTCCAATATGTCAGTTTTTACAGTGAATGTATAGTCAGTTATCAGAAAAATAAACAACCTAATGATTAATTTGTAGCAGCAGCCTGTCGAAATAAACAGCTGAAGAGCGAGCAGCGTTCAATTTCAGACCAAACGCCTTGAAATTATTTTTGCTATTTACTGTGCTTATGCTGCCCTCCGGTGGAGAAATAGAAGAATGCTTATGAACGCAGAGCAGTTTATAAAATGCAGATGTGTTCTTCACATGTTGATAAAGATGCTATATAACTTTATTAAAAATTAATACATGTGCAATGTAAAAAACTTATAGTACCCGGAGAAATACAAAGAAAGGAAAACCTCACCCATAATCTCCCTTTATTATTAGCTCAGGATTCTGAGTTCCTGGGCAGGGGAGATAAACAAGATGAGGGTGTAGTAGTTCGTTCGGTATAAAGTCAACTTTTCTGCTATTGGAGTGCTAACCTAGACCTTTTTTTTTAAAAATTAATTAATTTATTTGTTTATGTGGCCGTGTTGGGTCTTCGTTGCTGCGCGCGGGCTTTCTCTAGTTGCGGCGAGCGGGGGTGGGGGGCTACTCTTCGTTGAGGTGTGCAGGCTTCTCATTGCCGTGGCTTCTCTTGTTGCGGAGCACGGGCTATAGGCGCGCGGGCTTCAGTAGTTGTGGTGCGCTGGCTCAGTAGTTGTGCTGCACGGCCTTAGTTGCTCCGCGGCATGTGGGATCTTCCCAGACCAGGGCTCGAGCCCGTGTCCTCTGCATTGGCAGGTGGATTCTTAACGACTGTGCCGCCAGGAAAGCCCCGATCCACCTTATCCCTTGATGCATTTTGTGGTAAACTGCAGACATGAGTACATGTCTCCTTAAGTATCTCAGCAAGCGTGGCATTAACTAGTGAGCCGTATTTGTTTACAGTGCTTTTCTTTGAACGTAAACTTTACACAGAGTAAAATACACCCATCATTGTTTCCTCTCTCGGTCATTTTCTTTTCTTTTTTATTGAAGTGTAGTTGATTTACAACGTTGTGTTAATTTCTGCTGTACAGCAAAGTGATTCAGTTATACATATATATACATTCTTTTTGAATATTCTTTTCCCTTATGGTTTATCATAGGATACTGAATATAGTTCCCTGTGCTACACGGTAGGGCCTTGTTTAGTCCATGTATAATAGTTTACATCTGTTAACCCCAACCTCCCATTCCATCCCTCCCCCAACCTCCTCCCCCTTGGCAACCACAAGTCTGTTCTTTATGTCCGTGAGTCTGTTGCTGTTTCATAGATATGTTCATTTGTGTCATATTTTAGATTCCACATATAAGTGATATCGTATGGTATTTGTCTTTCTCTTTCTGACTTATTTCACTTAGTATGGTAATCTCTAGTTGCATCCATGTTGCTGCAAATGGCATTATTTTGTTCTTTTTTATGGCTGGGTACTAGTCCATTGTATACATGTACCACATCTTCTTTATGCATTCATCTGTCAGTGGACACGTAGGTTGTGTCCATGTCTTGGCTATTGTGAATAGTGCTGCTGTGAACATAGGGGTGCATGTATCTCTTTGGATTAGAGTTTTGTCTGGGTGTATGCCCAGGAGTGGGATTGCTGGATCATATATGGTAATTCAATTTTTAGTTTTTTAAGGAACCTCCACATCTGTTCTCCAAATTGGCTGTACCAATTTACGTTCCCACCAACAGTGTAAGAGGGTTCCCTTTTCTCCACACCCTCTCCAGCATTTGTTATTTGTAGAGTTTTTCATGATGGCCATTCTGACCAGTGTGAGATGGTACCTTATTGTAGCTTTGATGTTCATTTCTCTGGTAATTAGTGATTTTGAGCATCTTTTCATGTGCCTATTAGCTATTTGTGTTTCTTCTTTGAAGAAATGTCGTTTTGGATCTTCTGCCCCTGTTTTGATTGGTTCATTTATTTTTTTGTTGTTGAGGTGTATGAGCTGTTTATATATTTTGGAATTTAAGCCCTTCTCAGTTGCATTGTTTGCAAATATTTTCTCCCGTTTTGTAGGTCATCTTTTCGTTTTGTTAATGGTTTCCTTTGCTGCGCAAAAGCTTGTATGTTTGATTAGGTCCCATTTGTTTATTTTTGCTTTTATTCCTATTGCCTTGGGAGACTGACCTAAGAAAACATTGGTGCAACTTATGTCAGAGAATGTTTTGCCTGTGTTCCTTTCTAGGAGTTTTATGGTGTCATGTCTTACGTTTAAGTCTTTAAGCCATTTTGAGTTTATTTTTGTGTACGGTGAGAGGGTGTGTTTTAAATTTATTGATTTACATGCAGCTGTCCAACTTTCCCAGCACCACTTGCCGAAGAGACTTTTTCCCATGGTATATTCTTGCCTTTTTCGTCAAAAATTAATAGACTATCGGTGTGTACCGTCCATACCAACACATACACTCACACACAGGCACCTCAGTGTAACTAAATTCACCGTGTGTACCAGCACAGACCACACAAACACGCACTCACACCTGGCTCACTGTGACTCAATGCACTGCCTATGCCAGCACACACACACACGCACGTAGGCACGGCTCAGTGTAGACTGAATGCACAGCTTATACCAGCATACACACACACACACACACACACACACACACCCCCCTCAGTGACTCCATGCAAAGCCCATACCAGCACACACACACACATACACACATCTAAGTATGACTCAATGCTCAACCTATACCAGCACACAGACACACCGACACACACACACAAACGGCTCACTGTGACTCAATCAGACATAGATACACAATTTGTACAAATCGATAAGAAAAAGGTAAAGAACCCAAGCAGGTAATAAGCAAAGGCAATGGATTCACAAAAGACAAAACCTTGTTGCCAGTGGCCGTGAAGAGGTGCTTAACGTCCGAGATGCTTAAAGCCATGCCTCCTACCGCAAAGGGGAAGTGAGGAAACGGGACTAATTCACGACCCGCTGAATTGAAAATTGGTAATTCAGGAGTGTGATTCAGCAGTAGCCAGTAGAGCTGAAGGGGATGACCCTTTCGAATCCGCCATTCCTCTGCTGGAGTCCCAAACTTAATTCTTCTCTAGGTATAACAGCTAGAGAAGCTGTGCACACCTGCCCCATCAAAGGAGCAGTGATACTCAATGATTAGAAACCGCCTAAATGCTTATCGATAGGGAATGTGTTAATAAATTCTGTTTATAAAGTATAATACCTTAAAGCAGTTAAAGTTAACTAGGTCTAAATCAACCGGGGGTAAATCATAACGTTAAGCAAATATGGGACATGCCGTGGTGATTACATTTACGTGTAGAATTTAAAAGCTCAGGACAATACTATATTGTTTACAGAACATAGTTTTGTAATGAAAGCCTGAGATCAAGGATAGGAAAAATAAGCAGCAGCTTCAGATCAGAGGTGACTCTGGGGAAGGAAGGAGAGAAGTTAGTTGGACATGGGGACCTCCAACCCTACCTGTAAACTTTTTCTTTCTTCAAAATATCTGAAGTAAAAGTGGCAACAATTAACATCTATCGAATTCGAGTAGTGATTAATTGGGTGGTATAGTTTTCTCTGTATATTTTATACATGGGAAATCTTTAATACTTTAAAGACGGTTAAAACACCTAAATGACCAATTTAAATCAGGGAAGCAAGGTCCAACGAGTCCACAGACCGGAACACCAGGCGGCCTTTAGAAACCACCATGTCAGAGAACTTAGGGAAGCAGGGAAATGCTTAAGAGACATTTGATGTGAAGCGTAGATTAGAAAATTGTTGTATGGGGGACTTTTTGTCAGCAGACTTTTAAAAAAAGACGTACCTTCCTCTTTTCGTAATGCCACATGGTCCCTGATTATAGGTGAGTTGTCTTTTCTCCAATATGTCAGTTTTTACAGTGAATGTATAGTCAGTTATCAGAAAAATAAACAACCTAATGATTAATTTGTAGCAGCAGCCTGTCGAAATAAACAGCTGAAGAGCGAGCAGCGTTCAATTTCAGACCAAACGCCTTGAAATTATTTTTGCTATTTACTGTGCTTATGCTGCCCTCCGGTGGAGAAATAGAAGAATGCTTATGAACGCAGAGCAGTTTATAAAATGCAGATGTGTTCTTCACATGTTGATAAAGATGCTATATAACTTTATTAAAAATTAATACATGTGCAATGTAAAAAACTTATAGTACCCGGAGAAATACAAAGAAAGGAAAACCTCACCCATAATCTCCCTTTATTATTAGCTCAGGATTCTGAGTTCCTGGGCAGGGGAGATAAACAAGATGAGGGTGTAGTAGTTCGTTCGGTATAAAGTCAACTTTTCTGCTATTGGAGTGCTAACCTAGACCTTTTTTTTAAAAAATTAATTAATTTATTTGTTTATGTGGCCGTGTTGGGTCTTCGTTGCTGCGCGCGGGCTTTCTCTAGTTGCGGCGAGCGGGGGTGGGGGGCTACTCTTCGTTGAGGTGTGCAGGCTTCTCATTGCCGTGGCTTCTCTTGTTGCGGAGCACGGGCTATAGGCGCGCGGGCTTCAGTAGTTGTGGTGCGCTGGCTCAGTAGTTGTGCTGCACGGCCTTAGTTGCTCCGCGGCATGTGGGATCTTCCCAGACCAGGGCTCGAGCCCGTGTCCTCTGCATTGGCAGGTGGATTCTTAACGACTGTGCCGCCAGGAAAGCCCCGATCCACCTTATCCCTTGATGCATTTTGTGGTAAACTGCAGACATGAGTACATGTCTCCTTAAGTATCTCAGCAAGCGTGGCATTAACTAGTGAGCCGTATTTGTTTACAGTGCTTTTCTTTGAACGTAAACTTTACACAGAGTAAAATACACCCATCATTGTTTCCTCTCTCGGTCATTTTCTTTTCTTTTTTATTGAAGTGTAGTTGATTTACAACGTTGTGTTAATTTCTGCTGTACAGCAAAGTGATTCAGTTATACATATATATACATTCTTTTTGAATATTCTTTTCCCTTATGGTTTATCATAGGATGCTGAATATAGTTCCCTGTGCTACACGGTAGGGCCTTGTTTAGTCCATGTATAATAGTTTACATCTGTTAACCCCAACCTCCCATTCCATCCCTCCCCCAACCTCCTCCCCCTTGGCAACCACAAGTCTGTTCTTTATGTCCGTGAGTCTGTTGCTGTTTCATAGATATGTTCATTTGTGTCATATTTTAGATTCCACATATAAGTGATATCGTATGGTATTTGTCTTTCTCTTTCTGACTTATTTCACTTAGTATGGTAATCTCTAGTTGCATCCATGTTGCTGCAAATGGCATTATTTTGTTCTTTTTTATGGCTGGGTACTAGTCCATTGTATACATGTACCACATCTTCTTTATGCATTCATCTGTCAGTGGACACGTAGGTTGTGTCCATGTCTTGGCTATTGTGAATAGTGCTGCTGTGAACATAGGGGTGCATGTATCTCTTTGGATTAGAGTTTTGTCTGGGTGTATGCCCAGGAGTGGGATTGCTGGATCATATGGTAATTCAATTTTTAGTTTTTTAAGGAACCTCCACATCTGTTCTCCAAATTGCCTGTACCAATTTACGTTCCCACCAACAGTGTAAGAGGGTTCCCTTTTCTCCACACCCTCTCCAGCATTTGTTATTTGTAGAGTTTTTCATGATGGCCATTCTGACCAGTGTGAGATGGTACCTTATTGTAGCTTTGATGTTCATTTCTCTGATAATTAGTGATTTTGAGCATCTTTTCATGTGCCTATTAGCTATTTGTGTTTCTTCTTTGAAGAAATGTCGTTTTAGATCTTCTGCCCCTGTTTTGATTGGTTCATTTATTTTTTTGTTGTTGAGGTGTATGAGCTGTTTATATATTTTGGAAATTAAGCCCTTCTCAGTTGCATTGTTTGCAAATATTTTCTCCCGTTTTGTAGGTCATCTTTTCGTTTTGTTAATGGTTTCCTTTGCTGCGCAAAAGCTTGTATGTTTGATTAGGTCCCATTTGTTTATTTTTGCTTTTATTCCTATTGCCTTGGGAGACTGACCTAAGAAAACATTGGTGCAACTTATGTCAGAGAATGTTTTGCCTGTGTTCCTTTCTAGGAGTTTTATGGTGTCATGTCTTACGTTTAAGTCTTTAAGCCATTTTGAGTTTATTTTTGTGTACGGTGAGAGGGTGTGTTTTAAATTTATTGATTTACATGCAGCTGTCCAACTTTCCCAGCACCACTTGCCGAAGAGACTTTTTCCCATGGTATATTCTTGCCTTTTTCGTCAAAAATTAATAGACTATCGGTGTGTACCGTCCATACCAACACATACACTCACACACAGGCACCTCAGTGTAACTAAATTCACCGTGTGTACCAGCACAGACCACACAAACACGCACTCACACCTGGCTCACTGTGACTCAATGCACTGCCTATGCCAGCACACACACACACGCACATAGGCACGGCTCAGTGTAGACTGAATGCACAGCTTATACCAGCATACACACACACACACACACACACACACACACACCCCTCAGTGACTCCATGCAAAGCCCATACCAGCACACACACACACATACACACATCTAAGTATGACTCAATGCTCAACCTATACCAGCACACAGACACACCGACACACACACACAAACGGCTCACTGTGACTCAATCAGACATAGATACACAATTTGTACAAATCGATAAGAAAAAGGTAAAGAACCCAAGCAGGTAATAAGCAAAGGCAATGGATTCACAAAAGACAAAACCTTGTTGCCAGTGGCCGTGAAGAGGTGCTTAACGTCCGAGATGCTTAAAGCCATGCCTCCTACCGCAAAGGGGAAGTGAGGAAACGGGACTAATTCACGACCCGCTGAATTGAAAATTGGTAATTCAGGAGTGTGATTCAGCAGTAGCCAGTAGAGCTGAAGGGGATGACCCTTTCGAATCCGCCATTCCTCTGCTGGAGTCCCAAACTTAATTCTTCTCTAGGTATAACAGCTAGAGAAGCTGTGCACACCTGCCCCATCAAAGGAGCAGTGATACTCAATGATTAGAAACCGCCTAAATGCTTATCGATAGGGAATGTGTTAATAAATTCTGTTTATAAAGTATAATACCTTAAAGCAGTTAAAGTTAACTAGGTCTAAATCAACCGGGGGTAAATCATAACGTTAAGCAAATATGGGACATGCCGTGGTGATTACATTTACGTGTAGAATTTAAAAGCTCAGGACAATACTATATTGTTTACAGAACATAGTTTTGTAATGAAAGCCTGAGATCAAGGATAGGAAAAATAAGCAGCAGCTTCAGATCAGAGGTGACTCTGGGGAAGGAAGGAGAGAAGTTAGTTGGACATGGGGAGCTCCAACCCTACCTGTAAACTTTTTCTTTCTTCAAAATATCTGAAGTAAAAGTGGCAACAATTAACATCTATCGAATTCGAGTAGTGATTAATTGGGTGGTATAGTTTTCTCTGTATATTTTATACATGGGAAATCTTTAATACTTTAAAGACGGTTAAAACACCTAAATGACCAATTTAAATCAGGGAAGCAAGGTCCAACGAGTCCACAGACCGGAACACCAGGCGGCCTTTAGAAACCACCATGTCAGAGAACTTAGGGAAGCAGGGAAATGCTTAAGAGACATTTGATGTGAAGCGTAGATTAGAAAATTGTTGTATGGGGGACTTTTTGTCAGCAGACTTTTAAAAAAAGATGTACCTTCCTCTTTTCGTAATGCCACATGGTCCCTGATTATAGGTGAGTTGTCTTTTCTCCAATATGTCAGTTTTTACAGTGAATGTATAGTCAGTTATCAGAAAAATAAACAACCTAATGATTAATTTGTAGCAGCAGCCTGTCGAAATAAACAGCTGAAGAGCGAGCAGCGTTCAATTTCAGACCAAACGCCTTGAAATTATTTTTGCTATTTACTGTGCTTATGCTGCCCTCCGGTGGAGAAATAGAAGAATGCTTATGAACGCAGAGCAGTTTATAAAATGCAGATGTGTTCTTCACATGTTGATAAAGATGCTATATAACTTTATTAAAAATTAATACATGTGCAATGTAAAAAACTTATAGTACCCGGAGAAATACAAAGAAAGGAAAACCTCACCCATAATCTCCCTTTATTATTAGCTCAGGATTCTGAGTTCCTGGGCAGGGGAGATAAACAAGATGAGGGTGTAGTAGTTCGTTCGGTATAAAGTCAACTTTTCTGCTATTGGAGTGCTAACCTAGACCTTTTTTTTTAAAAATTAATTAATTTATTTGTTTATGTGGCCGTGTTGGGTCTTCGTTGCTGCGCGCGGGCTTTCTCTAGTTGCGGCGAGCGGGGGTGGGGGGCTACTCTTCGTTGAGGTGTGCAGGCTTCTCATTGCCGTGGCTTCTCTTGTTGCGGAGCACGGGCTATAGGCGCGCGGGCTTCAGTAGTTGTGGTGCGCTGGCTCAGTAGTTGTGCTGCACGGCCTTAGTTGCTCCGCGGCATGTGGGATCTTCCCAGACCAGGGCTCGAGCCCGTGTCCTCTGCATTGGCAGGTGGATTCTTAACGACTGTGCCGCCAGGAAAGCCCCGATCCACCTTATCCCTTGATGCATTTTGTGGTAAACTGCAGACATGAGTACATGTCTCCTTAAGTATCTCAGCAAGCGTGGCATTAACTAGTGAGCCGTATTTGTTTACAGTGCTTTTCTTTGAACGTAAACTTTACACAGAGTAAAATACACCCATCATTGTTTCCTCTCTCGGTCATTTTCTTTTCTTTTTTATTGAAGTGTAGTTGATTTACAACGTTGTGTTAATTTCTGCTGTACAGCAAAGTGATTCAGTTATACATATATATACATTCTTTTTGAATATTCTTTTCCCTTATGGTTTATCATAGGATACTGAATATAGTTCCCTGTGCTACACGGTAGGGCCTTGTTTAGTCCATGTATAATAGTTTACATCTGTTAACCCCAACCTCCCATTCCATCCCTCCCCCAACCTCCTCCCCCTTGGCAACCACAAGTCTGTTCTTTATGTCCGTGAGTCTGTTGCTGTTTCATAGATATGTTCATTTGTGTCATATTTTAGATTCCACATATAAGTGATATCGTATGGTATTTGTCTTTCTCTTTCTGACTTATTTCACTTAGTATGGTAATCTCTAGTTGCATCCATGTTGCTGCAAATGGCATTATTTTGTTCTTTTTTATGGCTGGGTACTAGTCCATTGTATACATGTACCACATCTTCTTTATGCATTCATCTGTCAGTGGACACGTAGGTTGTGTCCATGTCTTGGCTATTGTGAATAGTGCTGCTGTGAACATAGGGGTGCATGTATCTCTTTGGATTAGAGTTTTGTCTGGGTGTATGCCCAGGAGTGGGATTGCTGGATCATATATGGTAATTCAATTTTTAGTTTTTTAAGGAACCTCCACATCTGTTCTCCAAATTGGCTGTACCAATTTACGTTCCCACCAACAGTGTAAGAGGGTTCCCTTTTCTCCACACCCTCTCCAGCATTTGTTATTTGTAGAGTTTTTCATGATGGCCATTCTGACCAGTGTGAGATGGTACCTTATTGTAGCTTTGATGTTCATTTCTCTGGTAATTAGTGATTTTGAGCATCTTTTCATGTGCCTATTAGCTATTTGTGTTTCTTCTTTGAAGAAATGTCGTTTTGGATCTTCTGCCCCTGTTTTGATTGGTTCATTTATTTTTTTGTTGTTGAGGTGTATGAGCTGTTTATATATTTTGGAATTTAAGCCCTTCTCAGTTGCATTGTTTGCAAATATTTTCTCCCGTTTTGTAGGTCATCTTTTCGTTTTGTTAATGGTTTCCTTTGCTGCGCAAAAGCTTGTATGTTTGATTAGGTCCCATTTGTTTATTTTTGCTTTTATTCCTATTGCCTTGGGAGACTGACCTAAGAAAACATTGGTGCAACTTATGTCAGAGAATGTTTTGCCTGTGTTCCTTTCTAGGAGTTTTATGGTGTCATGTCTTACGTTTAAGTCTTTAAGCCATTTTGAGTTTATTTTTGTGTACGGTGAGAGGGTGTGTTTTAAATTTATTGATTTACATGCAGCTGTCCAACTTTCCCAGCACCACTTGCCGAAGAGACTTTTTCCCATGGTATATTCTTGCCTTTTTCGTCAAAAATTAATAGACTATCGGTGTGTACCGTCCATACCAACACATACACTCACACACAGGCACCTCAGTGTAACTAAATTCACCGTGTGTACCAGCACAGACCACACAAACACGCACTCACACCTGGCTCACTGTGACTCAATGCACTGCCTATGCCAGCACACACACACACGCACATAGGCACGGCTCAGTGTAGACTGAATGCACAGCTTATACCAGCATACACACACACACACACACACACACCCACACCCCTCAGTGACTCCATGCAAAGCCCATACCAGCACACACACACACATACACACATCTAAGTATGACTCAATGCTCAACCTATACCAGCACACAGACACACCGACACACACACACAAACGGCTCACTGTGACTCAATCAGACATAGATACACAATTTGTACAAATCGATAAGAAAAAGGTAAAGAACCCAAGCAGGTAATAAGCAAAGGCAATGGATTCACAAAAGACAAAACCTTGTTGCCAGTGGCCGTGAAGAGGTGCTTAACGTCCGAGATGCTTAAAGCCATGCCTCCTACCGCAAAGGGGAAGTGAGGAAACGGGACTAATTCACGACCCGCTGAATTGAAAATTGGTAATTCAGGAGTGTGATTCAGCAGTAGCCAGTAGAGCTGAAGGGGATGACCCTTTCGAATCCGCCATTCCTCTGCTGGAGTCCCAAACTTAATTCTTCTCTAGGTATAACAGCTAGAGAAGCTGTGCACACCTGCCCCATCAAAGGAGCAGTGATACTCAATGATTAGAAACCGCCTAAATGCTTATCGATAGGGAATGTGTTAATAAATTCTGTTTATAAAGTATAATACCTTAAAGCAGTTAAAGTTAACTAGGTCTAAATCAACCGGGGGTAAATCATAACGTTAAGCAAATATGGGACATGCCGTGGTGATTACATTTACGTGTAGAATTTAAAAGCTCAGGACAATACTATATTGTTTACAGAACATAGTTTTGTAATGAAAGCCTGAGATCAAGGATAGGAAAAATAAGCAGCAGCTTCAGATCAGAGGTGACTCTGGGGAAGGAAGGAGAGAAGTTAGTTGGACATGGGGACCTCCAACCCTACCTGTAAACTTTTTCTTTCTTCAAAATATCTGAAGTAAAAGTGGCAACAATTAACATCTATAGAATTCGAGTAGTGATTAATTGGGTGGTATAGTTTTCTCTGTATATTTTATACATGGGAAATCTTTAATACTTTAAAGACGGTTAAAACACCTAAATGACCAATTTAAATCAGGGAAGCAAGGTCCAACGAGTCCACAGACCGGAACACCAGGCGGCCTTTAGAAACCACCATGTCAGAGAACTTAGGGAAGCAGGGAAATGCTTAAGAGACATTTGATGTGAAGCGTAGATTAGAAAATTGTTGTATGGGGGACTTTTTGTCAGCAGACTTTTAAAAAAAGACGTACCTTCCTCTTTTCGTAATGCCACATGGTCCCTGATTATAGGTGAGTTGTCTTTTCTCCAATATGTCAGTTTTTACAGTGAATGTATAGTCAGTTATCAGAAAAATAAACAACCTAATGATTAATTTGTAGCAGCAGCCTGTCGAAATAAACAGCTGAAGAGCGAGCAGCGTTCAATTTCAGACCAAACGCCTTGAAATTATTTTTGCTATTTACTGTGCTTATGCTGCCCTCCGGTGGAGAAATAGAAGAATGCTTATGAACGCAGAGCAGTTTATAAAATGCAGATGTGTTCTTCACATGTTGATAAAGATGCTATATAACTTTATTAAAAATTAATACATGTGCAATGTAAAAAACTTATAGTACCCGGAGAAATACAAAGAAAGGAAAACCTCACCCATAATCTCCCTTTATTATTAGCTCAGGATTCTGAGTTCCTGGGCAGGGGAGATAAACAAGATGAGGGTGTAGTAGTTCGTTCGGTATAAAGTCAACTTTTCTGCTATTGGAGTGCTAACCTAGACCTTTTTTTTTAAAAATTAATTAATTTATTTGTTTATGTGGCCGTGTTGGGTCTTCGTTGCTGCGCGCGGGCTTTCTCTAGTTGCGGCGAGCGGGGGTGGGGGGCTACTCTTCGTTGAGGTGTGCAGGCTTCTCATTGCCGTGGCTTCTCTTGTTGCGGAGCACGGGCTATAGGCGCGCGGGCTTCAGTAGTTGTGGTGCGCTGGCTCAGTAGTTGTGCTGCACGGCCTTAGTTGCTCCGCGGCATGTGGGATCTTCCCAGACCAGGGCTCGAGCCCGTGTCCTCTGCATTGGCAGGTGGATTCTTAACGACTGTGCCGCCAGGAAAGCCCCGATCCACCTTATCCCTTGATGCATTTTGTGGTAACCTGCAGACATGAGTACATGTCTCCTTAAGTATCTCAGCAAGCGTGGCATTAACTAGTGAGCCGTATTTGTTTACAGTGCTTTTCTTTGAACGTAAACTTTACACAGAGTAAAATACACCCATCATTGTTTCCTCTCTCGGTCATTTTCTTTTCTTTTTTATTGAAGTGTAGTTGATTTACAACGTTGTGTTAATTTCTGCTGTACAGCAAAGTGATTCAGTTATACATATATATACATTCTTTTTGAATATTCTTTTCCCTTATGGTTTATCATAGGATACTGAATATAGTTCCCTGTGCTACACGGTAGGGCCTTGTTTAGTCCATGTATAATAGTTTACATCTGTTAACCCCAACCTCCCATTCCATCCCTCCCCCAACCTCCTCCCCCTTGGCAACCACAAGTCTGTTCTTTATGTCCGTGAGTCTGTTGCTGTTTCATAGATATGTTCATTTGTGTCATATTTTAGATTCCACATATAAGTGATATCGTATGGTATTTGTCTTTCTCTTTCTGACTTATTTCACTTAGTATGGTAATCTCTAGTTGCATCCATGTTGCTGCAAATGGCATTATTTTGTTCTTTTTTATGGCTGGGTACTAGTCCATTGTATACATGTACCACATCTTCTTTATGCATTCATCTGTCAGTGGACACGTAGGTTGTGTCCATGTCTTGGCTATTGTGAATAGTGCTGCTGTGAACATAGGGGTGCATGTATCTCTTTGGATTAGAGTTTTGTCTGGGTGTATGCCCAGGAGTGGGATTGCTGGATCATATGGTAATTCAATTTTTAGTTTTTTAAGGAACCTCCACATCTGTTCTCCAAATTGCCTGTACCAATTTACGTTCCCACCAACAGTGTAAGAGGGTTCCCTTTTCTCCACACCCTCTCCAGCATTTGTTATTTGTAGAGTTTTTCATGATGGCCATTCTGACCAGTGTGAGATGGTACCTTATTGTAGCTTTGATGTTCATTTCTCTGATAATTAGTGATTTTGAGCATCTTTTCATGTGCCTATTAGCTATTTGTGTTTCTTCTTTGAAGAAATGTCGTTTTAGATCTTCTGCCCCTGTTTTGATTGGTTCATTTATTTTTTTGTTGTTGAGGTGTATGAGCTGTTTATATATTTTGGAAATTAAGCCCTTCTCAGTTGCATTGTTTGCAAATATTTTCTCCGGTTTTGTAGGTCATCTTTTCGTTTTGTTAATGGTTTCCTTTGCTGCGCAAAAGCTTGTATGTTTGATTAGGTCCCATTTGTTTATTTTTGCTTTTATTCCTATTGCCTTGGGAGACTGACCTAAGAAAACATTGGTGCAACTTATGTCAGAGAATGTTTTGCCTGTGTTCCTTTCTAGGAGTTTTATGGTGTCATGTCTTACGTTTAAGTCTTTAAGCCATTTTGAGTTTATTTTTGTGTACGGTGAGAGGGTGTGTTTTAAATTTATTGATTTACATGCAGCTGTCCAACTTTCCCAGCACCACTTGCCGAAGAGACTTTTTCCCATGGTATATTCTTGCCTTTTTCGTCAAAAATTAATAGACTATCGGTGTGTACCGTCCATACCAACACATACACTCACACACAGGCACCTCAGTGTAACTAAATTCACCGTGTGTACCAGCACAGACCACACAAACACGCACTCACACCTGGCTCACTGTGACTCAATGCACTGCCTATGCCAGCACACACACACACGCACATAGGCACGGCTCAGTGTAGACTGAATGCACAGCTTATACCAGCATACACACACACACACACACACACACACACACACCCCTCAGTGACTCCATGCAAAGCCCATACCAGCACACACACACACATACACACATCTAAGTATGACTCAATGCTCAACCTATACCAGCACACAGACACACCGACACACACACACAAACGGCTCACTGTGACTCAATCAGACATAGATACACAATTTGTACAAATCGATAAGAAAAAGGTAAAGAACCCAAGCAGGTAATAAGCAAAGGCAATGGATTCACAAAAGACAAAACCTTGTTGCCAGTGGCCGTGAAGAGGTGCTTAACGTCCGAGATGCTTAAAGCCATGCCTCCTACCGCAAAGGGGAAGTGAGGAAACGGGACTAATTCACGACCCGCTGAATTGAAAATTGGTAATTCAGGAGTGTGATTCAGCAGTAGCCAGTAGAGCTGAAGGGGATGACCCTTTCGAATCCGCCATTCCTCTGCTGGAGTCCCAAACTTAATTCTTCTCTAGGTATAACAGCTAGAGAAGCTGTGCACACCTGCCCCATCAAAGGAGCAGTGATACTCAATGATTAGAAACCGCCTAAATGCTTATCGATAGGGAATGTGTTAATAAATTCTGTTTATAAAGTATAATACCTTAAAGCAGTTAAAGTTAACTAGGTCTAAATCAACCGGGGGTAAATCATAACGTTAAGCAAATATGGGACATGCCGTGGTGATTACATTTACGTGTAGAATTTAAAAGCTCAGGACAATACTATATTGTTTACAGAACATAGTTTTGTAATGAAAGCCTGAGATCAAGGATAGGAAAAATAAGCAGCAGCTTCAGATCAGAGGTGACTCTGGGGAAGGAAGGAGAGAAGTTAGTTGGACATGGGGACCTCCAACCCTACCTGTAAACTTTTTCTTTCTTCAAAATATCTGAAGTAAAAGTGGCAACAATTAACATCTATCGAATTCGAGTAGTGATTAATTGGGTGGTATAGTTTTCTCTGTATATTTTATACATGGGAAATCTTTAATACTTTAAAGACGGTTAAAACACCTAAATGACCAATTTAAATCAGGGAAGCAAGGTCCAACGAGTCCACAGACCGGAACACCAGGCGGCCTTTAGAAACCACCATGTCAGAGAACTTAGGGAAGCAGGGAAATGCTTAAGAGACATTTGATGTGAAGCGTAGATTAGAAAATTGTTGTATGGGGGACTTTTTGTCAGCAGACTTTTAAAAAAAGATGTACCTTCCTCTTTTCGTAATGCCACATGGTCCCTGATTATAGGTGAGTTGTCTTTTCTCCAATATGTCAGTTTTTACAGTGAATGTATAGTCAGTTATCAGAAAAATAAACAACCTAATGATTAATTTGTAGCAGCAGCCTGTCGAAATAAACAGCTGAAGAGCGAGCAGCGTTCAATTTCAGACCAAATGCCTTGAAATTATTTTTGCTATTTACTGTGCTTATGCTGCCCTCCGGTGGAGAAATAGAAGAATGCTTATGAACGCAGAGCAGTTTATAAAATGCAGATGTGTTCTTCACATGTTGATAAAGATGCTATATAACTTTATTAAAAATTAATACATGTGCAATGTAAAAAACTTATAGTACCCGGAGAAATACAAAGAAAGGAAAACCTCACCCATAATCTCCCTTTATTATTAGCTCAGGATTCTGAGTTCCTGGGCAGGGGAGATAAACAAGATGAGGGTGTAGTAGTTCGTTCAGTATAAAGTCAACTTTTCTGCTATTGGAGTGCTAACCTAGACCTTTTTTTTTAAAATTATTTATTTGTTTATGTGGCCGTGTTGGGTCTTCGTTGCGGCGAGCGGGGGTGGGGGGCTACTCTTCGTTGAGGTGTGCAGGCTTCTCATTGCCGTGGCTTCTCTTGTTGAGGAGCACGGGCTATAGGCGCGCGCGCTTCAGTAGTTGTGGTGCGCTGGCTCAGTAGTTGTGCTGCACGGCCTTAGTTGCTCCGCGGCATGTGGGATCTTCCCAGACCAGGGCTCGAGCCCGTGTCCTCTGCATTGGCAGGTGGATTCTTAACGACTGTGCCGCCAGGAAAGCCCCGATCCACCTTATCCCTTGATGCATTTTGTGGTAAACTGCAGACGTGAGTACATGTCTCCTTAAGTATCTCAGCAAGCGTGGCATTAACTAGTGAGCCGTATTTGTTTACAGTGCTTTTCTTTGAACGTAAACTTTACACAGAGTAAAATACACCCATCATTGTTTCTTCTCTCGGTCATTTTCTTTTCTTTTTTATTGAAGTGTAGTTGATTTACAACGTTGTGTTAATTTCTGCTGTACAGCAAAGTGATTCAGTTATACATATATATACATTCTTTTTGAATATTCTTTTCCCTTATGGTTTATCATAGGATACTGAATATAGTTCCCTGTGCTACACGGTAGGGCCTTGTTTAGTCCATGTATAATAGTTTACATCTGTTAACCCCAACCTCCCATTCCATCCCTCCCCCAACCTCCTCCCCCTTGGCAACCACAAGTCTGTTCTTTATGTCCGTGAGTCTGTTGCTGTTTCATAGATATGTTCATTTGTGTCATATTTTAGATTCCACATATAAGTGATATCGTATGGTATTTGTCTTTCTCTTTCTGACTTATTTCACTTAGTATGGTAATCTCTAGTTGCATCCATGTTGCTGCAAATGGCATTATTTTGTTCTTTTTTATGGCTGGGTACTAGTCCATTGTATACATGTACCACATCTTCTTTATGCATTCATCTGTCAGTGGACACGTAGGTTGTGTCCATGTCTTGGCTATTGTGAATAGTGCTGCTGTGAACATAGGGGTGCATGTATCTCTTTGGATTAGAGTTTTGTCTGGGTGTATGCCCAGGAGTGGGATTGCTGGATCATATATGGTAATTCAATTTTTAGTTTTTTAAGGAACCTCCACATCTGTTCTCCAAATTGGCTGTACCAATTTACATTCCCACCAACAGTGTAAGAGGGTTCCCTTTTCTCCACACCCTCTCCAGCATTTGTTATTTGTAGAGTTTTTCATGATGGCCATTCTGACCAGTGTGAGATGGTACCTTATTGTAGCTTTGATGTTCATTTCTCTGATAATTAGTGATTTTGAGCATCTTTTCATGTGCCTATTAGCTATTTGTGTTTCTTCTTTGAAGAAATGTCGTTTTAGATCTTCTGCCCCTGTTTTGATTGGTTCATTTATTTTTTTGTTGTTGAGGTGTATGAGCTGTTTATATATTTTGGAAATTAAGCCCTTCTCAGTTGCATTGTTTGCAAATATTTTCTCCGGTTTTGTAGGTCATCTTTTCGTTTTGTTAATGGTTTCCTTTGCTGCGCAAAAGCTTGTATGTTTGATTAGGTCCCATTTGTTTATTTTTGCTTTTATTCCTATTGCCTTGGGAGACTGACCTAAGAAAACATTGGTGCAACTTATGTCAGAGAATGTTTTGCCTGTGTTCCTTTCTAGGAGTTTTATGGTGTCATGTCTTACGTTTAAGTCTTTAAGCCATTTTGAGTTTATTTTTGTGTACGGTGAGAGGGTGTGTTTTAAATTTATTGATTTACATGCAGCTGTCCAACTTTCCCAGCACCACTTGCCGAAGAGACTTTTTCCCATGGTATATTCTTGCCTTTTTCGTCAAAAATTAATAGACTATCGGTGTGTACCGTCCATACCAACAC